>NW_012121820.1:17875660-17876283 GCF_000951035.1 Colobus angolensis palliatus
AGTGGCCGGGCACGGTGGCTCACGCCTGTAATCCCAGCACTTTGGGAGGCTGAGGCAGGTGGATCACGAGGTCAGGAGATCGAGACCATCCTGGCTAACACGGTGAAACGCTGTCTCTACTAAAAATACAAAAAATTAGCCGGGCGTGGTGGTGGGCTCCTGTAGTCCCAGCTACTGGGGAGGCTGAGGCAGGAGAATGGCGTGAACCCGGGAGGAGGAGCTTGCAGTGAGCCGAGATTGTGCCACTGCACTCCAGCCTGGGTGACAGAGCAAGACTCCTTCTCAAAATAAAAAAAAAATAAAAATAAGTAAATTTTAAAAAATGATGATCCTAAGTGGACTCTATGGGACATCCCCCCACACCACCTGTTTTCCAGAGCCCTGATGACAATTAGATCTGCCTCAGTGCAGACAAGTGCTAACAGCAATAATGGTGGGACTGTATGCCCAGGCCTGGGAGGGTACAGATGTTGCATTGCCTTTGCTTCCCAAACGAGCTGTGCTGTGGCTTGCAGCTTAGCACCCTTCCTGCTAATGAGCCTGGAGCCTTTGGCCTAATAAACACCATTCTGTCATAGGCCTGACATATGATATTTCCCAAGGAGTGCTAGGGAGGCTCTTTT
>NW_012121820.1:17876333-17878814 GCF_000951035.1 Colobus angolensis palliatus
AGGCGGAGCTTGCAGTGAGCTGAGATCCGGCCACAGCACTCCAGCCTGGGTGACAGAGCGAGACTCCGTCTCAAAAAAAAAAAAAAAAGAATTGGCTTACCTAATTATGATGGCCAGCAAGCCTGAATCCCACAGTGTGGGCCCGCAGGCTGATGACCCAGGAGAGCCAATGGTGCAGTTTGAAGGCAGCCTGCTGGAGAATTCCATCTTGCTCAGGGAGGCCACTCTTTCTGTTTTACTCAGGCCTTCGACTGATCAAATGAGGCCCGCCCACACCCCGGAGGTGGCTTTACCCCAAGTTCAACCATTTAAATGCTAATCTCATCCAAAACCACGCTCCATGTTGACACATGAACTTAACCATCATACTGAAAAGTACAGAGAGTTCCTGAATAGCCCTCACCCTGTTTCCCCTATTATTAACACCTTACATTACTATGGCATTTGTCACAACCAAGAAACTGGTACATTCCTATGAACTAAATTCCACCATTTTCTGCTCCGGAGTCCCTTCCAGGACACCATACTACATTTAGTCATCGTGTCCCTTTAGTTTCCTGTAAGAATTACTCAGGTGTTTCTTGGTTTTTAAGACCTTGGCAGCTTTGAGGAGTACTGGACAGGTATGTTACAGAGTGCCCCTCAATTTGAGTTCATCTGATGCTTTTCTCATAGTTAGATTGGGGTTATGAGTTTGGGGAAACATATCATAGAGGTAAAGTGCTCTTCTTATCAAATCACAGGTACATATTAGCGACATGACCTCATCAGGGTACATGTTAGCGACATGACCTCATCAGGGTACATATTAGCGACATGACTTCATCAGGGTGCATCTTAGCAACATGACTTGATTACCTGGCCAAACGAGTGTCTGTCCAGTTTCCCCCTGTGAAGTTACTTGTTTTTCCTCCCTTTCCGCAAGTCACTAAGTGCAGCCCACACTCAATGGGAGAATTAAGCTCCACATCCTGAAGGGGGTGTATCTACCTACATTATCTAGAATTCTTCTTTAAGGATCATTTGTCTCTTCTCTCCCATTTATTTATTTATTTATTTAGATGGAGTTTTGCTCTTGTTGCCTAGGCTGGAGTGCAATGGCACAATACTGGGTCACCACAACCTCCGCCTCCCAGGTTTAAGAGATCCTCCTGCCTCAGCCTTCCCGAGTAGCTGGGATTACAGGCATGCGCCATCACGCCTGGCTAATTTTGTATTTTTAGTAGAGACAGGGTTTCTCCATGTTGTTCAGGCTGGTCTCGAACTCCCGACCTCGGGTGATCCGCCTGCTTCAGCCTCCCAAAGTGTTGGGATTACAGGTGTGAGCCACCACGCCCAGCCCTCCCCCATTTATTTATTTAATCATTTATAACAGTATGGACTCACGGATATTTGGTTTATACTTTGAGATTTATCACAATACCATGTTATTTTGCTGCTCAAATTGTTCCAGCTTTGGCCATTGGGAGATGTTTTTTTTTAGATGGAATCCTGCTCTGTTGCCCAGGCTGGAGTGCAGTGGCGTGATCTCGGCTCACTGCAACCTCCGCCTCCAGGGTCCAAGCGATTCTCCTGCCTCGGCCTCCTGAGTAGCTGGGATTACAGGCATGCTCCACCATGCCTGGATACTTTTTGTATTTTTAGTAGAGATGGGGTTTCACCATGTTGGCCAGGCTGGTCTCGAACTGTTGACCTTAGGAGATCCACCTGCCTTAGCCTCTCAAAGTGCTGGGATTACAGGTGCAAACCACTGTGCCTGGCCGGGGGCTTTTTAGGCTGTTGCCTGTGTCCCTTTGACACTAATTGCTTTGCCGAGTGTGGTTTGGGTTCCACTGGTTGCACTGAGATGATTTCAAGTGCAACCCAGAAGAACATTTTTCAAAGAGTTATATATTTACTTTAATGTATGTTAGAAAAACATATAACCAGCATGTCAACTTGATGATTTCACAAATACTGCTGAGGACAAGGTTAATGTAGCAACAGCTGGGCTAAATTAGTCAATTCATAGAGGGGTATTAAGTAGAAACTGGTACTGGTGTGCTATAGTCTGAATGTCTGTGACTCCTCACCTTCTAATTCCTATGTTGAAATCCTAACCCCCACGGTGACAGTATTAAGAGGTGGGGCCCTTAGGAGGTGATTAGATCAGGGCAGAAGAGCTTTTATGAATGGGATCAATGTTATAAAAGAGGCCAGACCAGGCGCAGTGGCTCACGCCTGTAATTCCAGCACTTTGGGAGGCCGAGGTGGTTGGATCACCTGAGGTTGGGAGTTCAGGACCAGCCTGGCTAACATGGTGAAATCCGGTCTCTACTAAAAATACAAAAATTAGCCGGGCGTGGTAGCAGGTGCCTGTACTCCCAGCTACTCGGGAAGCTGAGGCAGGAGAATCACTGGAACACGGGAGGCAGAGGTTGCAGTGAGCCCAGATCGTGCCATTCCACTCCAGTCTGGGCAAGAAGAGTGAAACTCTGTCTG
>NW_012121820.1:17880509-17885145 GCF_000951035.1 Colobus angolensis palliatus
AATTTTTGTATTTTTAGTAGAGATGGGGTTTCACCATGTTGGCCAGGCTGGTCTCAAACTCTTGACCTCAGGTGATCCGCCTGCCTCGGCCTCCCAAAATGCTGGGATTACAGGCATGAGCCACCGTGCCCAGCCATTATTATTACTATTTTGAGACAGAATCTCCCTCTGTTGACCACGCTGGAGTGCAGTGATGCGATCTCAGCTCACTGCAGCCTCCGCCTCCCTGCCTCAGACTCCCAAGTAGCTGGGATTACAGGTGTACGCCATCACACTGGCTCATTTTTGTTTTTGTTTTTGGTTTTTTTTGAAACAGAGTCTTGCTCAGTGCCCAGGCTGGAGTGCAGTGCCATGATCTTGGCTCACTGCAACCTCCGCTTCCCAGGCTCAAGCAATTCTCCTGCCTCAGCCTCCCGAGTAGCTAGGATTACACGCGCCAGCCACCACTCCAGGCTAATTTTTGTATTTTTAGTAGAGACGGGGTTTCACTATGTTGACCAGGCTGGTCTCAAACTGTTGACCTTAAGTGATCCGCCTGCATTGGCCTCCCAAAGTGCTGGGATCACAGGCGTGAGCCACTGTGCCCAGCTTCATTTTTGTATTTTTAGTAGAGATGAGGTTTTGCCATGTTGGCCTGGCTGGTCTCAGACTCCTGGCCTCAAGCAATCTGCCCTCCTCAGCCTCCCAAAGTGCTGGGATTACAGGCGTGAGCCCCGGCACCCAGCCATTTAGCTTTCTTGACTCTGTCCAAGCCTGAGCCCTGATCCAGGCCCTGAATCTGCCTCCTGATTGAGCAGTGACACACCAGAATCTGTGGCCTGATCTGAAATAGAAAGCCCTTCAAGAAAGGAATCCTTTAGTTTCCCCGCTTCTAGTCTGAGCTGTGGGTGGTTTCAGGCTGTGTGTACTCAGACTTCTAAATCCCCTATCGTGCCTTCCCAGGGAGCTTGGGAGTCAGATGAGTTGGATTAAAATCCTAGTTTTTTCTGAGAACTAGATAAGTTACATAGCTTCTGCTCTGTAAAAGGAGGAGAGTAGTGGTACTTACTTCACAGAATTGCTGTGCAGGTTAAATGAGACAATATATGTACAGTGCTTAGCACAGTGACTGGCCCACAGTATGTGCTCAATTAATTAATTTCTTTACAATTATTAATGCCTACTGCATATCAGGCACTGTGCTGAGTGCCAGGGACATAGGGGAAAATCAGAACAGAAAATAAACTAGTAAATTAATAGACAGGCAGGGCGTGGTGGCTCATGCTCGTAATCCCAGCACTTTGGGGGGCTGAGGTGGGAGGATTGCTTAGAGCCAGGTGTTTGAGACCAGCCTGGGCAACAAAGTGAAACTCTGTCTCAACAACAATAACAAAAAAAACAAGTTTTTTTTTGGTGATGCACTCCTGTAGTCCCCAAGCTCGGGAATTTGAGGCTGTAGAGAGTTACAATCGTTATCACTGCACTCCAGCCTGGGCTAAAGGGTTAAACCTTGTCTCAAAATTAAATTAATTAAATTAAAAATAGATAAAGCAGGTCATCCATGGTGGCTCACACCTGTAATCCCAGCACTTTGGGGGGCCAAGGCAAGAGGATCACTTGAGGCCAGGAGTTCAAGACCAGCCTGGCCAACATGGCAAAACCTCGTTTCTACTAAAAATACAAAAATTAGCCAGGCGTGGTGGCGCATGCCTGTAATCCCAGCTACTCAGGAGGCTGAGGCAGGAGAATCCCTTGAACCCAGGAGGCGGAGCTTGCAGTGAGCTGAGATTATGCGACTGCACTCCAGCCTAGGTGACACAGTGGGACTCCATCTCAAAATAAATAAATAAATAGAACGAAGCATATAAAGCTAAGTCCTCAGTACAGTGTCTCACATATAAGAAATGAGCAGAAATGTTCATTACTATTAATAAAATAATGAGATTTTTGATAAACGAAGGAAGGAAATAAGCAGGGCAATGTGATGATAACTGGAAGAGACCTTCTGGAGAAAGGGAGGTGAGGAAAGGCTGTCTAAAAAATAACACTGGAGCTGAGACCTATAGGATGAGAAGAAACTTAGCCTTGCCAAGAGCCAGTGAAGAGCCTTCCAGGTAGACAGCATGTGGAAAGGCCTTGAGGCAGAGAAGAGCTCAGAGAGTGGAAGGAACAGCAAGGAGACTAGCGTGGTTGGGATGTAATGAGACAGGGAGAAAGTGGCTCAAGATGGGGCATGAAGCTGGGGACAGTGGCTCATGACTAAAGTCCCAGCAGTTTGGGAAGCTGGGGCGGGCTGGGGAGGGTGGATGGCTTGAGCCCAGTTCAAGACTAGCCTGGGCAACATGGCAAAACCCTGTCTCTACAAGAAATACAAAAATTAGCTGGGCATGGTGGCGTGTGTCTGTAGTCCTAGCTAATTGGGAGGCTGAGGCAGGAGGATCATCTGAGCCCAGGGAGGTCGAGGCTATAGTGAGCCATAATCACACCACTGCACTGCAGCCCGGGTGACAGAGTGAGATTCTTCTCAAACAAAAACAAACACAAAAAACCAAAGATGAGGCATGAGGGACACAAAGGGCAGGTCAAATGGCAGGTCATGGAGGGCAGTGGTTCTAAGTGTGATGAAAAGCTACTGAAGGCTTAAACAGGAGAGTTATAAGATCTGATTTTTGATTAAAAGTTCATTCTGGCTTCTGTAGGGAGAACGGATTAGAAAGGGGGAGCGGTAGAAACCAGAACAACAATTAAGGGGCTATTAGAGTCAT
The DNA here is from genome assembly GCF_000951035.1 of Colobus angolensis palliatus. Classification (NCBI taxonomy): domain Eukaryota; kingdom Metazoa; phylum Chordata; class Mammalia; order Primates; family Cercopithecidae; genus Colobus; species Colobus angolensis. The sequence goes on from NW_012121820.1 coordinate 17,883,254, forward strand.
CCAAATGAAAGACGTTGCTAGTTTGGACTTGGATACAGACTTCCTGGGATAGTGGGAACATTCTCCACCTGTGCTCATATGGTAGCCACTGGCTCCTAGTTCCCTGTGACTCTTGAGCATTTGGAATAAGGGTAGTGTGACTGAAGAATTGAATTTTTAATTTCATGTCATTCTAATGAATTACAATTTAAATAGCCACATGTAGCTAGTGGCTACTGTAATGGACAGCACTGGGAATTGGCTGTATTTGAAATGTATTCAGGAGGCAGATAGGACTGGGGATGGTTGGGGTGTGGGAAATGAGAGAATGCAGAATCAAGGAAGATCGAGAATTACTTGGTGTATTAGTCCATTTTCACGCTGCTGATAAAGACATACCCAAGACTGGGAAGAAAAAGAGGTTTAATTGGACTTACAGTTCCATATGGCTGGGAAGGTCTCAGAATCATGGCAGGAGGCGAAAGGCACTTCTTATACGGCAGCAGCAAGAGAAAATGAGGAGGATGCAAAAGCAGAAACCCCTGATAAAACCATTAGATCTCGTGAGACTTATTCACTACCATGAGAACAGTATGGGGGAAATTGCCCCCATTATTCAAATTATCTCCCACTGGGTCCCTCCCATAACACGTGGGAATTATGGGAGTACGATTCAAGATGAGATTTGGGTGGAGACACAGCCAAGCCATGTCACTTGGGAAATAGGTGGATTATACTGCCATTTACTGATAAGGAAGAGCAGGCTTTGGGGAGATACCAAGAGCTTTGTTTTGCACAAGGGGAGTTTCAGACACTGTTGGAACATTCAAGTAGAGTAGTTGTGGCTCATGCTTGTAATCCCAGCACTTTGGGAGGCGGAGGCAAGTGGAACACCTGAGGTCAGGAGTTCGAGACCATCTATACTAAAAACACAAAAATTAGCTGGGCATGGTGGCACATGCCTGTAGTCCCAGCTACTTGAAAGGTTGGAGCAGGAGAATCACTTGAATTTGGGAATTGGAGTGAGCCAAGATGGATCCATTGCACTCCAGTCTGGATGACAGAGCGAAACCCTGTCTCAAAAATAATAATAATAATAATAATAATAATAATAAAAATACAGGCCAGGCATAGTGGCTCACACTTGTAATCCCAGCACTTTGGGAGGCCGAGGCGGGTGGATCACCTGAGGTCATGAGTTTCAGACCAGCCTGACAAACATGGTAAAACCCTGTCTCCACTAAAAATACAAAAAATTAGCCCGGCCTGGTGGCAGGTGCCTGTAATCCCAGCTACTGGGGAGGCTGAGGCAGGAGAATCACTTGAACCCAGGAGGCAGAGGTTGCAGTGAGCCAAGATGGCGCCATTTCACTCCAGCCTGAGCAACAGAGCGAGACTCGGCCTCAAAAAAAATAAATACAAACAAAGGAACTCAGAGGCCGGGGGTGGTGGCCCACGCCTGTAATCCCAGCACTTTGGGAGGCCAAGGCAGGTGGATCACGAGGTCAGGAGTTCAAGACTAGCCTGGCCAATGTGGTGAAACCCCCATCTCTACTAAAAATTACAAAACTTCGCTGGGCATGATGGTGGGTGCCTGTAATCCCAGCTACTCAAGAGGCTGAGGCAGGAGAATCACTTGAACCTGGGAGGTGGAGGCTGTAGCGAGCAGAGATCACACCACTGTACTCTAGACTAGGTGACAGAGCAAGACTTCGTCTCAAAAAAACAAAACAAAAAAACCCAAAGGAACTCAGAAGTCTACACAAAACTTGAAAATTCACGAGAAAGTTCATTACAGCATTAATTCTAAAAGCTGCAAGTGGCCGGGCACGGTGGCTCACGCCTGTAATCCCAGCACTTTGGGAGGCCGAGTCAGGCGGATCATGGGGTCAGGAGATAGAGACCATCCTGGC
>NW_012121820.1:17885636-17887715 GCF_000951035.1 Colobus angolensis palliatus
TGTTAGCCAGGATGGTCTCGATCTCCTGACCTCGTGATCCACCCGTCTCGTCCTCCCAAAGTGCTGGGATTACAGGCTTGAGCCACCGCGCCCGGCCTCCAACCTTATCTTAATTGACATAGCAGCAGCGTTTGATACCGTTGATAAATTCCCCTTGAAACACTTTCCTCATTTACTTATTTACTTCCAGGACACCACACTCCCTGGTTGTTCTCCTACCTCTCTGGTCACTTCTCAGTCTCCTTCACTGGTTTCTTCTCATCCCCTGACCTGTAAACATTACCGAGGGATCAGACCTCAAATCTTGTCCCTCTCTTGGTTCCCTCATGCAGCCTCAAAGTTTTAAAGACATCTATATGCTGACGACTCCCAAAGGTTCATCTCCAGTTCAGACCTTCCCCTGAATGCCAGACTTATAAATCCAACTGCCTGCTTGACATTCCCAGTTGAATGTCAAACAGACATCTCAAACTTAACACGCCTAAAACTCAGCTCCTGGTGTTCTCCCCAAAGCTTGCTCCTCCCATGGTTTCTTCCATCTCAGTTAAAGCAGCTGACTTTTCGTTTGCTCAGGCCAAAAAGTGTGGAGTCATCTTTCAGTTCTCGCTTTCACACTTCACATCTGGTCCATCAGCAAGTCTTGTAGACTTAACCTTATGTCAACTCCTGAATTCAACCACTTTTTGCCCCCTTTGCTGTCATCACCCTGGCATAAGCCCCTATCATATCTCAGCTGCTTGACTTCAACAGTCAATTATCAGGTCTCCCTGCTTCTGCCCCTGCCCCTACTTCCGCTCTCCTCCATACTACAGTTCAAGGCCCTCCCACGGTCCCATTTCTCTCTCCTCTCTTCCCTAGCCTCTTTGCTGTTCCTGGAACAAGCCTGGCCCACATGCTTCGGCTTTGTGGCCTGTGCATAAGTTGTCCCGCTACAAATATCTCCAAGCATGGCTCATCCCCTCGCCTCCTTCGGGTCTCTGCTCCAGAGTCACCTGGCCGTGCTGTAAAGCATTCCACACCCGCACTTCATATTCCTCTTTCATTTTTATTTTTCCAAAGTACTTTCGCTATCTGCCCTTTTATGCATTTTAAGGATCTTGTTTATTGTTGTTTCCCTTACTAGAATGTAAATTTTAGGAGAGCAGAAATTTTCCTGTTTTTTTTTTTTCTTTACTGCTGCACTCCCCTGTGCGTAGGGGCACATAGGTGCTCGGTAAACAGGTGGTAAATGAGTGAATAAATGCAAGATTGGAGCCTGGCCGGGCGCGGTGGCTCACACCTGTAATCCCAGGGAGGATTGGGAGGCCGAGGCGGGCGAATCATGAGGTCAGGAGATCGAGACCATCCTGGCTAACACGGTGAAACCCCGTCTCTACTAAAATACAAAAAATTAAGCCGGGCGTGGTGGCAGGCGCCTGTAGTCCCAGCTACTCGGGAGGCTGAGGCAGGAGAATGGTGTGAACCCGGGAGAAGGAGTTTGCAGTGAGCCGAGATCGCGCCACTGCACTCCAGCCTGGGGGAGAGCGAGACTCCATCTCAAAAAAAAAAAATTGGAGTCTTCTTAACCAGCAGTGGAGGAGTAAAGAAATCGAGAAGTAACGTTTGCTGAGGGAATTCTGAGGCCAGTAGCAATTACCGTTGAGAAGAGCAAGCCAGGAGGGCGTCCTAACCCCCACGTGACCACACCCTATCCCCACTCCCACGCCGGAACATTGCAGACCCGGAACCATGGCTCGCGGGCTCCCAGCGCAAGGGCACTTCCGGTACTGCTCCTCTCTCGCCAGCTCAGAGAACTGCCAAGTCAGTTCCGGTCGGCAGAGAACGCGGAGAGACGCAGAACGCGGCCCGCTGCTTCGGGGCCCTCCAGGCCCTCCGGCCCCGGGCCGGCGGGTGAAGTGGGGGGCCCCGGGACAGGCCGAGCCCTGTGCCATGCAGATACCGGAGGCCTCTGCTGCGGCTGCCCACTGGCTGTGCCCAGGTGTTGAAGCAGGAGCGAACCTCTCTTCCCCACCCCAACTCGGTGACTGATGGCGGCGGCGGCCTCTCCCAGCCCGGACCCGGCCGGCCGCCGGGTCTCCC
>NW_012121820.1:17888610-17892574 GCF_000951035.1 Colobus angolensis palliatus
TGTGTGCATTTTATTCCTCACTACTGTGTATATAGTTGACAATGCTAAGCTTTTTTGAAATGTCTATTTTTAGATGTTCTGAAGTGCCTGATATATGTTAAAATTAGAGGTAGCAAAATAACATTTTGTAAATATCTTTTTGTTACAATTCATAGGAAATGTTTTTTGGGGGGAATGGCCAAATCACCTGTTGAGTAATACTCATTGTGTTTGTGCAGCGGTTCAGGGGAAGAGAAGAGGAGGAGGTGCAGAGAGCTCTATGCCATCCTGCTTGCAGCAAGGCAAGATGAATCATTATCTCTGTGCATTTTGTTTTACTTATCTGTGTATATAGTGTACATAAAGGACAGACGAGTCCTAATTGACAACATCTAGTCTTTCTGGATGTTAAAGAGGTTGCCAGTGTATGACAAAAGTAGAGTTTAAACTAATATATTTTGTACATTTTGTTTTACAAGTCCTAGGAAAGATTGTCTTCTGAAAATTTGATGTCTTCTGGGTTGATGGAGATGGGAAGGGTTCTAGGCCAGAATGTTCACATTTGGAAGACTTTTAAATTATAAGTGTTGTTACATGTTTGCAGTTTATTCAAGACTGCTGTGTATATAGTGGACAAATTAACTCCTTACTTGAAACATCTAGTCTATCTAGATGTTTAGAAGTGCCCGATGTATGTTAAATGTAGAGGTAGTAAAATACCACTTTGTAAATATCTTTTTGCTAAAATTCATAGGAAATACTTTTGGAAATTGAATTGTGAAGCCACCTTTGTGAGCAGTATAGTAATGTCTATACTTGTTCAATGGTTTAGAGGAGGTGGGAGGGAAGAAATTGCAAAAGGTAATATACTAGTGTGTTCATACTTGGACATTTTCAGGCATTTTTCTGTATTGTGCATTTTGTTTTGCTCTGTATATAGTGTATGTAATGGACAAATAGTCCTAATTTTTCAACATCTAGTCTCTAGATGTTAAAGAGGTTGCCAGTGTATGACAAAGGAGTAAAATTAGCATATTTTGTACGCTTTGTGTTGAAATTCATAGGAAAACTTGTCTTCTGTAAATGACTTTTGCATAGGAATTTGTTCAACCATCTCTGAGCATTACACTTTCCTGTACTTGTCCACTGGATTGAAGACAGAGAGGAGGGAATGATTCAAGGCCAAAATGGCCACATTTAGAAGATACCTCAGATGATAACCATTGTTGTATGTGTGCAATTTTATTTAACAGTGCTGTGTACATGGTGAACAAGTTATATGAAATATCTAGTCTTTCTAGATATTTGGAAGGAAGTGCTTGATGTATTTAAAAGTGGTAGTAGAATAATACTTTTTGTAAATAGCTTTTAAAAACTGATGGGAAATGCTGTTTGGAAGTGGAATTGTTGAACCACCTGGGAGGTGGGAGGGAAAAAACTGCAAAAGGTGTTTTGCCATTGTTTATTAGAAAATGTCAGCTTAATCCATTGCCTATATGTTACATGCATTTCATTTAACTTTGCTATACTGTATATATTGTGTATATACTGGACGAATGAGTCCCGATTTTGTAATATCTCGTCTCTAGATAACAAAGAGGTTGCCAATGTATGACAGAAGTAGAGTTAGTAAACTAACACATTTTGTACACTTTGTTAAAATTTGTAGAAAGGCTGTCTTCTGAAAAGGACTTTTGGAAGTGAAATGATAACATCAGCTCTAAGTGACACGTGCCTATTTCCACCAGGTTGGTGGTGGAGAGGAGTTGGAAGGAATGAAGGGTTCTAGACCAGAATATTCCTGTTTAGAAGACACTTTGAGATACAACCATTGTTACCTGTGTGTAGTTTATTCAACACTACTGTGTATATAGCGGACAAACTTAAGTCCTTATTTGAAACATCTAGTCTTTCTAGATGTTTAGAAGTGCACAAAGTATGTTAAAAGTAGAGGTAGTAAATAACACATTTTGTAGCTATCCTTTTGATAAGAAATAATGTCTTGGAAACTGATCAATTCTCTGAGCAGTACACATTTTGAGATATTTGTGCTGGTTCAGGGGAAAGGAGGAGCACAAAGTGCAAAGGGCTTTCTACTAGTGTCCAGTGTGTTTAAGAGGAGGCACATTGACCATTGTCCCTTGTGTCTGCATTTTCATTTACTGTGCTGTGTATATAGTGTATATAAGTGGACATAGGAGTCCTAATTTACATCTAGTCGATGTTAAAGAGGTTGCCAGTGTATGACAAAAGTAGAATTAGTAAACTAATACATCGAGTACTTTGTGTTAAAATTCACAGGGAAGACTTCTTAAAAACAGAAGGGAAATTGTTAAAATCTCCCCCTAAGCATTACAGATGGCTTATAGCTGTCCACCGGGTTGGTAGAGGTGGGAAAGGGAGGGGTTCTAGGCCAGAATGTTCCTATTCTAGAAGACACTCAAATGATAGTCTGTGTTATGTATGTATACCATTTATTCAATGCTACTGTGTATATAATGGAAAACTTAAGTCCAGTTTGAAACATCTAGTCTTTCTAGGTGTTTAAAAGTGCACAACGGCCTGGCACAGTGGCTCATGCCTGTAATCCCAGCACTTTGGGAGGCCGAGGCAGGCGGATCACGAGGTCAAGAGATCGAGACCATTTTGGCCAACATGGTGAAACCACGTCTCTACTGAAAATACAAAAATTAGCTGGTCGTGGTGGTGTGCACCTGTAGTCCCAGCTACTCGGGAAGCTGAGGGAGGAGAATCGCTTGAACTTGGGAGGGGAGGTTGCAGTGAGCCGAGATCGCACCACTGCACTCCAACCTGGTGACAGAGCAAGACTCCGTTTCAAAAAAAGGTGCACAACATAGGTTAAAAGTAGAGGGCTGAAGTAACACCCTCTAAACATTTGTTTTCAGTACTTCCTAGGAGTGGTTGCATTTGGGAATGAAATTGTTAAAACTTGATGTTTAGGAGCGAATGCAGACTTCACTGGGTGGTTGGGGGGGAGGGAGGGAGGAGGTATGCAGGGAGAAGGGTTCTGTGCTCCTGAGATTAGTTAAGATGTCTAACTATTGTTCTGTATGTGCATTTTAGTTAATATTGTGTAGTAAAGGATAAGTCTTAATGCTCAAAGTATGTTAAAAATAGATGTGGTAAACCAGTCCTTTGTGAATGTCCTTTTATATTTTAGGAAGGCCTGTGTTCTGGGAGTGACCTTTATGAGTTCACCTCTTGGAGCTAGACATCCTTTACTTAGTCACTGGGATGGTGGAAGAGGGAGACGAGGAAGGGTGAAGGGAAGGGCTCTTTGCTAGTATCTTCATATCTAGACGATGGTTTTAGACGATAACCACAGGTCTATATGAGCGTTCTTAGTAAAGTGCCTGTGTTCATTGTGGACAAAGTTCACTATTTTGTAACATTAAGCTTTATGAATGGGGTGACAACTTATGATAAAAACTAAGCTAGTGAATTAGCCAATTTGTAAATACCTTTGTTATAATTGATAGAAAGATGCATCTTGGACATGGAATTGTTAAGCCACCTCTGAGCAGTGTATGTCAGGACTTACTTGTTCATTAGGTTGGCAGCAGAGGGGCAGAAGGAAGTATACAGGAAGAAGTGTATGCAGATGGGTCCATGTATGTCCATATTTACATTTTGATAGCCATTGATGTACGCATCTCTTTTGGCTGTACTATAGAAATACATTAAGTAATTCAATGGAAATATACTTTGCTAATATTTTAATGGTATAGATCTGCTAATGAATTCTCTTAGAAACATTATACTTAGTATATTCTGTTGCTGTGTGTTTCATTTTAAATTGAGCATTAAGGGAATGCAGCATTTAAATCGGAACTCTGCCAATGCTTTTATCTAGAGGCGTGTTGCCATTTTTGTCTTATATGAAATTTTTGTCCCAAGAAAGGCAGGATTACATTTTTTTTTTTTTTTTTTTTTGAGTTGGTGTAGTGTATTCTTGGTTATCAAA
>NW_012121820.1:17893490-17898936 GCF_000951035.1 Colobus angolensis palliatus
AGGATGGTCTCGATCTCCTGACCTCGTGATCCGCCCGTCTCGGCCTCCCAAAGTGCTGGGATTACAGGCTTGAGCCACCGCGCCTGGCCCGATTTTTTGTATTTTTTAGTAGAGACTGGGTTTCACCAGGTTGGCCAGGCTAGTCTCAAACTCCTGACCTCAAGTGATCCACCCACCTCAGCCTCCCAAAGTGCTGGGATTACAGGCGTGAGCCACCACGCCAGTCCGATACAGCCTTTCTTTTGCTGCCCCTCCTTGTTCCTCTTGTATATGGATGGATCCCACTTGCATCATAATTGTTACCTGAAAGCCTACTTGGATTGAGCTAAGGTTTAAATAGTTTCTGCAACATCAGGGTGCAACATAACACCTGACACACAGCACGTGCTTCGGAAATGTCTGTTGAATACAACAGACGAAAGCCTTTCAGACTGCTGCTTGGGGTGACATCGCTAGTAAGGGCACTGATTGAATAATCAAGGATTTTCAGGCTGGAAGTTTCTATCATGGTTGACCAAACCAGAGGGTATCAGTCAGATGCAGCATAACCTATTCCCAAATCAGGCACAGCAAACATTCTCTAATGGCATATAGAGAACATGACTATAGAGGGGTTCTTACTCTCAACTTCGATGTGAGGCTAATGAGACACTGGCCTCCAGATATGGGAAGGTAGTGTCTTCGTTTCCCTAGATGCTGATGGTGTAACCTGGGTGGGTTGGGAGCCTTAGCACAGGTAGATGAGGCCTTTCCAATTGCCTTCCCAATCCATTATCAGGCCTGGACCCAATCTTTCCTGTTGATGCTCCTCTATGAGACAGGTCTTAGCTGACCAAGACGGGCTTCAGGGAGGCACATATTCCTTGAATCCCTGGCCTGGAGGGAACAAACCACGTGTCCCCCCAGGTCCATGCACTCCCACAAGTCATTTCAGGCTGGGATTGGTTTGTGAGCTCCAAATCCACGAGAGCTGGAGACAAAAGCTGAAGCAGGACTTCTTCCGTAATTTAAGGTAGACTCACCCATAAAAGTCTCCAGGCAGGTAAGGCACATGAAGAGCCAGGAGCTAAGGTCAGCTCTCAGGCAGTCCTGGACCCCCAGGGCAAAGATAACCCTCAGTGGCCAAAGAGGAAAGTGAGGTCCAGAGAGGGCTATGCCCTGCTGGGAGCAGACCTCTTGGCTAGCAATATGTATTGCCAAGCAATTGGACAGGAGGTCAGGGGCCTCAGCTCGTGTCTAAGCTCTGTCACTGGCTGGGGACTTTGGCCAATTGACCACATCTAGGCCTCAGGCTCCTCAGTAAAATGAATGGTTTGTTCTGCCTCTTCAGATCAGATGGTGGGCCTTTCAAAGCCATGAGTTTCATCAGGGGTAAAGCCAGGGCCAGAAGCTATGGTTCTTTACTAAAAGGAACCATGGGCCTTGGAGAAATGGTTAATTCCAGGGCTGCAGCAAAGAAAGTACAAGATCATCTTGAAATATCCTCTTACGGCAGGGATCAAGAAAGTGCTCCAAGAATGATGGGGACATATCAAAAGGACACAGAAGCCAGCTTGAAGTGGCTTCCATTGGCCAAATCTGTCACAATTTGAGCATCAAAATGTAGAATGACTTGTATAATGCAGATGATAGCACACTGAATAAAACAGGAAGCCATGAGTCCAATTCTGATAGAAATAAAGAAATGGCCTGTATTCCCAGCTATTCTGGAGGCTTTGGTGGGAGGATCACTTGAACCCAGGAGGTCAAAACTGTACTTCAACCTGGGCAATAGAGTGAGACTCTAGAAAACAAAAACCAGGTCAGGCACAGTGGCTCAGACCTGTAATCCCAACACTTGGGGAGGCTGAAGTGGGTGAATCACTTGAGGTCAGGAGTTCAAGACCAGCCTGCCCAACATGGTGAAACCCCGTCTCTACTAAAAATACAAAAATGAGCTGGGTCTGGTGGGCGCCTGTAATCTCAGCTACTAGGGAGGGCTGAGGCACAAGAATTGTTTGAACCCAGGAGGCGGAAGTTGCAGTGAGCTGAGATTGCGCCACTGCACTCCAGCCTTGGCGACAGAGCAAGACCCTGTTTCAATAAAAAGAAAAAAGAAAGAAAAGAAAAGAAAAAAAAGAAAAGGAAGAAAGAAAGAAGGAAGGACAACAAAAATAAAAACAAGTGCTGACAAGGATGTGAATAAACTGGGACCCTTATGCACTATTAGTGGGATTGTAAAATGGTGCAACTGCAATGGAAAACAGTGTGACAGTTCCTCAAAACATTAAAAATAGAACTACTGTATGATCCAGCAATGCCACTTTTGAGTTATACCTTGATATACATGGGGGACTGGCTCCAGAACCCCTGGGTATACCCAAATCCATACATGCTCGAGTCCCGCTGCAGAACCTGTGTATATGAAAAGTTGGCTCTCCTTGTCCACAGTTTGGCATCCCACCATTGCATTTGATTGAAAAAAAGCCACGAATAAGTGGGGTCCACCCAGTTCAAACTCATGTTGTTCAAGGGTCAACTGCATATCCAAAAGGATTGAAAGCAGAGTCTCAAAGAGATACAGTACACAAGTTGCTTATTCCTTGAGACTTCAAACTTATTTTTAAAATGGAGATAAATGTCAACCTTACATGTATGTGTGTTATGAAGTACGAAATATTGTCCTAAGTTTTTTTCTTTTTGTTTTGTTTTGCTTTGTTTTGTTTTAGACAGAGTCTCACTCTGTTCTCTGTTGTCCAGGCTGGAGTGCAGTGGCGTGATCTCAGCTCACTGCAACCTCCACCTCCTGGGTTCAAGTGACTCTCCTGCCTCAGCCTCCTGAATAACTGGGATTAAAGGTGCCCGCCACCAAGCCCAGCTAATTTTTGTATTTGTAGTAGAAACAGGGTTTTGCCATGTTGGCCAGGCTGGTCTCGAACTCCAGACCCCAAGTGATCCTCCTGCCTCAGCCTCCCAAAGTGCTGGGATTACAGGTGTGAGCCACTGTGCCTGGCCTATGTTTTCTTTTCTTTTCTTTTTTTTTTTTTTTGAGACAGAGTCCTAAAGTTTTTTTTTTTGTTTTGTTTTGTTTTTGTTTTTTTGAGATGGAGTCTCACCCTGTTGCCCAGGCTGGAGTGCAATGGTGCGATCTTGGCTCACTGCAACCTCTGCCTCCTGAGTTCAAAGGATTCTCCTGCTTCAACCTCCTGAGTAGCTAGAATTACAGGCACCTGCCACCATGCTCAGCTAATTTTTGTATCTTTAGTACAGACAGGGTTTCACCATCTTGGCCAGGCTGGTCTTGAACTCCTGACCTCATGATCCGCCCACTTCGGCCTCCCAAAGTGCTGGGATTACAGGCGTGAGCCACTGTGCCTGTCCTGTCCTAAGTTTTTAATGTATATTAAGTCACTTCATCTTTAAATCCTTTTGCTTTAAACTGTTTAAAACCACACTCCTGAAATCCACCCCCAACTGTGCTTCCCTCACAGCCTTCCTTACCTCAGGAAGCAGCTAGTCCTTCCACTTGCCCAAAAAACATTTCTGGAGTCATTCTTGATTCTCTGCCATTCCTCACATTGAGTCCAACAGCAAACCCTCTCAGTTCTGCTGTCAAGATATGGCCAGGATTGGTCCCATCTCAACATCTCCACCACAACCACTCAGATCCAAGCCTCCATCATCTCCTACTTGGATCACTGCAGTGCCTTCCTCCCCAACCCCTTCCATGCTGGTGCTTGCCCAAGTCTGTAGCCAGATTCTAGATCCTAGATCTCTGCTCAGAACCTTCCAAAAGCTCCCTTCACATGGTCATGAACTGGCCTCCAACCCCCTTCTTGCAATTTGTTTCTTCTTTGACTCTATTCTGGACACACTGTCCTCCTTGCTGTCACCTAGCCATTCCAAGCATGGAGCATTCCTCTGCCTGGAACATTCTTGGCCTCGATATCTGCAGGGCTCATTCCCTCACTGGTGTACTCACCAATGTCATATTCTTGATAAAGTGTTCTCTAATGACCCTTCACAAAGTAGTAGTCTCCAACCCACCTCCACCCCCTACCTACCCTGATTTTTCTTGTACAGTTGCTGTGCTCATCATCAGTCCAGAACATAAGCTCCTAGAGGCCAGGGACGTTGTTCCATTTGGTTTGGTGCTATCTTTCTAAACCTAGGCCAGCTCCTCTCCCCAGGGCATGTGTGCTGGTTGGATTCTTCTAGGTTTTAGATTCAGTGCTGCCAGCTCTCCTAGGCCTCCCTGTCTCATGGAGATGCCCAGGAGCCTGAAGGCGAGGGGACTGAGATGGACAGAAGACAAGCACTGGTTGGAGGGAGGGGAGCAGGTAGCAGCCAATAGGCTCCAGGATGCTTCTCTCAGAGGGGGCAAACCCCATGAGCTGGTGATCATTGAAGCTGATGAGGATGTGGATCATGGAGCAATCAATGTGGGAGTGCAGAATGATCGCTGGTGAGAACTTTTTTTTTTTGAGATGGAGTCTCCCTCTGTCTGTTGCCCAGGCTGGAGTGCAATGGCACAATCTCGGCTCACTGCAACCTCCACCTCCCAGGTTCAAGCGATTCTCCTGTCTCAGCCTCCTGAGTAGCTGGGATTACAGGCACCTGCCATCATGCCCGGCTAATTTTTGTATTTTAGTAGAGACAGGGTTTCATCATGTTGAGCCATCAGAGAGCTCAAAGCCAGTTGTTTTGTTTTGTTTTTTAACAGGCTCTATTTTCTTTTTTCTTTTTTTTTTTTTTTTTAGCAGTTTGAGTTGGTGTAGTGTATTCTTGGTTATCAAAATACTCATATAGTTTTGGGATTTTGAATTGGTAAATATTCATGATGTGTGAAAAATCATGATACATACTGTACAATCTCAGTCCCATAAAATTGGATGTTGTGCCTACACACACACACGATCTAGAAGAACATGTCAAACTAAACTGCTTGTGATTTTGAATGACTTTGTTCTTTGCTTCATGTGTTTTCAGTTTCCTGTAATGCACATATTAACTTTTAAAAAATAAAGGTTATTTTAAAAGCCTGTATTAAGCCCTCGTTGCTTGTAGAATAGAGTCACCATACTCTACAGAAGCACAGGTTCATGCCCCTTCATGCTTGGACTGTTGAGGTAGCTGGAATTTCTCGTCTTTGACTCCTCCCTCCATTGCCCGGGTGTTAGCCGCTGCCACCCAGGTGCTGTGCTGTTCAGGATAACCTTGCACTTTAAAAGTTCTGTAGTTTGCTGAAGCCATTCCTTCTGCCTATAATGCCCTTTCTACAATTTCGCTTGGCAAAATCATTCTTCAGAGCCCAGTTTAAATTCCAGTATCCCACAAAGTCTTGCCTATAGGAACCTGACACTCCAGAGTGCCAGAAGCGAACGTCAGAAGATAGGGCTTTTTTTTTTTTTTGAGACGGAGTCACACTGTGTCACTCAGGCTGGAGTGCAGTGGTGCCATCTTGGCT
>NW_012121820.1:17898986-17922970 GCF_000951035.1 Colobus angolensis palliatus
GGGGTTTCACCATGTTAGCCAGGATGGTCTTGATCTCCTGACCTCATGATCCGCCCGCCTCGGCCTCCCAAAGTGCTGGGATTACAGGCTTGAGCCACCGCGCCCTACCAACAGGCTCTATTTTCTATTGCAGTTTTAGGTTCACAGCAAAACTGAGTGGAAAATACAGGGATTTCTCATATACTCCCTGTTCCCGACACATGCACGGCCCTCTGATTATCAATGTCCCCGACCAGAGTGGTACATCTGTTACAGTTGAGGAACCAATACTGACACACTGTTATCACCGAGGGTCAGAGTTTACAACAGGGTTCACTCTGGGCAGTTTACATTCTATGGGTTTGGACCAATGTATGATGACATGGCTTTACCATTATTAGTAGTATTACCGGGTGTGGTTTCACTGCTGTAAGAATTGTCGGTGCTATATCCATTCATCCTTCCCTCTCCTCAACCCTTGGCAATGACTAATTTTGAAGTAAACTCCATAGTTTTTGCCTTTCCATAGTGTCATATAACTGGACATACATACAGTTTGTAGCCTTTTCAGACTGGCTCCTTTCACTTAGTAATATGCATTCAAGGTTACTCCATGTCTTTTCATGGGTTGATAGCCCATTTCTTTTTAGTGCTGAATAATATCCCATTGTCTGGACATACCACAGTTTATTTATTCATTCACCTACTGAAAGACATCTTGGTTGCTTCCAAGTCTTAGCAACTACAAATAAAGTTGCCATAAACATTTATGTATGGGTTTTCATATGGATATGTTTTCAACTCCTTGTGTGGTAGGAGAATGTTTAATTTTATAAGAAACCACTGAACTGTCTTCCAAAGCAACTGTACCATTTTGTACTCCCACCAGCAATGAATGATGGTTCTTGGTCTACATCCTTGCCAGCATTTGGTGGTGTCAGTGTTCTGGATTTTGGCTATTCTAATAGGTGTGTGAAAGCCAGGTTTTGTAATTATCACGGCTAATGCTTATACAAATCCATAGTGACTTCCTCCATTTTCTTCTTGGTCTTAATTGTCTAATTTCTAATGAATAATATGTTTCTCTTTTCATCCTGAATATCACGGAGCTTATCAACAATTTTTGTTTTTCTTTGAGACGGTCTGGCTCTGTCACCCAGGCTCACTGCAATCTCAGTTCACTGCAACTTCCGCCTCCCAGGCTCAAGCGATCCTCCCTCCTCAGCCTCTTGAGTAGCTGGGACTACAGGTACACACCACCACATCTGGCTAATTTTTGAATTTCTTTGTAGAGGCAGGGTTTCACCATGTTGCCCAGGTTGGTCTTGAACTTCTGAGCTCAAGCAGTCTGCTCGCCTCAGCCTCCAAAAGTGCTGGGATTACAGGTGTGAGCCACCACGCCCTGCCTCAACAAATTTAAAAATCAATTTTTATCTAATTATTAAGTCAACTAAATCCAATATTTATGCATATCCATATTAGCTTCCTTTACTTTCTTTTTTCAGTTGTCATTTTTATTTTAAAATAATTTCATACTTAAAATTGCAAGAATGATAATGCCACTATGAAAAATATGGCAGTTCCTCAAAAAATTAAAAATGTAATTACCATAGGATCTAGCAATCCCACTTTTGGATGTATAACCAAAAGAATTGAAAGCAGTGGTCTTGAAGATGTATTTGCACTGATGTTCATAACAACATTATTCACAATAGCCAAAGAGCAGAAGCAACCCAGGTGCCCATCGGTGGATGAATGGGTAAACAAAACATGGTGTACACACATAAAATAGAATACTGTTTAGCCTTAGAAAGGAATGAAATTCCGACACATGCTACAACATAGATGAACGCTGAGGACAACATGCTAAGTAAATGAACCAGCCCCAGAAAGAGAAATATTGTAAGATTCCACTTATATAGGTACCTACAGTAGTCAAATTCATAGAGACAGAAAGTAGAGGGGTAGTTGCCAGGGACTGGGGGGAAGGGGCAATGGGGAGTCATTGTTTAACGTGTACAGAGTTTCATTTTTCCAAGATGAAAAGAGTTCTGGAGATGGATGGTGGTGATGGTTGCATAACAATGAGAATACTTAATGTCACTCAACTGTACACTTAAAAATGATTAAGATGATACATTTTTATGCAGTATTTTACCACATTTAAAAATATGTTTTTAATTACAAGGATGGTTCAAAGAACTCCTAAGGCCAGGCAATGGCTTACAGCACTTTAAGAGGCTGAGACAGTGGCTGGGCACGGTGGCTCACGCCTGTAATCCCAGCACTTTGGGAGGCCAAAGTGGTTGGATCACCTGAGGTCAGGAGTTTGAGACCAGCCTGATCAACATGGTGAAACCCCATGTCTACTAAAAATACAAAATTAGCTGGGTGTAGTGGCTCACGCCTGTAATCCCAGCTACTCGGGAGGCTGAGGCAGGAGAAGCTCTTGAACCCAGGAGGGAGAGGTTGCAGTGAGCCAAGATCCACCACTGCACTCTAGTCTGGGCAACAAGAGTGAAACTTTGTCTCAAAAAAAAAAAAAAAGAGGCTGAGGCAGAAGGATCACTTGAGCCCAGGAGTTTCAGACAGGCCTGGGCAACACAGTGAGACCCCACCTTTGTTTAAAAAAATTTTTTTTAAAAAACAATTCCTAAGTACACTTCACCCAGATTTGCCAGTTGTCATCATTTGACTATATTTTCTTTGCCATTCTCTCTAAATGTACATATTACAATTTTCTAAATAATCTGGAAAGTAAATTGAAGAAATTCTCTCTCTTAACTGCCAAGTACTGCAGTGTATATTTCCTAACCACAAGGAGATTCTCTTACATAACAGTACAATTAGAGACATCAAGAAATACAATTACGGCCGGATACGGTGGCTCACACCTGTAATTCCAACACTTTGGTAGGCTGAGGCAGGCAGATCTCTTGAGCCCAGGAGTTCAAGACCAGCCTGGGCAACATGGTGAAACCCTGTCTCTACAAATAATAAAAAAAGAAATTAGCCAGGCATTGTGGCACACGCCTGCAGTCCCAGCTACTCAGAAGACTGAAGTGGAAGGATCCCTTAAGTCCAGGAAGTCAAGGCTGTAGTGAACTGTGATTACACCACTGCACTCCAGAGTAGGCGACAGAGTGAGATCCTATCTCTGAAAAAAATAAATACTATTATCTCACCCACAGTTCATTTTCACATGTCACCGTGGGGTTCAATAATCCATTTTCTTGATCCTGACTTTCTGTTGGGGGCGGGTGGTTTTGGAAGTACAAGAGAGGTGAGGACAAAACAAAAGAGAGGCGGTGGGGCCCTGTTCAGCCCCTGGGGTGGGGGCTATGCGTGCAGAACAGCCGCTGGACCCCTCGAACTGCACAGATGCTAGGCATGAAGCTCAGGAAAGGGATGGAGCCTGGCTGAGAGTCACACAGCACACATCTGAACTCTGCCACCTCTCACTGCCCCGGCCCTCGAGTGTCTGTCCCCACAGCCCACAGTTTGGCAGCAGCCATGAAAAACTTTTGTTTCTGCTTTGATCCTGCTTATCAGCCACCTAGAAACTGCTACTCATCCTCATTGTTTGCTCTGAACCAGTGATTACAAATTCGGCAACTCAGCACCCTTGCAGTTAAGCCCCCTAAATCCCCCAGCAGTAGAAAGGCATCACGGTAAAATGACCTGTATGTGTACTGCCCTGAAAGTATTTCACTATGACGTAGCCTTGCAGATGAGCAAAGTGACCCATTTCATCCCTTAACTGTAAGATTTTCCTAGGAGTTATATGAAAGGAATAGAATTTTTTTTTTTTTTTTTTTAGACAGTCTTGCTCGTTGCCCAGGCTGGAGTGCAGTGGCGCAATCTTGGCTCAC
The DNA here is from genome assembly GCF_000951035.1 of Colobus angolensis palliatus. Lineage (NCBI taxonomy): Eukaryota > Metazoa > Chordata > Mammalia > Primates > Cercopithecidae > Colobus > Colobus angolensis. The sequence goes on from NW_012121820.1 coordinate 17,902,838, forward strand.
TGCAACCTCCGCCTCCTGGGTTCAAGCGATTCTCCTGCCTCAGCCCCCGTGAGTAGCTGGGATTATAGGTGCCCACCACCACACCCAGCTAATTTTTTTTTTGTATTTTTAGTAGAGACGGGGTTTCACCATGTTGGCCAGGCTGGTCTCGCACTCCTGACCTCGTGATCCGCCCGCCTCAGCCTCCCAAAGTGCTGGGATTACAGGCATGAGCCACCGCGCCCCACCAGAATAGAAAATTTGAACAATGCCTTTCTTCCAACCCCAGGATGGAACCTTAAACACTACCTGTAACAAACGCTGTAATGTGTCCTGTATTTATTTTTCAAGTGGGTTTTTTAAATTTTTCCCCCAAACAGTGGAAGCTTTTAGCACTAGGGGCTATATTTTTGGCTCAAGCAGCCTGGGCGTGCCTCTCCAAGTATGACTATGCTTATTTACATATGGAAAATAATTCCAGAGGGCAATTATATTCTCCCCAGCACAGTTTCACGGCTGTGTGTACAGACTTCCTTTTTTGAAAATAGGTGGCTCATTTGGGATAGATGAGTAATAGCGGTGTAACTGTCCACACACTTCAATGCTGATTAACTAGGAGGGTGCCGGGCTGTGATTTTCCTGGATTTTCTGGAACCACCACCTGGTAGCTGAGTGAGCTTTGCCTTCGGGGCCTCAGGCTCCTCAACTATCAAATGGATGCTGCCATCCAGTTAGCTGCCAGGAAATAGTTTCGGAGTAAGTGATGGCTTCTGTAGAGTGCCTCATATAATGCTTGGCACACACTGGGTACTCCGTACTTGAGCCTGGGCCTTCTCCCTGGCTTCTTAGGCATGGCAGATCACCCTGGGCTTCCGGGACCCTTGGATCTGTGCCTAGGTGGCAGTGAGGACCTCTGGAGCACTGAAAATGTAATTTGTTCCAAACACTTGTACCAGGGGGTATCGTATTTACTCTTTCTGAATGAACTCCTCTCCCAGGTAAATGCCGTGTCATGCCTTCCCCTGCCTGATTCTTTTTCTTTTTTCTTTCTTTCTTTTTTTTTTCTTTTTTTGAGAGAGAGTTTCACTCTGTCACCCAGGCTGGAGTGTAGCAGTGGCATGATCATGGCTCACTGCAGCCCTGACCTCTTAGGCTCAAGGAATCCTTCTACCTCAGCCCTCTTAAGTAGCTTGGACTACAGGCATGCACCACCATGGCTGGCTAATTTTTGTATTTTTTGTAGAGACAGGGTCTCACTATGTTTCCCAGGCTGGTCTTGAACTCCTGCCTCAGGCTCCCAAAGTGCTAGGATTATAGGCGTGAGCCACCACACCCAGTCTCCTGCCTGAATCTGATCCCATGTTGTTGCTTGTGTATGTATGTGTGTATGTATGTATATATGCATGTGTATGTGTGTGTAGTGTGTGTATGCATATATTTATGTATATGTGTGTATGTGTATATATGTATATGTATGTATGTGTATATGGTGTGTGTACATGTGTATGTATGTATATGTGTGTGTGTGTGTGTGTGTGTGTGTGTGTGTGTATATGTGTGTTGGGGGAAAGGAGCCTTGAGAACCAGCGCTCATTCTGCAGCTCACAGCCTGGAAGCTAGGCGGTGCTTACACACAAGTCCCACTCCCCCCGCCCTACCTTCCCCACACTGTCCTACTCATTCTTTTTCCAAACAGTACCCTCTGCACACAGTGCTTGGTATGGTTTGCTGCCCTGTCTCCACTCTCCCCTGAGAGGCTGTCCGTTCTTGTTCCCATGAGCTCCTTCACCTAGAGAAGAGTGTGGGGGTTGGGCTCCTCCTACCCCAATCCACTCAGTGATGGCCTTTATCACTGATTATGAGGGCTCAGCCTTCCAAAGTCTTAGTTTCCTATACCACTGAAGGGGAAGAGAGTTTCTAGATGATCAAATTGACCTTGGTCCAAAAGACGTGAATAACACTTAGCGAGTGCTGAGCACTTACTGTGCCAGGGACTTTACACCATACACTGAATATAACAAGCACCTCTTGCTGCCAACTCCCTGCTTGGTTACTGGATTCAAAGATACAGCAGTACTGCCTAATTCTATAATTCTATTCAAATGTTCACTTTGTTTCTCAAACAAATGCCAAAGAGGGACACATTCTCAATGCACAGAAAAGCACAGAGGACTCCTTGAAGTCCTCTTCAGACATTTCTCCTTCTCAAGTTCTTTTGTCAATAGTGGCTGCAGGAACTCTGCTCTTCCTCAGGTTGCCTCAAGACCTCCTGAAGCCCAGCCCAGAGTCTCTCTCCCTTCTCAGTACCCTCACCCTCAGTTGCTCTTCCAGGCTATTTTCTCACCCATTACTGCCCTAGAAAACATGTTCTGCCTGTTATTCTGGAAGCATTTTCTTATTTTCCAGGAAGCAGGACCCAGAGATCTTGGTGAAAAAAATCTTCCACCTTGTTATACACATACCACCTCTCTTAATCCTCAACAACCATTAAGTGGCAGAGCTGCAGGACTCAACAGGTCACTGAACTCCACAGTCAGATGCTCAGCAAGGTGACTGCCACGTAATAAGTGCTCAACATGTGACCCCTTACATAAAGTGTTTGGGCTGGGCATAGTGGTTCACACCTGTAATCCTGGCATTTTGGGAGGCTGAGGCAGGATGATCACTTGAGGCCAGGAGTTTGATACCAATCTGGACAGCACAGTGAGACTGTCTCTACAAAAAAAAAGAAAAAAAAATTAGTCAGGCATGGTAGTGCGTACCTGTAATCCCAGCTACTTGAGAGGCTGAAGCAGGATGATCGCTTGAGCCCAGGAGTTTGAGGCTGTAGTGAGCTATGATCATGCCATTGCACTCTAGCCTGGGTGACAGAGAGCGACCCTGTCTCAAAAATAAATTTAAAAACATAAAATTTAAAAGGAGTTTGGTGACCCCTAGCCTAAAAAATAAAAGGCAACAGAAAATGCATCTTATCCTCCCTTTGACTCTCTGCAGTGCTCAATAAATAAATTTCAAGGCCGGGCATGGTGGCTCATGCCTGTAATCCTAGCACTTTGGAAGTACCAAGACAGGTGGATTGCCTGAGGTCAGGAGTTTGAGACCAGCCTGGGCAACACAACAAAACCCCATATCTACTAAAAATACAAAAAATTAGCCAGGTGTGTAGCCAGGCATGGTGTCACACACCTGTAGTCCTACCTACTCGGGAGGCTAAGACACGAGAATCGCTTGAATCCGGAAGGTTGCAGTGAGCTGAGATTGCATCACTGCACTGCAGCCCGGGCGACAAAGCAAGAGTCTCTCCAAAAATAAATAAATAAATAAATTTCAAATGGATGAATAAGAAGCCCACACCAATCATCTTGGAGCCACAGCCCTAAATGCAAAAGGATACCTAAATATGATCAGACACCCCTACTTACTTTGTCCCAGAACAGCAACCCCTTGTTCTTGTAGGTCACAGTCGACATTTCCAGGACTGCTGCAGACATCCCTGACTCCTTGCCTCTGGAGCTATCCTGGAAATGAAGATCTGTAAGTCCACTGCTTCTTTACCCTTTATGTCCACACCCCCTTCAGAGAGAAAAATTTCATGCTTCTTCTTTTCTGGTATGCAACATGAAAACAGTTTTCTTTTAAACTCAACAGATTGGCCGGGCGCGGTGGCTCAAGCCTGTAATCCCAGCACTTTGGGAGGCTGAGACAGGTGGATCACGAGGTCAGGAGATCGAGACCATCCTGGCTAACACGGTGAAACCCCGTCTCTACTAAAAAATACAAAAAACTAGCCGGGCGACGTGGCGGGCGCCTATAATCCCAGCTACTCAGGAGGCTGAGGCAGGAGAATGGCGTGAACCCGGGAGGCGGAGTTTGCAGTGAGCTGAGATCCGGCCACTGCACTCCAGCCTGGGCGACAGAGCGAGACTCCCTCTCAAAAAAAAAAAAAAAAAAACTCAACAGAGTTCCAGTGTAGTGGCTCTGTATGAGCTTGTCCTCACATTGCTGATAAAGACATACCTAAGACTGGGTAGTTTATAAAGAAAAGAGGTTTAATTGACTCACAATTTCGCATGGCTGGGGAGGCCTCAGGAAACTTAGAATCATGGCAGAAGGGGAAGCAAACATCCTTCTTCACATGGCAGCAGGAGAGAGAATGAGAGCTGCATGAAGGGGAAAGCCCCTTACAAAACCATCAGATCTCACGAGAACTCATTCACTATCATAAGAACAGTATAGGGGAAACTGCCCCCATGATTCAATTATCTCCACCTGGTCCTGCCCTTCACACATGGGGATTATTACAATTCAAGATAAGACTTTGGGTGGGGACACAGCCAAACCGTATCAGGCTCATACCCATAATCTCAGCACTTTGGGAGGCCAAGGTGAGAGGATCCCTTTAGGTCAGGAGTTTGAGACCAGCCTGAGCAATACAGTAAGCCCCTGTCCCTACAAAAAAAATTTTTAATGAGCCCTACGTGGTGGTGCACACCTGTACACCCAGCTACTCTGGAGGCTAAGGCAGGAGGATTGCTTGAGCCCAAGAGTTCAAGGCTGCAGTGAGCTATGATCGTGCCACTGTACTCCAGCCTGGGCAACAGAGCAAGATCCTGTCTCAAAATAAAAATAAAAAATAAATTAAACAAACGAAACTGTAATGTTGAATATGCTTTTCAAACTAGACTCACCCCCATTCATGAAAGCCATTGATCTTATCCAACTTACTCATTTCACCACTGGGGAAACGGAGGTACAGATAAAGGAATCAAAGTGCTCAAGAGGGTCCAGTGAGACAGAAGCACACCTGGGACTGCCAGAGCTCCTGGTGCCCAGCTTGACGCCCAGGCATTCCTCAGAGTCTATGCCTTGCCAGGGACAGGGCGGGTGACTTGGAAGCGGGCAGGCTCCTGTGCTGCCATGGCCTCCGCCAGGCTCCTCAGTGCTCTCAAGCTAACCTATGGGGCTCTCGAAGGGAAACAGGTACCTGGAGCTTGGTCTGTGATGCTGAGGCTGCTGGAGACAGGAACCCTGAGTTCTAGGCCCAGATCAGTGATGGGTAGCTCCAGATTAAGGACCCAGCAGAGAGAGTGAGGAGCCCTCTTTAGTTCTGACTCTGCAGCTTCCTTGTCTCCACCTCCTCTATCACAGCTGCTCACTCCTCATCCTGGACCCGATGCCTGCTCCTGTCATGCTGTCCCATCAGCGTCTCTCTGGCTCCTGTACCCTCCTCCCATCTAGTTGCGGCCTTGCTTCTGTCTCTGACAGGGACCCAGCCCACCACCTGTGGGCCCATATGTGTTTTGTTTGACACTATTTGAAAACAATCTGAATTAGTTGCTTGTGTTTAAAAACGGTAGGAATCATCTAAAATACTGAATTTCTTGATTCTCTTGAAGAATCTACAGACTGACAATATGAGGCCTGAATTATTTTCTGGCAGGACAGCAACTGACTGGGCTAAGGGACAGCTGCCCCATCTGGATGGGGAATTCATACAGCGGGCCCTAGCATCTCCACCATTCCCTGTTGCCTTCCCAGCCCTGCTGCTGCGCTCCTTTAGATGACCTGTCTGACCTTGGAAGGCATTCGCAACCCTAGTCTCGACCACTTTGATCTGAGCCTTCCCCACATCCAGCTCATGAGATAAGACCATCCTATCCTGAGACCATGCCCAGTGATTAACCCATCCACACACAGCCTCTGACCATCCATTCACTCAGCCCAGCCCTCGAGCATCAAGGGAGACTGTGCCCCCATTGCTGTCCCCCAAACACCTCTCTGGACCCACAGCTCAGCCCTCCAGGGCCCCCTCCTCCAAGTCCCACAACTCCCATGGTGGTCATTCAGAAAGCATGGCGGCCAATCCACCATCCTTTATTTGTCCTAAATAAGGATCCCTGCACTCTTATACTGAGGCAAGAGTTCTTGGATTTTGTACCGAGGTGCTTTGATGGCTTGGACAATCCTCAATGGGGGGAGGTATTTCTGGGGCGCCATAAAAATTGGATAACGAGGTTTAGTAGTCTTGTTGTTGCTGCACAAATCCAGGATCACAGACTTAGAGTTGTAGATCTCTTTCTTCTTGGGCCGGATTGGAGGGAATGGTGGACTTTGGCGAGGCTCCACAAGCAGCCGCAACAGGTCCTTCCGAAAGATATTCCAGCTGTTCTCCTGGAGGAACTTCTGGCACATATCTTCATCACTAAAGGGCAGGCACAAAAGCCGAGGTTCTCATGCCAGTCCCGCCCCTCCAGCCTTGCCTCCTGCCACTCTCCCCTCCCTAAGCATGTGGCGCCTCATCCTGCTTCTCTGACCCTCCCAGACTCTCCCTCTGCACCCCTTCCCTTTCCACAGTTTTCTTCCCTTAGGCCTGTGCTGTCTCAGGTAGTAGTAATGGGCCACATGTAGCTAGCTACTGAGTACCTGAAATCCAGCCAGTCTGAAATAGAGATGTGCTGTGAGTGTAAAATACACACCAGATTTCACAGACTTAGAATAACAAAAGAATGTAAAATAGCTCATTAATCATTTTATATTGATAAACGGATAAAGTGTGATATATACATATTGCATGATTCTGTTTATGTAAGATGTCCAGAATAGGCAGGTCTGTAGAGACAGGAAATAGATTGGTGGCTGCCGTGGACTGGCCATGGTGCTGTGGCTCCACCCTGCCCCCTTCCCTCATAGCAAGTGAGGCTGAGGAAGGTGGAAGAAGGACTGGAGCCTCCTGAGACCACATCAAGGCAAGGGGGTGTTAAACTTCAATTAACTCACCTGTACTCTCTTACCTAAGCAGACAAGCTGAATACTTCACTAACAAGTCAGAACATTCTTCCAGCCAGATTATATTGACAAAGATAAAGTCAACTTTGATCTGTAGAGATTGGCTTAAGAAAAAACCCAGAGGTCAGCATGGCTACAAGCTAGTCTGTAGCGTCAGCAGTATGGCAAAGCCAGCTTCCCCCCTCTCATGAAAGCTGGGCATGTGCACCTCTTCTCAACTCCATGCTTGTGGCAGCAGGTTGGTAGTTTGAAACTGGCCATGGTGGGAGTATTTACACCACAGAAATCAGCAAACACTGCAAGCTAGGGTCCTCTTCCTGCATCTTGGAGAGCTGGTTGTTAAACATCCACCGAGCACACTACTGGGTAGTCCTCAGTTGAAAAGTTCCATTAACTCCCAATTTCTTACACAATAAATAACAACAACATCTCACTCTGACTTAGGACTTACCATGTGTCAAGCACTTTACATTTGTTAACTCAATTAATTTTCAAAATCACCCCATTTCACAAACATAGAAATTGGGGTGAGGCAAAGGAATTCACCAAAACCTAGGAGGGGGCTAGCATGTGATGACTAATTCTTAAGGGATAATTTTTTTAAAAACCTAGATTCTAAGCTAAGACAGACAAGACTACATGTCACTTCCTGATGTTGATGTTCACATTGATTTCTAGTCTACTTTTTCACTGAACAGGGTAGCGTCAGCTTCACACAGTGGTCTCAGTTCCAATCCCCTGTCTCACTTGAACTGAAAGCTGCATCTGTCCTTTCAGGCTTTAAAAAAATCAACCCATGGCCGGGTGCAGTGGCTCACGCCTGTAATCCCAGCACTTTGGGAGGCCAGGCGGGCAGATCACTTCAGATCAGGAGTTCGAGACCAGCCTGGCCAAGATGGTGAAACCCTGTCTCTACTAAAAATACAAAAATTAGCCAGGTGTGGTGGCACATGCCTGTAATCCCAGCTACTCAGGAGGCTGAGCCACAAGAATCACTTGAACCCAGTGGGCAGACATTGCAATGAGCTGAGATCACGCCATTGCACTCCAGCTAGGGTGATAGAGTGAGACTCGCCTCAAAAAAAAAAAAAAAATCAGCCCATGACGCCCTTAAGCCCTCCTGGGCAATCCCCCAACATTAGTTCATACTATCAGTCTGTTTTGAGTGATTCTCTTCACTTTGGCCTTGGGAGATTTCCTGACTTTCTTGTGTACGCAGCCATGCATTCTACCCCGCATGGGCCCCGCTGTGCTCTGCAGGGGTGATTTTCAGGATATCCAGCCTGCACTATTCACAGGACAGGTACCTCTGCCACTGGCTCTATGATCTTCAGGACCTCAGAGTCTTTGATTAAAACATGAGGGATCTGAGCTAGATAATGGATATGTTTTCTGCCTGTTTTAGCAGTCTAGAAAGGCATAAGTTCAACAATTAATGAATAAGACAGATTTCTGTAAGTCAGCATTCTAGATGAGGGCCGCAAATGCTGACTGAGCAGGGCAGATGCTGAATGTTCCATCTGCCCCCCCCCCACCCACAAGTCTATGTAAACCTTTTCTGAATTTCCATTCAACAGATATTAACCAATCCCCATCACATGCCAGGCATTATGCAATGAGCTAAGGCTGCTTAAACCCTTTTTTGAGTGGCAGGTCTAAATGGCTATTTCCTATATTGGTAGTACCCAGGAATCAGAGAAGTGTGGCATCCTTGAACCAGAAGGAACCACCAGTATTTCTCAGCTTGTTTTTCTCACAAGACTGCCCCAGTGTTGGCCTTATTTACATATCATCTGCTCTTTAAATTTACTAATGATTTTCCAGGCTGGGCACGGTGGCTCACACTTGTAATCCCAGGGGAGGCTGAGGCGGGCAGATCGCCTCAAGTTGGGAGTTCGAGACCAGCCTGGCCAACATGGTAAAACCTCGTCTCTACTAAAATTAGCCAGGTGTAGTGGCAGTGCCTGTAATCCCAGCTACTTGGGAGACTGAGGCAGGAGAATCACTTGAACCCAGGAGGCGGAGGTTGCAGTGAGCCAAGATCATGCCACTGCACTCCAGCCTGGGCAACAAAGCAAGACTCTGTCTAAAAAAAAAAAAAAATTACTAATGATTTTCCTTCAATCTGTTCAGTTTCTTTTACTTAAATATTTACTTTAACTTTGTCTTAAGCAACAAGATCTGTCAGATCACATGGTTAGTAAGCTAGTCATGTTGCTTTTTCTAATTCACACAAATAAATACATAACTGTTAAAACTAAAAATGTCAATCTGTGAGCCACCTAAAATCATCCTGTAACCCTCCTGTGGAATATGTTCCATACTTTAAAAACTACTGATCTACTCTAATTTTCTTGTTTTGCTGATTGGAGTTGGAAGCCTAGAGAAGGTCATGAAGACCTCACATTGCTCAAGGTCATGAAGATCTCACGTCAGAGCCTTTTGTGTGCTTACTGGCCAGGGCTGGAATCACCTGCAGCTCTGTCTGCCTTCATACCCCCTTTCTCTACCATTGGAATCACTCGTTTCCTACACCTGCTGCCAAAACCGTGTCTGATCACAATATCACCGCAAGTAAAGAAAAGAGAGAGGATGCAATATTGTGTAAGAAGTATGAGCTCCATTATGAAAATGGAGCACGACGATAAATGCGTATTTGGCACATATCCATGAAGTGAAAAAAACATTAAAAGGAAACACAGAAGATGCGAACTGGGATTGCTGGAGGATTGCAAATGATTTGGGTTTTGTCTTTTTCACTGTTCAGTGCTTTTCCATTTTCTGCAATGAGTATGGCCCATTCACATTTAGTCAACATTTATTAAGTACCTTCTGCATTCTGGGCACCATACAGGTGCTAGAGACCAAAGGCAGATACAGCACAGCCCTGCCTTCCTGAAGCACTTGATCAGGTGGAAGGGAAAGAGCTGTGCAAACGGGTAACTATATGTCAACACAACATGGTCAATGACAGAGCTGCGTAGAGAATATTATGAGTGTGCAGAAAGGGGGTACTTATCCCAAACGGGTTAGTCTGAGGAGGTTTGCTGCAGAAGATGAATCTTACAGAATGAGCAGGAATTTATCACACAAAGGATGAAAGCAGGACTGGGGTCAGTATTTCAGGCAAAAGGGCCAGCATTGGCAAAGGCAAGGTATGTGCAGCATATAGCAGGCAACCCGCCTGGGTTGCTGGAGTGAGTTGGAGGTGGCAGGAGATGCTGCAGGGGGCTTGAGCAGGGGGTCAGACTGCGGTGGGTCATTGCGGTAGCACTGAGTTTGGACTTTATCCTATAGGCAGTGAGATACCATTGAGAGGTTTCAAGCAGGAGTTTAACACAACTAGATTAGGGTTTTAACAAGAACACAGTGTGCAGAAAGAATCCGGCAGAGAGGAGACTAAAGGGAGGAACCCGTGATAAGACTCTTGCAGGAATCTAGCTTGGTGGTCCCGAAGTGGGGGTGGAGGCCAGGCACGGTGGCTCATGCAATTCCAGCACTTTGGGAGGCCAAGGTGGGTGGATCCTTTGAGCTCAGGAGTTTGAGATCAGCCTGGGCAACATGGCAAAACCCTGCCTCTACCAAAAAATAGAAAAAAATTAGGCAGGCATGGTGGCGCCTGCCTGTTGTCCCAGCTAGTGGGAAGGCTGAGGTGGGAGGATCACTTGAGCCCGGGAGGTGGAGGTTGCAGTGAGTTGAGATTGAGCCACAGCATGCCAGCCTGGACGACAGAGTGAGACCCCGTCTCTCACATACACAGAGGAAACAAAGTTGGGGTGGAGAGACACGTCACCCAGGGAGATGTACAAGATCCACCAGCGTATGTGAATAGTAAGATTTCATTTATATTTATCTTTCTCTTATTCTTTTAAAAGATCGATTTTCATATGCTTATAATATATATTGATACAGTAATACTATATGTGGATATAACAAAAACAAATCAACAGATGTTATTTATATTACATATACATACCAGGGAGTACATGCTTGAACACTTTTTAGTAATACCAACGTGAGATGAAAACAGTTTTGAGACCACTGGTCTGGGCAATAAATTAATTTTTACATTTAAATAAAGCTATTTGTTCTCATTATAAAAGCATTAACATTCACTCTAGAAAATCTGGACACTATGAAAAAGTAAAAAGAAAAAATGTATCTAATCTTTCAAGATACATACTTATTTTTAATAATTATAAAAGTAAATCAGCACTTTGGAAGACCAAGCAGGAGGACGATTTAAGTCCAGGAGTTCAAGACCAGCTTGGGCAACATAGTGAGACTCCCATCTCTACAAAAAAATTTTCAGTTAGCTGAGCATTGTAGTGCATGTCTATAGTTCCAGCTACTCGGGAGACTGAGCTGGGAGGATCATTTGAGCCCAGGAGGTCAAGGCTACAGTGAGCCATGATTGTGCCACTGCACTCCAGCCTGGGGAACAGAGTGAGAACCTGTCTCAAAAAAAATAAGTAAATAAAAATAAAATAAAATAAAAGCAATGTATATGCATTGCAAGAACAAATATGACAGGAATATATAACCAGAAAGTTCCTTTAGTCTCACCTCCCGGAGAAAACGACTCTTACCACAGGCATTGTCATTTTCGCTTATTTCCTTCTAGGTTTCTCTCGGGTAAGTGTTTGACAAAGGCATAGTCAGAGCACCTGTACAATTCTGTACCGCCCTTTTCCAGTATCATTATATCACCCATTTTACCCTGCTGTTACAGAGCCATTAAGCTTACCATTTTTTAAATAAAACAATTATGTTCTATCAAGAGAATATACTACAATTTTGTAAACTATCCCTTTAGTGTGGCACACACGAATGTTGTTGTCATTGTTTTTCTATTATGAATATGGCTGCTATGAACATCTTACTTTATTTATTTACTATTACTATTTTTGTTTGTTTGAGACAGAGTTTCGCCCTTGTTGCCCAGGCTGGAGTGCAATGGCGCAACCTTGGCTCACTGCAACCTTTGCCTCCCAGGTTCAAGTGATTCTCCTGCCTCAGCCTCCTGAGTAGCTGGGATTAAAGATGGCTGCCACCACACCTGGCTAATTTTTTGTACATTTAGTAGAGACAGGGTTTCACCATGTTGGCCAGCTGGTCTTAAAACTCCTGACCTCAGGTGATCCACCTGCCTCGGCCTCCCAAAGTGCTGGGATTACAGGCGTGAGCCACCATGCCCAGCTTATTATTATTATTATTATTGAATGGAATCTCGCTCTGTCACCCAGGCTGGAGTGCAATGGCGTAATCTTGGCTCACTTCAACCTCTGCCTCCCGGGTTCAAGTGATTCTCCTGCCTCAGCCTCCTAAGTAGCTGGGATTACAGGGGCCCACTACCATGCCCAGCTAATTTTTGCATTTTTAGTAGAGACAGGGTTTCACCATATCTGCCAGGCTGGTCTTAAAACTCCTGACCTCAGGTGATCCACCTGCCTCGGCCTCCCAAAGTGCTGGGATTACAGGCATGAGCCACTCCTCCCGGCCTTATTATTATTACTATTATTATTATTTTTGAGACGGAGTTTTGCTCTTATTGCCTGGGCTGGAGTGCAATGGTACGATCTTGGCTCACTGCAACCTCTGCCTTCTGGGTTTGAGTGATTCTCCTGCCTCAGCCTTCCGAGTAGCTGGGATTACAGGTGCCTGCCACCATGCCCAGCTAATTTTTGCATTTTTAGTAGAGACAGGGTTTCACCATATCTGCCAGGCTGGTCTTAAAACTCCTGACCTCAGGTGATCCACCTGCCTCGGCCTCCCAAAGTGCTGGGATTACAGGCGTGAGCCACCGCGCCCGGACTTATTATTTTTTAACACAGAGTTTCACTCTGTCACCCAGGCTGAAGTGCAGTGGTGCCATCTCAGCTCACTGCAACCTCTGTCTCCCAGGTTCAAGCGAATCTCCTACCTGAGTAGTTGGGATTACAGGCATGTGCCACTGCGCCTGGCTAATTTTGTGTTTTTAGTAGAATTGGGGTTTCACTACGTTGGCCAGGTTGGTCTCAAACTCCTGACCTCAAGTGATCTGCCTGCCTCGGCTTCCCAAACTGCTGGGATTATAGGCGTGAGCCACCGTGCCCGACCCTGCAATGAACATCTTAATGCAGGGGCTTTCTCCATATTTTGGCTCTATAAATTCACAGATGAATCTCTGTCTCAAAGTGGCAGGACAGTTTTATAGCATTTGAAATGTAATGCTAAAATTATCATCAAAAGGATTGAGCCTATCTAGAGTGTACCAACAACTCCCATTTCATTTCACCCTTGTCAGCAATAGGTATTACATTTTTCCTTCTTTTACTAAAGTAACAGGTGAAAAATTGTTCATTTCACCTGATGGGACTTACGCACATTTCCAGTACTGACCTGGGGAATGCAATATTGAGCTTTAACAACTTTTTCATCATCTCGTCATCATTGTCAATCAGTTCATAAAATATTTCCTTCCTTATCCGTATCAACTCATTTCCCAGGCTCATCAGGATCAAGGGTCGTGTGTCGCATTCACCCTCTGGAAGGAAGGCCTGGTGAAGACCCTTGGGAGAAGTCACAGAAAGTTAGACCTCAGAGACTGGCCAGGTCTGCCTGCAGATTTATCTTTTATTTTTATTTTTTTTGAGACAGAGTTTCGATCTTGTTGCCCAGGCTGGAGTGCAGTGGCCCAATCTCAGCTCACTGCAACCTCTGCCTCCCAGGTTCAAACGATTCTCCTGCCTCAGCCTCCCAAGTAGCTGGGATTACAGGCATGCACTACCAAGCCCGGCTAATTTTGTATTTTGAGTAGAGATGGGATTTCTCCATGTTGCTCAGGCTGGTCTCGAATTCCTGACCTCAGGTGATCCACCGCCTTGGCCTTCCAAAGTGCTGGGATTATAGGCATGAGCCACCATGCCTGGCCTACCCGCAGATTTTCTAGATGGGAAAAAGAAGGCCTCAAACAGGAGGTGAATTTATCTGGGATCACTGAGCAAATGACCAGCAGGAGAAATCCTGGGGCCTTTTTGCTACATGACATGGAATTCCTCTGACCCTGGAATTAGAAGAGCACCTAAATCAGACTACCCACTGTCCCACTCCAGCAATCTCACTGCCACTATTGCTCTCAAATTTTCCCCAACGTCTAATTACAGCTCTCTCTTTTTTTTGTTGAGTGAATCTGTTTTCTCTTCCTTAGGACTTACGACAAAAATCAAACAGGCGCCAGGTGTAGTGGCTCACGCCTGTAATCCCAGCACTTTGGGAGTCCCAGGTGGGTAGATCACTTGAGCCCAGGAATTTTAACCAGCCTGGGCAACATGGTGAAACCACACATCTACACAAATTACAAAAGTTAGCCAGGTGTGATAGTGCGTGCCTGTAGTCCCAGGCTGAGGTGGGAGGATTTCTTGAGCCCAGGAAGTGGAGGTTGCAGTGAGCCGAGATCACGCCACTGCACTCCAGCCTGGGCAAGACAGGGAGACTCCGTCTCAAAAAAAAAAAGAAAAAAAAAGGAAAATTGTCCAACATCACACATCAGGAAAGCAATAAACCTAGGCTTTGAACTAGGTGGTCTGTCTTCAGAGTCTGTGCTTTCAGCAACTACAATGAGGAAACTGAGGCACAAAGAGGTTAAGTAGCTTGCCCAAGGTAACGAGACATAAAGTGGCAGAGCCCAACCTTGAACCAGGGATCCACTTAGGAGCACTGCTGTCCTGCTTACTCTCTCAGCCACTTCCAACCCACATGCTGCAGGCACACAGCTGGAGTCAGTTGCTTCTCTGGCTAGATGCTTCAAATAGCCTCCCAAAGCACCTGGGATCAAATAAATCTCCTCATGCCTCCTAAGGCCTGGGCTGTCTCACCCTTCCAGGCCCTCCATCTCAGCCTCGTGTCACTGCTGCCTTGCTTAGTCTGTTCCAGCCACCCTGTCCTCCCTTCCAATCCCCTCAACACACCTCCTCCCTCCTGCCTTGAACCTTGAACTTGCCGCTTCTCTCTGGAACACTTTTCTGCCAGGTTGTTCCATCGCTTATTCTTTTTTTTTGTTTTGTTTTGAGAGAAAGTCTCACTCTGTCCCCAGCCTGGAGTGCAGTTGGATGATTTCAGCTCACTACAACCTCAACTTCCTGGGCTCAAGAGATCCTCCTGCCTCAGCCTCCTGAGTAGCTGGGACTACAGGTGTGCACCACCACACTCAGCTAATTTTTGTTTTTGGTAGAGACGGGGTTTCACCATGTTGCCCAGGCTGGTCTTGAACTCCTGGCCTCAGCGATCCTCCTTCCTTGGCCTCCCAAAGTGCTGGGATTACAGGTGTGAGCCACTGTGCCCAGCCCCATAGCTTATTCTTTTCATCATTCAGGTCTCAGCTTAAACATCACCTCCTCAGAGCAGACTTCCCTTAGCCACCCCATTTAAGAACCTCTCCACACACCCTGCTTTCCATTCCATTCCTAACAGCAATTTGTAATTTTCTATGTATTTACTAGCTACCTCTTGTCTGTCCTGACTAGATCATAAGCCCCATGACGGCAGGAATTATGTCAGTTTACTCAGCCACACTGGCACTTTGTGCCATGCTTGGAGCATGGTAGGTGCTCAAGGAACATCTGCTGAATGAGTGACCCAAATGGAGTCACACAACTTTAGAGGTGGCAGCTCCCCCAGATGAATCTCCTCATTTTCTCATGACACAGACTCAGAAAGGGAAAGTGATTTGCCCATGGCCACACAGCTAACTATTAGAAGCAAAATGAGAATAAGAAGTGCTGCTTGTCACCTCTCTTCTGCGATGTCCATGGCTCTGGCCCGTCCAGTCTTGACGACTTCAGAGCCCTCAGCCTGCCTGTTCCATGGAGAAGTTGGACTTCCTATATCTCCTGGCTTGAAACCAGGGTCCCTCTACCCTAGGCCCCACCCTCTGCTGTTCCCAGGGCTGACCCAGCTCCACACTGCTACTCCCAAGGGTGAGGACAATGTGACCTACCTTCCAGGGGGCGGGTTCAGTCAAGCAGTTACCACTCTCATTCTCCTACAGCTGAAGTCGGGGCCTCAACACAGAGAGCTCAGAGTCCTATCACAGGCACCTCACGGAGGCATCCGCAGACATTTTCTTCAAAGGGGTCACGTTAACAAATATTTGTTGAAGGCCTTCTATGTGCTGGCCCTATGTGGGAAGCAGCAGCCAGGTCCTTTTGCTAAGTCCCCACCCAAAGCCTTCTAGGACTTCTAGGAAATCAAGGCCTTACTCCTTGTTCCAGCATTGCAGGGCCTGGACAAAACAGACCCTGTTGTTCCTGTTCCTGACACAGCCTCCCCTCCTGTCACTGCCTACCAAACTGAGCAAGGCCTTTTCCATCCTCATGCCTCCATCCTGCCTAGGCCTCAGTGTCCCGTGGTGCCCTGTGTTCAGCTCTGAGCACCTTACTCTGAAACATTAACAAATTGAAGCGAAGCAGACACCACCTTCATTAACTCTAACAAAGACGTATTAATGTAAGATGTTAATAACAGGGGAAACTGGGAGAGGGATATATGGGGACTCTCTGTACTATCTTCTCAATTTTTCTGTAAATCTAAAACTGTTCTAAAAAATAAGACCACTAAAACAATGAATCCAGTAGTGGGAGCAGGGGGAGTGTGGGTGACCACGCTTGGCTGTGAGCTGATCACTGTGGAGGCTGGGAGGCGGGTGACAGAGCTGAGTGGCAGGAGGAGCAGTATGTGGGCGCAGAGGTGGGGCAGGCAGAAGGACTTTCCAGGAGGAGCAATGGGCTGGAAGGCTGGAAACTACGCTCCTTGAAGAATGACCGAAGGAATGGAGGCCACTCTGTGTGAATATGAAAATAATTAACGGAACACTGGCACTGTGCCCGGCTACATAAATGTTGAATGAAAAACAAAACAGCATTCTTTAAATACCTAAGGGCATCACATGCTAAGGAAGTAGATTCCTTCTGTTTTGGGGGATAGGGCAGGGAGAGGAGAGGAGCTAGTTTAAAACTGTAGGAGGCAATGTTTTACTAAACAAAAGGAAGAAATTTCTAAGAGCTAAAAAATAATCAGCATTGACAAAGGGACTGGACCTTTGTCCACTGGACTGTGCTAGAGACTGGACCTCTTAGACAGTACTGGACTGACCTTCCCAGCCCTGAGGACATACAGGCTGGTGTGAGTGGAGAGAAGGAGCATGCACAGTCCACCATAACACAGGGGGAGAATGGCGTAAGGACAACCTTGGAGATAGTGACAGAGGAACAGAGGAGAGGGCTTGGTGAGGGAACAGTTTCCCGGATGCCAAATGACCACATATGAGGCTTCAGGAGACAGCCCTCTGCAGGCACAGGCGGGCTGACTCCCATTTCTCCTCCTGGAAAGCCCTTCTCCCGCCCCACCTCTGCACCCGCACACTGCTCCTCCTCCTCTCATTCAGCTCTGGCACCTGCCACCCAGCTTCCATAGTGATCAGCTCATAGCCAAGCATGGTCATCCATACTGCCCTTGCTACCACTACTGCATTTTTTTTTTTTGAGACAGGCTCTCATTCTGTTGTTCAGATTGAAGTACAGTAACACAATCATGGCTCACTGCAGCCTCGATTTCACAGGCTCAAGCAATCCTCCCACCTCACCCTCCCAAGTAGCTGGGATCATAGGCAAATGTCACCATGCCCAGCTAACTTTTTAATTTTTTGTAGAGACAGGGTCTCACTTTGTTGCCCAAGCTGGTCTCGAACTCCTGGGCGTCAGCAAGTGTGAGCCATTGTGCCCAGCCTTGGATTCCTTTTTTTTTTTTGAGACAGAGTCTTACTCACCCAGGCTAGAGTGCAGTGGTGCAATCCTGGCTCACTGCAACCTCTGCCTCCTGGGTTCAAGCGATTCTCCTGCCTCAGCTTCCCGAGTAGCTGGGGTTACAGGTGTGTGCCACCATACCTGGCTAATTTTGTATTTTTAGTAGAAATGGGGTTTCACCATGTTGGCCAGGCTGGTCTCAAACTCCCAACCTCAGGTGATCCGCCCGCCTTGGCCTCCCAAAGCATCTGGGATTACAGGCGTGAGCCACCGCGCCCGGCCTGGTGGTCTTATTTTTTAAAACAGTTTTAGATTTACAGAAAAATTGAGAAGATAGTACAGAAAGTGCCCATATACTCCATGTCCAGTTTCCCACATCTTACATTGGTAAGTCTTTGTTACAGTTAGTGAACTTCTACTGCTACATTATTGTTAGCTAAAGTCAATGAGTTGCTTAGATTTCCTGTTTCACCTAATGCCCTTTTTCTAGTTCACTATCTTATCCAGGATACAACATTACGTTTAATAATAGGGCTCTTTAGGCTCCTCTTGGCTGTGGCATTTTCTCAGGCCATTTTTTATTGTCTTGGCAGTTTTGAGGGTACTCACTGAGTATTTTGTGGGATGCCACTGTTAGAATTTGTCTCATGTTTTCCCTCTAATCATGTCTCATGATTAGACTGGAGTTACAAGATATTGAGAGGATGGCCACAGAAGTTAAGTGATATTTTCATCACATCCTATCAAGGAACAATACTATCAACATGATGTTTTACTATTGATGTTGGCCTTGATGATCTGGCTGTGTTTTTCAGATTTTTTCCACTGTAAAGTTACTTCATTCCCCTCTTGCCATACTGTATTCTTTGGAAGGAAGTCCTATGCATGGCCCACATTTAAGGAGTAGAGAGTTAGGCTCTCTCTCCTTTAAGACAGTGTAGCTACATAAATTGCTTGAAATTTATTCTGCAGGGAGATTTGTCTCTTCTCCTCCATTTATTAATTCATTATTAATTCATTTATATCAATATGCACTCACGAATGTTTATTTTGTACTTTTGGTTATAATCCAACACTGCTTTATTTTGCTTTTCAAATTGTTTCAGCTTTGGCCACTGGGAGATATTTTAGGTGGCCCCCGTGTCCTTGGACATGCTCCCATATTAAAGTAGTTCCTGCCCCTCCCCCAGCTCTTCCTTACTTTCTGGCATTACAATATGTTCTAGACTCATCCTGTGTATTTCCTGCCCTAGTCCTAGATTCAACCATTCTTCCAAAGAGCCCTTGTTCCTTTTATTGGGAAATTGTATTAGAAATCATGATCTGGTTTCTTGACATTGGCCTGGGCAATGGTTTTTTTTTGGGTATGACCCCAAAACACAGGCAACAAAAGCAAAAATAGACAAATGAGATTGCATCAAACTAAAAAGCTTCTGCACAGCAAAGGAAACAACCAACAAAGTAAAAAGACAACCTAAAGAATGATAGAAAATATTTGCAGAAAAAAAAAAAAAAAAAGAGTTGGGCCGGGCGCGGTGGCTCAAGCCTGTAATCCCAGCACTTTGGGAGGCCGAGACGGGCGGATCACGAGGTCAGGAGATCGAGACCATCCCCATCTCTACTAAAAAATACAAAAAACTAGCCGGGCGACGTGGCAGGCGCCTGTAGTCCCAGCTACTCGGGAGGCTGAGGCAGGAGAATGGCCTAAACCCAGGAGGCGGAGCTTGCAGTGAGCTGAGATCGAGCCACTGCAATCCAGCCTGGGCGGCAGAGCGAGACCCCGTCTCAAAAAAAAAAAAAAGAAAATATTTGCAAGCTGTACATCTGATAAGGGGATAATATCTAAAATGTATAATGAACTTAAACAACACAGTCTCAAGAAAGCAAATAGCCTGGTTAAGAAGTGGGCAAAAACTCTGAATAGACATTTCTCAAAGGAAGACATACAAATGACCAACAGGTATATGAAAAAAATGCTCAACATCACTGATCGTCATGGAAATGCAAAGTGAAAATCCAATGAGATATTGAGTTATACTTGTTAAAGTGGTTACTATCAGAAAGACAAAATATGACAAATGTTGGCAAAGATTTGGAAAAAAGGGAACCCTCAAACACTATTGGTGGGAATATAAATGAGGACAGCCTTTATGAAAAACAGTATGGAGGCCAGGCACGATGGTCCACGCCTGTAATCTCAGCCCTTTGGGAGGCCAAGGTGGGAGTATCGCTTGAGGCCAGGAGTTCCAGACCAGCCTGGGCAACATAGTGAGACCCTGTCTCTAACAAAAAATAAAAAAATTAGTTGGGCATGGCAGCACACACCTGCAGTCTCAGCTATTCACAATACTCAGGTGAGAGCATTGGTTGGGTCCAGGAGTTCAAGGCTGCAGTGACCCATGATCACTCGCCACTGCACTCCAACCTGAGTGACAGAGCAAGACCCTGTCTCTTAAAAAGAATAAAAGAGGCCAGGCACAGTGGTTCACGCCTGTATTTCCAGCACTTTGGTAGGCTGAGGTGGGTGGATCATGAGGTCAGGAGTTCAAGACCAACCCAGCCAACATGGTGAAACCCCACCTGTACT
>NW_012121820.1:17925150-17937464 GCF_000951035.1 Colobus angolensis palliatus
TTTTTTTTTTTTTTTTGAGATGGAGTTTTGCTCTTGTCATCCAAGCAGAGTGCAGTGGCACAATCTCGGCTCACTTCAACCTCAGCCTCCCGAGTTCAAGCAATTCTTGTGCTTCAGTCTCCCAAATAGGTGGGATTTCAGGTGCCCGCCACCACACCTGGCTTTTTGGTTTGGGTGTTTTTTTTTTTTGGAGATGGAGTTTCACTCTTGTCGCCCAGGCTTTAGTGCAATGGCACGATCTCAGCTCACTGCAACCTCTGCCTCCCAGGTTCAAGTGATTCTCCTGCCTCAGCCTCCCAAGCAGCTGGGATTATAGGTGTGCGCCACCATGCCTGGCTAATTTTTGTATTATTAGTAGAGATGGGGTTTCACCATGTTGGCCAGGCTGGTCTTGAACTCCTGACCTCAAGTGATCCGCCCGCCTTCAGCCTCCCAAAGTGCTGGGGCTACTGTGCCCAGCTGGTATTGTGTTTTTTAATGTCAAATTCCAATTGTTCATTGCTGGTATAAGTAAAGCAATGGACTCTCATATATTAATCTTGTATTCTGTGACTTTGCTATATAGTCTCATTAGTTTCAGGAGGTTTTTCTTTTTAAAAAAATTGTTTGGAATTATCTACATAGACAATAATGTTATCTGCAAACAAAGATAGTTTTATTTCTTCCTTCCCAATCTGTATGTCTTTTATTTCCTTTTCTTGAATGGACTAGCTAGGGCTTTCAGTACAGTGTTGAATAGGAGTGGTAAGAGGGAACATCTTTGCCTTGTTCCTGGATTCAGCTGGGATCACAGGTGCACCATGCCCGGCTAATTTTTGTATTTTTAGTAGACACAGGGTTTCACCATGTTGGCCAGGCTGGTCTCCAACTCCTGACCTTGTGATCTGCCCACCTTGGCCTCCCATAGTGCTGGGATTACAGGTGTGAGCCACCGTGCCGGGCATATTCTTATCACATCTTTACAAATCAACACAATTCCTTGATATCATCAAACATGGAGGGAAGTGTTTTTAAACCTTTACTGTCATTACTTAATATTCCAGCCCATTTGTGTTACATACTCCGTGGTAAACAAAGCTCTTGGCATACTCACCAAAATTTCTCCCTGCTCCACAGTGTGCACCTTCATGTAGGCCCCCACTGCAGCCTCCTTGGGGAGCTCACCAAGCTTAGTATTGATCATGGCACATTTGATCGACTGAACAGGCCTGGATCTGAAATGTGACAGCTTGTTAGAGAGCTCATCTGTAACACAGTCTGCTCCTGAGGCTCTGGCTAATCAGCCCTCACTCTTCTGCACATGGAGGACTCCCCTCCCTGGGGAATTCACAACTCCCCAGAAGGCGAGAAAACTCAAAATCAAGCCCTGGAAGAGACTGACTCCCATTGTCAGGAATTGGAGGGTGCAGAAGAGGAGACTTGGGAGAGGAAGGTGATACAGGCCCTCCCCTTAAACACCTGAGGGCTATTCTCCTGGAGGCAGCGGCTGATGATCCCATGCAGCCAAGCCAGGCCTACTGGGTGGGAAGTCCCGGCTGGTCCTCTCATGCTCAGCATGAGGAAAGAATTTCTTTCTTTTTTCTTTCTTTTTTTTTCTTTGAGACAGAGTCTCACTCTGTCACCAGGCTCGAGTGCACTGATGGGATCTCTGCCCACTGAAACCTCCACTTCTGGGGTTCAAGTGATACTCTTGCCTCAGCCTCCCAAGTAGCTGGGACTACAGGTGCCCACCACCATGCCCGGCTAATTTTTAGCAGAGACAGGGTTTCACCATGTTGTCCAGGCTTGTCTCAAACTCCTGGCCTCAAGTGATCTACCCGCTTTGGCCTCCCAGAGTGCTGGGATTACAGGTGTGAACTACTGCACCCAGTCAAGAGGAAGGAATTTCTTTTCTTTTTTTTTTTTTGAGATGGAGTTTTGCTCTTGTTGCCCAGGCTGGAGTGCAGTGGCACAATCTTGGCTCACTGCAACCTAGATTCTTCGGAAGGATTATCCATCACAGCCCAAAAGTGACAGGGTGCTCCTTATGGAGGCCAGCAGCTTGGAAATGTTAACAGGCAAAGGACTCACATGAAGTGGCCCTTGCAGGAATGCAGGGATTTTGACACTGGTGCCATTGTTAGTCTCATTATGACACTTCAATTTCAAAAGTAGCAGGGGGAGGGGGCTGTGCTCCTCTGGGCCCAGCAGTGAGCTGCTTCTAGGCTGGTCCCCACTGAGTCTCCTCTTCTGCTCTTCATTCTCACCAGAAAAAACAAAAGCACAGCACCCAGTTTGCATCCACCTCATACCAGTTTGCATACCACCTCATATCGCACCAATAACAACACTGAGCCACTCAGGTTTGAGTCCTGGCTCTGCCACTTTCTACCTGCGCAACCTGGAACAAGTAACTTAACCTCTCTCCATACCTTGGTTTTCTCACCTGAAAAATGGGAATGATTATAATAGTACTCGTAGAGTTGTTATGGAGATTAAATTAGATAATTCAGTACTAGGCACCGAAAAGGGGTTTTGTTTTGTTTTGAGATGAAGTCTCGCTCTATTGCCCAGGCTGAAGTACGATGGCATGATCACGGCTCATTGCAACCTCCGCCTCCTGAGTTCAAGTGATTCTTGTGCCTCCCAAGTAGCTGGAACTACAGGCGCCTGCCATCACACCCAGCTAATTTTTGTATTTTTAGTGGAGATGGGGTTTCACCATGTTGGCCAGGCTGGTTGCGAACCCCTGACCTCAGGTGATCCACCCGCTTCAGCCTCCCAAAGTGCTGGGATTACAGGTGTGAGCCACCACGCTCAGCCTGTTTTCTTACCTTTTTTTTTTTTTTTTTTTAAGAGACAAGGTCTTGCTCTATTGTCCAGGCTGGGGTACAGTGACATGATCACAGCTCACTGCAGTCTCAACTTCCTAGGCTCAAGCGATCCTCCTGTGTCAGCCTCCTGAGTAGCTAGGATTACAGGTATGTGCCACTATGCCCAGCTACAAAAAGTATTCTGTAAGTGTTAACTATAATTATCAGTATCTCATGTAACTGCTGGCTTGCAACAACCCCAAGACTTAGATGCTATTATCTACCAAGAAATACAGCTTAGAGAGGTCAAGTCCCTTGCCTGGGGACACAGAGCTAAAATAAGTGGCCAAGCCAGGATTAATTCCAAACACAGGCTCTTATCTACTGTGCTATAACTGCCTTCCTTAGATGGATAGAATTTTCTGAAGCAGCTCAGAATCAGAAGGGCCCAGAAACACACAGACTGACAGAATGTCAGAGCCGGAAGATCTGTCCAGTCCCTTCTTCCTTAAATGGGGTACTGAGGCCCTGAGAAAAGATGTGGCTGAATGCCTGAAGTAGCCTTGTGAGTTACAGGTGGAGAATGTAGGTCCTGGCTCTCAGACCGAGGACATCTCTAGGCTGCTTCATGCACAACCCTTTGGGATTGACCTGTGTCCTCCACCTTTGCCCCCTCTCCAGCATCCCCGACATTCTGCCATATAAGTATTATCTCTCTTTGCAACCACAGTCTGGACCCATCTATCTGCCAAGGGCTGAGCTTACTGGATCTTTGGGCCCAGCATCTTGGGAAGAGTGTCTCCTGAGGTTCTGATCTTCCTGCTGAAGCTTGTCCCCTGTAACCCCCAGGCTTTTTTGAGATGCAGAAGTTTCAAGGAGCTAAAGTCTTGTAGAGGATATGACTTGATCTGGAATTCCTTAAATCTTTCCATAGGAGAGTATTCTGTTAGAGAAAGCACAGGAAAAGATACTTATGGATCTTTGCATATATGACGGTTATGGTGGTAGTAGTTGAAGCTTATCACAGGAACCTGGATGGTCTAGCACATGCGGAAATGCTTTTTTTTTTTTTTTTTTTTTTTTGAGACGGAGTCTGGCTCTGTCGCCCAGGCTGGAGTGCAGTGGCCAGATCTCGGCTCACTGCAAGCTCCGCCTCCCAGGTTCACGCCATTCTCCTGCCTCAGCCTCCCGAGTAGCTGGGACTACAGGCGCCCGCCACCTTGCCCGGCTAGTTTTTTGTATTTTTTAGTAGAGACGGGGTTTCACCGTGTTAGCCAAGATGGTCTCGATCTCCTGACCTCGTGATCCGCCCATCTCAGCCTCCCAAAGTGCTGGGATTACAGGCTTGAGCCACCGTGCCCAGCTGGAAATTTTTTTTAAAAAAAAGAAAGATAAAACACTGTGGCCTCCATGCAATGTCCCTGGGTGGCAGGCCCTGTGCTAGAGCCTTTACATCCATTACATCTGGAGAAGGGTGATTAACATACTTTAAGAGATAAGATGAACAGCAGAGAGCTCAAGTCACCCAGAAAAAGGTTAAAGCTTGGATTTGAACTCAGGTCTCTTGGATTCAAAGCTCATATCATTCCATTAACAGACCATATTTATCCTCGCATTCAAACTGGGCTTTCAAATTGGGGCAGGGTCAGCAATAAAAGATAAATGGATGACTGGTCATGGAACCTTAGACAAGTCATATAATCATTACAGCCCTCATAGAACTATTGTAAGAATTATAGGCTGGGCATGGTAGTTCACGTTTGTAATCCCAGCACTTTGGGAGGCCGAAGTAGATCACTTGAGCCCAGGAGTTCAAGAGCAGCCTAGGCAACATGGCAAGACTTCATCCCTACAAAAAAATTAAAGAATTAGCCAGGCATGCTGGTGCACACCTGTAGCCCTAGCTACTGGGGACACTGAGATGGAAGGATTGCGTGAGCCCAGGAAGTTGAGGCTGTAGTGAGCTGTGTTCACGACACTGTGTTCCAATCTGGGCAACAGTAAGACTTTGCCTCAAAAAAAAAAAGAATTGCAGATAAAGAATGTGATATGCCTAACACAGTGCCAGCATATAATAGGCCCTCCATGAGAGTTATTTTAAAAGATCACCAAGAGCCAGTTGCAGTGGTGCACACCTGAGTTCTAGCTACTTAGGAGGCTGAGGTAGGAGGATTGCTTGAACCTAGGAGCTCAAGTTCAGCCTGGACAACATAGAAAGACCCAATCTCTTAAAATAAAATAAAATAAAACTCAAAGGAAATATAATTCAGAAATAAAAAGGAGCAAACTACTCAGCATGCTAAGTAAAAGAAGCCAGATACAAGAGTCCATACTGTATGATCTCATTTATATGAAACCATAGGAAGACAAATCTAACCCATAATGACAGAAAACAAATCAGTGGTTGCCTAGGGCAGGGGTGAGGGGTAGAGGTTGACTGGGAGGGGGCACAAGGGAACTTTTTGGGGTGATGGAAATGTTCTATAACTTGACTGTAGAGGTATAAATCTGTCGGCCGGGCGTGGTGGCTCAAGCCTGTAATCCCAGCACTTCGGGAGGCCGAGATGGGCGGATCACGAGGTCAGGAGATCGAGACCATCCTGGCTAACACGATGAAACCCCGTCTCTACTAAAAAATACAAAAAAACTAGCCGGGTGAGGTGGCGGTCGCCTGTAGTCCCAGCTACTCGGGAGGCTGAGGTAGGAGAATGGCGTAAACCCGGGAGGCAGAGCTTGCAGTGAGCTGAGATCCGGCCACTGTACTCCAGCCTGGGTGACAGAGCGAGACTCCGTCTCAAAAAAAAAAAAAAAAAAAAAAAAAGGTATAAATTTGTCATGGAACTATGGCTGGGTGCAGTGGCTCACGCCGCTGTAATCCCATGCTTTGGAAGGCCAAGGCAGGAGGATCGCTTGAGCTCAGGAGTTTGAGACCAGTCTGGGCAACATGGCAAAGCCCCGTCTCATTAAAACATACAAAAATTAGCAGGGTGTGGTGGCACATGCCTGAAGTCCCAGCTACTCAAGAGGCTGAGGTGGGAGGATTACTTGAGCCTGGGAGATCAAGGTTGTACTGAGCTGTGTTCATGCCACTGCACTCCAGACTGGGTGACAAAGTGAAACCTTGTTTCAAAAAGAATTTTTTTTCTAATTTGTCATTTAACTACACACGTAAAATATGTGTACTCTATTATATAAAAATTATATATCAATAACATTGATTAAAAAAGAGATCGCCAGCCGGGTGTGGTGGCACATGCCTATAATTGCAGCACTTCGGGAGGCCAAGGTGGGCAGATCACGAGGTCAGGAGTTTGAGACCAGCCTGGCCAACATGGTGAAATCCCATCTCTACTAAAGATACAAAAAATTAGCTGGGCATGGTGGCGCATGCCTGTAATCCCAGCTACTTGAGAGGCTGAGGCAAGAGAATTGCTTGAACACGGGAGGCAGAGGTTGCAGTCAGCCAAGATCGTGCCATTGCACTCCAACCTGGGTGACAGGGCAAGACTGTATCTCAAAAAAGAAAGCAAAAAAAAAAAAATCTCCAGTATGAGAATCAACTCTTCAAATTAATGTTTTTTGTTTGTTTGTTTTGTTTTGTTTTTGTTTTTTTGTTTTTGAGATGGAGTCTTGCTCTGTTGCCCAGGCTGGAGTGCAGTGGCTCGAACTCGGCTCACTGCAAGCTCCACCTCCCAGGTTCACACCATTCTCCTGTCTCAGCCTCCCAAGTAGCTGGGACAACAGGCACCCGCAACCATGCCTGGCTAATTTTTTTGTATTCCTAGTAAAGACAGGGTTTCATGGTGTTAGCTAGGATGATCTCAACCTCCTGACCTTGTGATCCGTCTACCTTGGCCTCCCAAAGTGCTGGGATTACTGGCGTGAACCACCATGCCTGGCCCCTCAAATTAATGTTAATGGGAATAAATCCAAATTCCACAAGGAGTAGATCTGGCTTAACAAAACACATAAAAAGCCCTGAGAATGATCTTTCGGAAAGTCACTTCAACAATATCTATCAACGTTTTAAATGTGCATAGCCAGTATGCACCGGATTAACTATTTCAGGGGTCCCCAATCCCCTGGCCATGGACTGGTACAGGTCCATGGCCTGTTAGGAATGAGGCTGCACAGCAGGAGATGAGTGGCGGGTGCATGAGCATTACCACCTGAGTTCCACCTCCTATCAGATCAGTGGCGGCATTAGAGTCTCACAGGAGCACAAACACTATTGAGAACTGTGCATGAGAGGGATCTAGGTTGTGTGCTCCATCTAATGCCTGATGATCAGAGGTGGAACAGTTTCATCCCAAAACCGTCACCACCTGCCCCCATCTGTGAAAAAATTGTCTTCCACGAAACTAGTCTCTGGTGCCAAAAAGGTTGGGGACTGCTGAACTATTTGATCCAGTAATTCTCAGAATTTGTCTAACATGTTTCCTTGCACACAGATGCAAAGATAAACACACCAGGAAATTTGCCACAGTAGGGTAAACATTTGAAAAAGAATTCAAAATATCTTTAAAAGGTAATTAAATATGATATATGCATATAATACAATAAAACTCAACTATTAAAAACACAGATCTAGACTTCTGCTTTTGCTTCCAGCCAAGATGGAATAACAGGGACTAAATTTTCTCTTCTACTTGAAAATATTGGACAACATTTATGAAAAAAATTGTTTTAAAGACATTGAAAGATGGGTGTGGTGGCTCACACCTGTAATCTCAGCACTTTGGGAGGGTGAGGTAGGAGGATCCCTTGAGGCCAGGAGTTCAACACCAGCCTAAGCAACACGGTGAGACACTATCTCTACAAAAAAAATGAAAAATTAGGTGGGTGTGGTGGCTCACACTTATAGTCGTAGCTACTCAGGAGAGGCAGGAGGATTGCCTGAGCCCAGGAGGTCAGGGCTGCAATTAGCTATGATTGGGTCACTGCACTCCAGCCTAGGTGACAGAGTGAGACCCTGTCTCAAAAAAAAAAAAAAAAAAAAAAAGACATTGAACATCAGGCAATAAAGGACAATCATCCACACAAGACAGAAAACAAATGAGGTGAGCACTACTACTGCCTCAGCTTGCTGCCTAAAGATTTTCTGGGCCATGGGGCAGGGAGGGGAAATTCAGATGGAGCCGAGCAATCTCCTTGAATTGATGAGACAGAAGACATAGGGGAGGACAAGGCAGCTAGAGTCCACAGAGCAGGGAACCAGAGAGAAGAGAGCTGCATAAAGACAGAACTCCAAAGATCTGCAGAGAGTTTCCCTTGAAGTTCAGCTGAGAGTGTAATGGGAAACTACCAGTGGTAGGTAGCCTCTGAGATGGCTGCCAGTGACCCCCACCTCCTACCAGTCACACACTTGTGTAATACCCTCCCATTAAGTGTAGGTTGGGCTCACTTATAACAGGATACAGCAGAAGTGATGAGATTTTATTTCTGAGATTAGGTTATAAAAAGACTGTGGCTTCCATCTTGGGCATGTTCTCTGTTGCTCTCTCTCATTCTTGGAGAAGCAAGCTACCATGTCATGAAACAGCCCTGTAGAGACACCCATGAGGCCAGACACTTGGCCAATAGCCATGTGAGTGAGCTTGGAAGTTGGTCCCTCCCAGAGGAGCCTTCAGATGAAACCACAACGCTGGCTGACAATGGCAACCTCAAGAGATTTTTTTTTTTCTTTTCTTGAGACGGAGTCTCACTCTGTCACCCAGGCTGAAGTGCAGTGGCACAGTCTCCACTCACTGCAAGCTCTGCCTCCCAGGTTCATGTCATTCTCCTGCCTTAGCCTCCTGAGTAAAGACCTAATGTTTTTGTATTTTTAGTAGAGCCAGGGTTTCACAGTGTTAGCCAGGGTGGTCTCGATCTCCTGACCTTGTGATCCACCCACCTCGGCCTCCCAAAGTGCTGGGATTACAGGTGTGAGCCACCACGCCTTGCCTTTTTTTTTTTCTTTTTTTTTTAAGATGGAGTCCTGCTATGTTTTCCAAGCTGGTCTTGAATTCCTGGACTCAAATGATCCTCCTGCCTCAGCCTCCCAAGTAGCTGGGTCATAAGAGATCTTGAGTCAGAAGCACCAAACTAAGCTATGCCCAAATTTCTGACTCACAGAAATTGGGAGAAGTAAATGTCTATTATTTTAAGTTGCTAAGTTTTGGGGCAATTTATTACATAGTATACTACTCAAGGCTGGAGAGGGGAAAGAATCACCCCAAATGATTAGAGGGATAAATCATCAGAGCTCAAACAGGCCCAGAAATAGTCCTGTTCCCAATAACTAGAATAGAAAACCTCTCAAGTCACGGGGCATTCTGAAATACACAAAATGGTTTTACTTCATGAATGGGAGAAAATTAGCTCTAGATTAAACACTGTTCTGACCCCGCATAACAAATTTAAAAGCTAGTCTTGAAAAGATCAAAATACTTCCAAGTGACTACATCTCAAAGTTCAGAAATATTTACAGGAATAACAAATATGCAGTACCCAAAATCCACATTTTCTTTCTTTTTTTTTTTTTTTTGAGACGGAGTCTTGCTCTGTCGCCCGGGCTGGAGTGCAGTGGCCGGATCTCAGCTCACTGCAAGCTCCGTCTCTGGGTTTACGCCATTCTCCTGCCTCAGCCTCCCGAGTAGCTGGGACTACAGGCGCCCGCCACCTCGCCCGGCTAGCTTTTTGTATTTTTTAGTAGAGACGGGGTTTCATCGTGTTAGCCAGGATGGTCTCGATCTCCTGACCTCATCCGCCCGTCTCAGCCTCCCAAAGTGCTGGGATTACAGGCTTGAGCCGCCGCGCCCGGCCCATAATCCACATTTTCTAGCATCTTATTAAAAAATCATGAAGGATGCAAAGAAATAGGAAAAAATAAACCATATGAAGAGGAAAAAAATGAATTGAAACTGACTCAGAAGTGACAAATATGATGGAATTAGTACATAAGGGCATTGGGACAGCTATTATAATTATATTCCAAGGAAAAAATATTGTGTATATCAAGTAGAGTTGTGGAAATTATAAAAAGACCCAAATCAAACTTTGAGATATAAAAACTAAAATGTCTAAAATGAAAAGTACACTAGGTGGGATTAACAGCAGATTAGACAATGCAGAAGGAGGATTAGAAAACTTGAAGACATAGCAACAGAAACTATCCAAAATGTCACAAAGAAAAAAAAAAAGAATTAAAAAAAAATGAACAGAACATCAGTGAGCTGTGAAACACAGCAATCCAATACACATGTAGCAATCCAATATACATGTAATTGGAGTTCTCAAAGTGGAGGAGAGGGAAAGACAAATAACTTTTTTGAAAACATAATGGTCAAAATATTCCAAATCTGATTTAAAAAATACAAACCCAGGACTCCAAGAAACTAAATGAACCTCAAGCACAGAAACATGACAAAAATTATACCAAGGCACAACATAATCAAATTGCTTAAAACTATTGATAAAAAAAATTCAAAATCAGCCAAAGCAAAAAGGTACACTGTGTACAGAAAATATACAAGGTTATACAAAGAGGTCATACAAAAATAAAAATGTTGGCCGGGCGCGGTGGCTCACGCCTGTAATCCCAGCACTTTGGGAGGCCAAGACAGGTGGATCACTTGAGGTCAGGAGTTTGAGACCAGCCTGGCCAACATGGCGAAACCCCATCTCCACTAAAAATACAAAAATTAGCTAGGTGTGGTGGCGGGCACCTATAATCCCAGCTACTCGTGAGGCTGAGGTGCAAGAATCACTTGAACCTGGGAGGCGGAGGTTGCAGCTAGCCAAGGTCGTGCCATTGTACTCCAGCCTGGGCGACAAGAGCAAGACTCAATCTCAGAAACAAACAACGACAACAAATACAAAAATTAGCCAAGTATGGTAGCACATGCCTCTTGTCCAGCTATTCAGGAGGTTGAGGCAGGATAATCGCTTGAACCGGGGAGGTAGAGGTTGCAGTGAGCCGAGATCACACTATTGCACTCTAGCCTGTGTAACAGAGTGAGACTCTGTCTCAAAAAATAAATAAATAAATAAATAAAAATGTTAATGGACTTCTTATTGAAAACAATGCAAGCCAGAAAATGTCTCAAATAAATAAAAATGTGAACAGACTTGTTGAAAACAATGTAAGCCAAAAAACAGGCTTTAATGCAACATCTTTAAACTAGTGAAAGAAAAAACCTGTTAACCTAGAATTTTATATCCAGCAAAAATTTCTTTCAAGAATGAAGATAGGGCTGGGCGCGGTGGCTCAAGCCTGTAATCCCAGCACTTTGGGAGGCCGAGACGGGCGGATCACGAGGTCAGGAGATCGAGACCATCCTGGCTAACACGGTGAAACCCCATCTCTATTAAAAATACAAAAAACTAGGCGGGTGAGGTGGCGGGCGCCTGTAGTCCCAGCAACTCGGGAGGGTGAGGCAGGAGAATGGCGTAAACCCGGGAGGCGGAGCTTGCAGTGAGTTGAGATCCGGCCACTGCACTCCAGCCTGGGCGACAGAGCAAGACTCCGTCTCAAAAAAAAAAAAAAAGAATGAAGATAAAATAGTTTTCAGACATAGAAAAGCTGAAATAATTCACTAACAGACGTGAAATACAAGAAATGTTAAAGGAAGTACTTCAGGCAGAAGGAAATGGTATGAGGTAGAAATCTGGATCTATACAAAGGAACAAAGAACATCAGAAATAGTAACTATGTAAGTTAATATAAGAGTCTTTTCTTATTATTTTTTAAATATACTTAAAAGACACTTATTTAAGCTGGGTGCATTGGCTGACGCCTGTAATCCCAGCCCTTAGGGAGGCTGAGGTGGGTGGATCGCCTGAGGTCAGGAGTTCAAGACCAGCCTGGACAACGTACATAGTGAAACCATGTCTCTACTAAAAATACAAAAAATTAGCTGGGCATGGTGGCAGGCACCTGTAATCCCAGCCACTAGGGAGGCTGAGGCAGGAGAATCACTTGAACCCAGGAGGTGGAGGTTGCAGTGAGCCGAGATCGTGCCATTGCACTCCAGCCTCGGCAACAGGAGCAAAACTCCATCTCAAAAAACAAAAAAAAAAAAAAAAAGATACTTGTTTAAAGGAAAAGTAATAACCATGTATGGTAAGGTTTTTAATATACAAGAAAGTAGAATATATCACAATAGCATAACATCTAGGAGGAGAAAATGGAAATATATTGTTGTAAGGTTCTGATTCTATACATGAAGTGGTATAATATCACTTAAAGGTAGACTGTGATAAGTTAAAAGTATATACAATGATCATAAAGCAACCGTGAAAATAAACAAACAGTTAATAAGCCAACAAAGAAAATAAGATTGAATTATACAAAATACATAATCCAAAAGGCAAGGAAAAACAATAAAAAGGGAATAGGTGTGACAAATAGAAAAAAAAAATAGCAAGATGGTAGAGTTAAATCCAAACATAATCAATATTAACATTAAATGTCAATGATTTAGACATCTCAGTAAAAAGGCAGATTGTCAGACAGAATTTTTTTTTTTTTTTCTTTTTTTG
>NW_012121820.1:17943899-17978934 GCF_000951035.1 Colobus angolensis palliatus
GGAGGCTGAGGCAGGAGAATGGTGTAAACCCGGGAGGCGGAGCTTGCAGTGAGCTGAGATCCGGCCACTGCACTCCAGCCTGGGCGACAGAGCCAGACTCCGTCTCAAAAAAAAAAAACAAAAACAAAAAAAACAAACAAAAAACAAACAAACATCTGCCATCTGCCTATGCAGCCAGGTAGTGTTCTAAGAGTTTTTATATATTAATTTGCTCAATGTCATTACAATCCTATGAGGTAGGGACCATTATTTACATTTTACAGACTGAGGGCACTGATGCACGTGGACATAGAGTCTCTTGCCCAGTATCACATCACTAATAAGAGAAGGACCCTGTATTCAAGCAGAAGCAGTGGACTCTGAGCCTATGCTCCCAACCATGACACTACCCAAGGTAGATATGAAGAAACCGGGCCCAGAGACTTTGAGTACTCACCAAAGTTACCCAGCTAATAAGTGGGACTCAAACTGAGCTCTGTTCAGCTCCAACGTCTCCTTTTTCCACCCTTCTCCTCTGCCTCCCTGTGTTGGCCTCAGTTCTAATCTCAGGAGGACTGGCTGTATCTATAAGGCAGACCTTGGGGAGAAGGGCCCAGGATACATAGATTACAATCTCAAGGGATGTGGGGAGAAGCATGCCAGTACTGAGCATGAGGTAAGAGATAAGACACCTGAGCCACTGCAAATATCTGTTGAGGGCTGGGGTTCTTGACCCAAGTGGGTGACACAGAAAGATCTGCAGAGGATGGAAGGGGAAAAAAATTAAAATGCCATCACAGAGCTGTGAATGGAAACAATACTACCCTAGAATCAGGAAGCCTGGTTATCACCCTGGCCAGTTCTAGAAGCTGTTACTTGACAGTGTCTATGTCCAACAACAGGAAATGGAGAATGAAGGCTGGAGATGTTTATGAAGACAAAAAAGTCTGGGCTCTGGAAGAAGTTGTGCCTGGGTTAGAATCCCAACTCTAGAGTCCCACATTGCTACTTACTTGCCCTATGAGCCAGTTTCTTCATGTGTCAAATGGTACAATCATACCTTCTTAAAGAGTTATTAGGCCAGGTGTGGTGGCTCATGCCTGTAATCCCAACACTTTGGGAGGTCGAGGCAGTCAGATCACTTAAGGTCAGGAGTTCGAGTCCAGCCTGGCCAACATAGTGAAACTCCATCTCTACTAAAAATACAAAAATTGGCTGGGTGTGGTGGTGTGTGCCTGTAATCCCAGCTGCTCAGGAAGCTGAGGCAGGAGAATTGCCTGAATCTGGGAGGCAGAGGTTGCAGTGAGCTGAGACTGCACCACTGCACTCTAGCCTGGGCAACAGAGTGAGACTTTGTCTCAGGGAAAAAAAAAAACAAAAATAAAAAACAGAAAGAGAGCTATTATGAGAGTTATGCAATATGTATAAACAGTCAAGCCCAATACAATACACACACAATTAGAATTCAATAAATGATCACTGTTATTCATACTAGTTACTAGATACATGAATGTGGATAAGGCTGTGGAGAGTGCACACACATTCACAGCCTGGGATGTATCCATACCACACACAGCAGCTGAAATATGTTCATCCATTAACCCTGTAATTTGCTTCTGAGCACCTACTAGATGCCAGGCGTGATATGAGGTCCTGGGAATACAAAGCCCTCATAGAGCTTACATTCTAGCAAGGGAAACAGATGTTTAATAAGCATTTCAGACTCAGTTGTATGATTTCAGTGGGGTTATATAACATGGAAGAGTACTTGAATGGTACTTGAAGGGTACTTGAATGGTATTTGAAGGTTACTTGAATGGGATATAGCAGAGGATGGAAGATCTGGTCCAGCATGAGAAATCAGGAAGACTTCTTCAAGAAAGAATGTGTAGTCTGAGATCTCAAAGACAGAAGCGCTCCCTCTCCATGTGATGCCCTTTGCTGCCCCGGGTCTCTGAAGAGTCCCCACCAGCAAGAAGTCCTTCACCAGATGCAGCCCCTCGACCTCAGACTCCCTAGCCTCCAGAACTATAAGAGATAAATTTATTTTCTTTATAAGTTACCCAGTCTCAGATATTCAGCTATAGAAATAGAAAATTGACTAAGATACCATATGACCCAGAAATTCCACTCCTAGGCATATAGGTAATACCCAAGAGAACTGAAAAATATGTTCACACAAAAACTTGTATACAAATGTTCATAGCGACATTATTCAAAACAGCCAAAAAGTGAAAACAATCCAAATGTTCACCAACTGATAAGTGGACCAAAAAAAATGTGGTATATGCATACATTAGAATATTATTCAGCCAGGCCAGGCGCGGTGGCTCAAGCCTGTAATCCCAGCACTTTGGGAGGCCGAGATGGGCGGATCATGAGGTCAGGAGATCGAGACCATC
This sequence comes from Colobus angolensis palliatus, assembly GCF_000951035.1. NCBI lineage: Eukaryota > Metazoa > Chordata > Mammalia > Primates > Cercopithecidae > Colobus > Colobus angolensis. Next base: position 17,946,281 of record NW_012121820.1, read on the forward strand.
CTGGCTAACATGGTGAAACCCCGTCTCTACTAAAAAAATACAAAAAACTAGCCGGGCGAGGTGGCAGGCGCCTGTACTCCCAGCTACTTGGGAGGCTGAGGCAGGAGAATGGCGTAAACCCAGGAGGCGGAGCTTGCAGTGAGCTGAGATCCGGCCACTGCACTCCAGCCTGGGCGACAGAGCGAGACTCCGTCTTAAAAAAAAAAAAAAAAAATATTATTCAGCCATAAAACAGAATGAAGAAATGATATCTGCTACGACATAAATGGACCTTGAAAACATGGTGCTCAGTGAAGGAAGTCAGACACAAAAAGCCACATAACGAATGATGCTATTTATATGAAAAGTCCATCATAGGCAAATCCAGAGACAGAATAAGTAAATTTTAAAAAGCAGAAGAGAGCTGGGTGAAAAAACAGGTGGGGAATATGTGAGGCAAGGAGTTGATGGTCATGTGGGAGAACCTGAAAAGCAAAAGGGAAAAGGCTCAAAAAAAAAAAAGGGCTGGAAAGGAGGGCAGGGCCTTGCAGACCAGGTTTCCACCACTGGTAGAAGAAGGGTGCAGATGAGATACGCTGTCAGGCTGGCTGGCTCTAGATTTCTAAGGTTCTATGGGCTGGGAACTGGAAACAGGACGGGCCCAGGCGCTCCCTGCTGTAAGACGGGCCAGGCAGCTTACCCCTCAGGTGGGTCTTCAGAGGCCTGTCATCTATCAGCTCCAGGTGCTGCCAGATCCATCTGTGGTAGGAAGGGGAGGCCCCAAGGTCCAACAGCCGCAGGACTTCACAGCTGCCCTGAACACAGCAAGAGACACAGCAAAAGGGTTAACTCCTAAGGCTCCAGGCAGGCCAGGCTTTGAAGAAAATCTCTCTGAATTGCATCTTTTCCCATTTTATTTGCTTAATGCAAGTGGTTTCAGGATTTTTGTTTGTTTGTTTTTGTTTTTGTTTTGAGATGGAGTCTCACTTTGTCACCCAAGCTGGAATACAATGGGGCAACCTCGGCCCACTGCAACCTCTGCCTCCTGAGTTCAAGCGATTCTCCTGCCTCAGCCTCCTGAGTAGCTGGGATTATAGACATGTGCCACCACGCCTGGCTAATTTTTGTATTTTTAGTAGATATAGGGTTTCACCATGTTGGCCAGGCTGGTCTCGAACTCCTGACCTTAAGCGATCCACCTGCCTCGACCTCCCAAAGTGCTGGGATTACAGGTGTGAGCCACCACGCCCAGTCTAGTTCCTTCCTTCCTTCCTTCCTTTTTCTTTCTTTCTTTTTAATGAAAATGTTATTTACGCACCATAAGAAGTTCAAGTAACTGAAGAAGCATAAGAACTAAATATAAGCCAGGCACAGTGGCTCACGGCCTGTAATCCCAGCACTTTGGGAGGCTGAAGTGGGAATATCACTTGAGCCCAGGAGTTCAAGACCAGCCTGGCCAACATGGCAAAAACACAAAATTATTTTGTCTCTACTAAAAATACAAAAATTAATCTGGTGCGGTGGCTCACACCTGTAATCCTAGCACTTTGGGAGGCTGAGGCAGGCAGATCACCTGAGGTCGGGAGGTCGAGACCAGCCTGACCAACATGGAAAAACCCTGTCTCTACTAAAACCACAAAATTGCTGGGTGTGGTGGATCATGCCTGTAATCCCAGCACTTTGGGAGGCCGAGGCGGGCAGATCACCTGAGGTAGGGAGTTCGAGACCAGCCTGACCAACATGGAGAAAACCCCTCCCTACTAAACACACAAAATTAGCTGGGTGCGGTGGTGCATGCCTATAATCCCAGCTACTAGGGAGGATGAGGCAGGAGAATCGCTTGAACCCAGGAGGCGGAGGTTGCAGTGAGCCAAGATCGCACCATTGCACTGCAGCCTGGGCAATAAGAGCGAAACTCTGTCTCAAAAAAAAAAAAAAAATTAGCTGAATTAGCTGGGCATGGTGGTGCATGCCTGTAGTCCCAGTTACAGGAGTTCTCTGTACTATTCTTATAATTTTTCTATGAATTTAAAATTATTCCAAAATTAAAAGTTTAAAAATATTCAAACCAGACAGAAAAACATAGAGATAAAAACTACATTAACCCTGACACCCAGAAATAACTAGTAGTAACATATTAGTGAATATTATTTCAAACTTTTCTCTATGAACATATAAGATGTATATCTACAATTTTTTTTTCTTTTTTTTTTTTTTTGAGGTGGAGTCTCGCTCCGTCCCCCAGACCGGAGTGCAGTGGCTGGATCTCAGCTCACTGCAAGCTCCGCCTCCCTGGTTTGCGCCATTCTCCTGCCTCAGCCTCCTGAGTAGCTGGGACTACAGGCGCCCGCTACCGCGCCCGGCTAGTTTTTGGAATTTTTAGTAGAGACGGGGTTTCACCATGTTAGCCAGGATGGTCTCGATCTCCTGACCTCGTGATCCGCCCGTCTCGGCCTCCCAAAGTGCTGGGATTACAGGCTTGAGCCACCGCGCCTGGCCTACAATTTTTCATCAATGAATTCATTTACGTAAAACTGACTCTTGTAACTTTTTTAGAAACTCAATAATATATCAAAGACCTCTTTCATGCCAAACAATATGGTTCTACAGTATCATGTTTAATGGTTACATATTATTCTATGCACACCATAGTTTATAAAACTAAAAATAACAAATATTCAGTTGAGCAAAAGAAGTCAGACACAAAGAATACACACTGTATTATTCCATTTATACGAAGTTCAAAAACATGCAAAAGTAACCTGTGGTGACATAAGTCGTAACAGTGCTAAGCTTTGTGGGGGGATTTTCTCTAGGAAGGTGCACAAGAGAGCCTTGTGGAGTAGTAGAAATGTTTTTTATCTTGATTTGGGTAATGATCACACATGTGTATACATACATAAAAATTTATGAAGCTGTAAAGTTTAGATTTGAAATCTTTACTGCATACTTTTTGTTTTTATTTTTATTTTATTTATTTATTTATTTATTTTTTTTTTGAGACGGAGTCTCGCTCTGCCGCCCAGGCTGGAGTGCAGTGGCCAGATCTCAGCTCACTGCAAGCTCCGCCTCCCGGGTTTACGCCATTCTCCCGTCTCAGCCTCCCGGGTAGCTGGGACTACAGGCGCCCGCCAGCCACCTCGCCCGGCTAGTTTTTTGTATTTTTAGTAGAGACGGGGTTTCACCGTGTTAGCCAGGATGGTCTCGATCTCCTGACCTCGTGATCCACCCGTCTCGGCCTCCCAAAGTGCTGGGATTACAGGCTTGAGCCACCGCGCCCGTCCTGTTTGTTTTTTTAGATACAGGGGAACTGCAGGTGCCAGAGAAACAACATGTACCCGGTTTCCTCAAGTATTTAGTGGGTCTTTAATTGCATCTATGGAGAGAACAGTTTCACTATGTGTCCCCCAATGATAAACTGTTAGAAATGCATTGATAGTGGGCATTAAGTTTTTGATGCCATCAGGAAATCTTCTCTAGCTTTCTGAGGTCCCAAGGGTGTCCAGCCACCCGCAGCTGATTTCGCCCTCTAGTGGCAATGTGAGTAAACTACAGGAGTCGGGACAGCTTGGTCTCTCAGAGATGAACACTCAAAACGCTGGCCAGGCAGGAAAAAAAAGAGAAAAGAGCAGTCCTTTAGAGGGGGCTGGTGCTTTTCATTTCCAGCTAGGGTTGGGGGGCGGGGGAGGGGGTGCTGTACCAAAATATGGCTTGGTGTTGCCTGATCCTCTGAATTCTCAAAAGCCAGAAATCAGAATTTTTATGTAAAATCTTCACATTGATGATTAAATCAGATTTTAATAAAACACTGTAAGGAACAAACCAGACTCATCTTCTGGCCAAGAGCTCCCGACCTTGCTGTCCTTTAATGACTTCCACATTATTTTTCTCAGAATGAAGTCTCAGCACCCCTGCATTAGAATCTCCTACAGCACTTACTCAAATGCGGATTCCAGAGTTAATGAATCAATCTCTGGGGTGAGACAGCAATCTGCCTTTTTAAAAAGCACCCTACATGTTTGTATGCTTACAAAAATTTGAGAATTCCTCCCTTAGGAAGCACCCTACATGTTCGTATGCTTACCAAAATTTAAAAATTCCTCCCTTAGGTCAGGGCTTCTCCTACAACAGTGTGCCTTGGAATCATCTCAAAGCCCTGTTAAAATACAGATCACTGAGCCCTTCCTCTAGAGTTTTGGATTGAGTAACTCTTGGGTGGGCCTGAGAATTTGCATTTTGAAATGAGTTCCCCGCCAGGCGCAGTGGCTCACGCCTGTAATCCCAGCACTTTGGGAGGCCGAGGCAGGCGGAATACCTGAGGTCAGGAGTTTGAGACCAGCCTGGCCAACATGGTGAAATCCCGTCTCTCCTAAAAATACAAAAATTAGCCAGGCGTGGTGGCAGGCACCTGTAATCCCAGCTACTCAGGAGGCTGACACAGGAGAATCACTTGAACCCAGGAGGTGGAGGTTGCAGTGAGGCGGGATCGTGCCATTACACTCCAGCCTGGATGACAAGAGTGAAACTCTGTCTCAAAAGAAGAAGAAGAAGAAATTAGTTCCCAAGTGCTGCTGGTCCAGCCACTGCACTTTGAGAACCACTGGACTGTGGGAAGAATGCTTACTGAGTAAGCATGTGCTAAACTGATTTTCATCCTTACCAGACTTTATAGGGTGAGTGGTTCCATTTAACAGATGAAGCAATGGAGGCAAAACACATGAAGAACCACCCCCCGCTTTCTGCCAGTCAGAATGTAATCATTATGCTGATTAAAGAAAATATTGTAAAGGATTTCTATCCCTCACCACACATCCCCTCATCTTTCCTGGCTATATAGTATCAAAGAGCTTAGAGCTAAATTTGGAGAGATATGGCAGAGGTGATCACCTCAAAATTTTAGCACAGAGGAAGCAAATATCAAGCAGGAGAAGGAACTGCCAATTGACATCCGGCAATAAATCTTTTGCTACTTATATTAACTAGACTTGATTCTGTTCTCTGGGACTGAGCCAAGAATAACAACACACACACCACTCCCCTAGTGGTACTGGTAAGTTTAACAACCGGCTTTCCTGAAAAACACATGCATGTATATAAACCTTACTGTCATAAAGAATGTGTTATACACAATTTATAAACAATAAAATATACCATACAAGAAAATAATAAAATATCCCACACAAGAAATTCCATACAGCCAATCAGCTCTCACAGAATTCTTTTGTGGGTTTTGGCTGAACTCTTGTATCCATGGCCAGTTTATAGTTGCAACTCAACCATGATTGGACAAATGAAGTTGCATCCCAATCCATTCTCTTCCCAATAAATTCAGTGTTATTAAATCTGACTTGTGATATACTGTTCTATATCTCACCCTCACATAAATTATATTTATTAAACTGAAATTTTTTTTTAGCTTTAGCACTATGTATGTCAGAATTTCACTTGTTCAATGGTATAACTTCTATGATGAATGAGATAATAGCTTTTTTAAAATTAATTAATTTTTTTTTTTGAGACACAGTTTCACTCTGTCACCCAGGCTGGAGTGCAGTGGTGTGATCTCAGCTCACTGCGACCTCCACCTCCCAGGTTCAAGTGATTCTCCTGCCTCAGCCTCCCGAGTAGCTGGGACTACAGGTGCACACAACCACGCCTGGCTAATTTTTGTATTTTTAGTAGAGATGAGGTTTTACCATGTTGGCCAGGCTGGTCTCAAACCCCCGGTCTCAAGTGATCCACCCGCCTTGGCCTCCCAAAGTGCTGAGATTACAAGCGTGAGCCACCACACCCAGCCAGATAATAGCTTTTATTTGTTTTTATTTATTTTATGTTTTTGAGATGGAGTCTCACTCTGTTGCCCAGGCTGGAGTGCAATGGTGAGATCTCAGTTCACTGCAACCCCATCTCCTAGGTTCAACCAATTCTCCTGCCTCAGCCTCCTAAGTAGCTGGGATTAGGCATACGCCCCCACGTCCAGCTAATTTTTATATTTTTAGTAGACATAAGGTTTCACCATGTTGGCCAGGTTAGACTCGAACTCCTGACCTCAAGTGATCCACCCTCCTCAGCCTCCCAAAGTGCTAGGATTACAGATGTGAGCCACAGCACCTGGAGAGATGATAGCTTTTAAATATTGTTAGACGACTTCATTCTCTTCGCAGTGTAGCAGCTATAGACCCAGGCCACTTTTAAATTTAATCTGCATTATAAGCATTTTCTTTTATCACTTTCCTAAGGCAATCAGCAAAGCCCTAAACCAAGACCTGACTTAGGGTGTTTGCTGATTCCATTGTATAAATTATCCAACCATGGCTGATTGTAAGCTACCAACATGAGGTCACTGAATGTGGAGTTGGGAAGAGATGCTCACAACTGCATAGTATTTCTACCATAGAGACACAATAGACATAACCTGAAGAGAAAAACTAGTAAAAATGCTGTAACATCAGTAGGAAATGATGAGTTTTCAGTATGTATTACTCTTGTTTTCCTTCTTTCCTTCTCTCTCTTGCTTGCTCGCGCCCTCCTTCCTTCCCCCTCTCTTCTCCTCCCCTTCCCTCTTCTCTCTCTCTCGTCTGTCTTTTTCTTAGAGATAGGGTCTTGCTATGGTGCCCAGGCTGGATTCAAACTCCTGGGCTCAAATGATCTTCCTGCATGAGTCACCTGAGTTGCTGAGACTATGGGCACCAGCCACCATGCCCAGCTCCTAATTTTCCATATAACTTATTTAATTGTAGGTTTATAGCATCTAATTTTTAATAATTATTAGGTTTAGCAAAATTCCTGAAAATTTAACAATGAGCTCTCACAGGCAGGTACAAGCCAGTGCCAGCACACAACGAATCTTGCTTCCTCCTTTTGTCTAATGGTTAAATATGTCAGGGCTCATCTCCCACTTCACCTCCTCCAGGAAGCCCTTCTTAAAGCCTCCAGCCTTTAGAGAGTTCCTTCTCCTGAATTCTTGTAACTTGCAGAGTTTGCACCAATCACTTGGTACTCAGCATTGACACTTTTCTTTGTCTATGTGTGGAATCTGGTGGAGGAGATCTATAGAGAAAACCCGTCTTTTTCATCTTTGTATCCCTCCAGAGCCTGGACCAATGTGTCATGACCTTGGCAAAAACTCAACAAATGCCTGTGATGTCTTAACCTGTAAGAAACAGACAGAAAGGTCAGCCCAAATTCTAAATCCAAGTTCTTGAAAAGAGCTTTGGAGTCAGAGAGACTTGGGTTGAACCCTGCCTGTGCACCTCATCAGCTGTGTGACCTTGGATAACCACTTCACCATACTGTGCCTCAGTTTCCTCCTCTGTAAAATGGGAATAATAACAATACCAACCCCCTTCAGGCTATAGAGACTAAAATGAGATGAAGCATGTGAAACACAGAACCTAGCATACAGTAAGCACTTGAGAAATGGGAGATTTTCTTTTCATCATCAACCAGCAGAGAAGGTGGCAAAGGACATAAAGCAATTTGCAAAAGATAAAATGTAGATCATAAACAAACATGATAAATCTCACTAGTAGTCAGAAAAAACATCAAATCCTCAGTATGGCAGCAATTACAACCTAATAAACTAGAAAACTTCTGAAAAAATAGCGTGCAAGGCTGGCAGAGCTGTGGTAGTACCAACAAAAATGTACATTCTGGACACTAGATAATGTGGGTCTCTCCTTTTGGAATATGATTTGTTGCAGGAGCCATAAAAATTATGATGCTGAGAGTTGAGTCCAGTCTCTCTCTCTGGCTGCAAGACTCCACTGCAGTGGTCCCTGTACCTATGGCTATGGCCCCTTTGAATCAAGTCTGCCTTACAAAACAAAATTATGATACCAAGAAATTCCACTTTTGAAACTCTACTCTGAGATGATGGGCTTATGGATGATTTCTTCCGTTTTTCCAGAAAGTTTCCTAATGTGATCATATCACTTTTACAATTTAAAGATAATTTAAGGTGGGGTTTGGTGGCTAACGTCTGTAATCCCAGCACTTTGGGAGGCTGAGGCAGGTGGATCACTTGAGGCCATGAGCTTGAAACCAGCCTGGCCAGTATGACGAAATCCCATCTCTACTAAAACTACAAAAAAAATTAGCCAGGCATGGTGGCACATACCTGTAGTCCCAGCTACTCAGGAGGCTGAGGCAAGAAAATTACTTGAACCCGGGAGGCAGAGGTTGCAGTGAGTCAAGATTGCGTCACTGCACTCCAGTTTGGGCCACAGAGTGAGCAAGACTCTGTCTCAAAAATAAATAAATAGGCTGGGCCTGGTGGCTCATGCCTGTAATCCCAGCATTTTGGGAGGCCGAGGTGGACAGATCACCTGAGGTCAGGAGTTCAAGACCAGCCTGGCCAACATAGTGAAACCCCATCTCTACTAAAAATACAAAAATTAGCCAGGCGTGGTGGCGGACACCTGTAATCTCAGCTACTCGGGAGGGTGAGGCAGAAGAACTGCTGAAACCCAGGAGGCAGAGGTTTCAGTGAGCCAAGATTGTGCCATTGCACTCCAGCCCGGGCTGACAACAGCGAGACTGTCTCCAAACAAACAAACAAATAAACAATTTTAAAAGTGATCTGGCATCACTAAGATTCAACAGCCAAATGCATAATTTAAATATGCATCTATATGTAAATAAGCATGCTTAGGAGCTCAAGGCCGGAGAATCCCTGGGTCCTCTTTCTAACACAATAGCCGTATATCTTAATGTCTCCAGCCACGCTCTGAGAGAGGCAGGCCTCTTACAGCTGGGACATGGAAACTCTGAAAAGGAAGTAAATTGCACAGGTTTCTGAAAGGGGCTCAAACTGACCATCAGGCCACAGGACATGATCTTAGGCATGCTCCTCAGAGGTTCACCCTCATCCCAACCCCCAGACTTTTCACCTTGCTGATAAACATGATGAAGGATGACTCTCCAAAGTCTTTTGAGATCAGCTGCCCATACGAGAACCTCTCTATCTTCGACATGTTTACAAGCTGCCAGAGCTTCTCATCAGACCATGATGCAAACAGATCCATCTTCCTGTGGGAAGAGCCTGTTAGAATTCATCACCCCCATCACACAAGGTGCCCAGACATTAGCAATCTGCAGAGGGCACATGTTCTTCTCCTGTGGAAGATGCCTGGGTGGAAGATTTCACTGCTACCTGCCCAATCACCTGGCCTTGCCTATAGTTACTCTCCTACTTGCTATCACCTTGGCTCCCTCCACCTTTTCCCAAGGTCCTCCCTTCCAGTCAAGCTCCCCTCTTTGCTGCTGCTCAGATGCCCCTGGGTGATCCAGCCTCTGTGCTTTTCTCACCTCTGCTCCTCCTTCCAAGAACCTTCTCCTCCTCCAGCCCTGCCATCCCTCCCCACCGTGGCTCATGAAGCTAGTCCCCACTCCAGCTCACAGCTGTTCTGTCCCCCAGCTCAGCAGTTCTGGCCCTACCTTTGCTTTGGGCAGTTCATCCAAACCCCATGTCCCCCTGGCCTGTTGGCTTCAAATACTCAGCTCTGGGCCTGGGGAGTGGGACATGTCTGGACTCCCCTCTTTCTGCCTGTTGCTTCCTGTGGGTGAACCCACCCTGCAGTGACTGCCCCTTCTCCTGACCTTGACCACCACCTTCACAGGCTTGCCCGCCTTCATATGCGGCTCCAAGGGCTGCCAACAATCATCTCAGAGTTTCTCGCCTCCAACAGGTTAAGGGCTTGGAACTTAACTGACTCAGGTGGACTGAGTTCATTGAATCAGGTTAACTCAAGGTGACTCAGGCCTCAATGTGTGCACTGAGTTAAGGTCAGGGCACCAGAGGTGACCGTGCTCAGTGCCATGTCAGGGACGAAGGTCTGGAGACACCAGCAGAAAAGTAGGGCCGCCATAGAAGAAGTACCAACCATGCGCCAAGCCCTGGGCCATACACTTCCCACAACCATCCCATTCCATCCTCACCATGACCTTGGGAGAAGGGTCTCCTTATCCCCATTCTACAGAGCAGGAGGACCTACCCAGGGTCACATCACTGACACCCTAAGAGCTGAGATTGGAGTCAGACCTATTTTTCCACAGTATGAAAAAAAGAAAAAAGAAAAAAAAGGACAGGTCCTCCCTTTAGGACTAAATCCCCCCTTTTGCAATGGAGGAAGCTACCTCCCTCAGCCCAGCCACAGGAACCAGACCCCTCCGCCATCACACTTCTGTGTAGCTGCGCAGCCCTACAACCTGAATTTTCAGGGCCAGTGCAGATCCTTCATTGGATTTTTACTCCTTTTACATAAAGGCAAATAACTGAAGAGCAATTAAATGAGATTTCACTTGTATATCCTTATGTGGCCTTTCATGTACGTAAGTATTCAAAAACCAAAAATCTTTTGCCATGTGTGAGTTCTGCTTTTAGGTTAAATATGACACCCAGTTATGGTGCTTACTTTCTGACTCACATGTGGTTGTAATTATTTATATCCTGTTATTCACCTTACTCAATATTTATTTGTTGAGCACCTGCATGTGTCTGGCAGTGTGACAACATAAGGATTACAGTAGTGACAAAGACATATCTGGTCCCCATCACCATATTGCTTACTGAGGGGGCATATAAACTGTAAAGAAATTACTATGCAATCAAGAATTATAGCTTGGGCCAGGCGCGGTGGCTTACGCCTGTAATACCAGCACTTTGGGAAGCCAAGGCAGGCAGATCACTTGAGGACAGGAGTTCAACACCACCCTGGCCAACAGAGTGAAACCCTATCTCTACTAAAAATACAAAAAAATTAGCTGGGAGTGATGGCTCATGCCTGTAATTCCAGCTACGTGGGAGGCTGAGGCAGGAGAATTGCTTGAACCCAGGAGGTGGAGGTTGCAGTGAGATGAGATCATGCCACTGCACTCCAGCCTGGGCAACAGAGCGAGACCCTGTCTCAAAAAACAAAAAAAAGAATTATAGTTTGGGCTGAGCACAGGGGCTCATGTCTGTAATTCCAGCACTTTAGGAGGCCAAAGTGGCAGGATCACTTGAGACCAGGAGTTCAAGACCAGCCTGGGGCAACATAACAAGACTCCATCTTTACAAATAATAGAACAATTAGTTGGATGTGGCAGCACACCTATAGTCCTAGCTACTAGGACTGTGCTCTGTCATCCAGGCTGTAGTGCAATCGTGTGTGATCACAACTCACCACAGCCTCTAACTCCTGGGCCCAAGTGATCCTCCCACCTCAGCCTCCCAAGTAGCTGAAACTATAGGTATGTGCCACCACACCCAGCCAATTTTTTTAATTTTGTATTTTGTAGGGACAGGGTTTCACTATGTTGCCCAGGCTGGTCTTGAACTCCTGGGCTCAACGATCCTCCCACCTTGGCCTCCCAAAGTGCTCGGATTAGAGGAGCGAGCCACTGTGCCCAGTCCCATGTTAGCTATTCTTACTATTACTATCAATAGGGAAGGGATATTTGAGCTAAGACCTGAAGGTATAGTAGGAGTTTGCAGAGAGAGAAGGTGGGTAGGAGGTGGGACTTCAGAGCATCCCAGACAGAGAGAACAGCAAAGAGTATGTTTCCCACCAGGCCTAGGACACACAAAGTCAGGCAGCTAATAAACACACAAGGGGAAAAAAATGTTGAATGAAGGCAGAGTCACCTAAAAAATTCAAACCGATATTGAGCATCCTTCTGAACTTCCTGGTCCAGTTTATTAGCAAAGAAGTCCTCCCGGTCAACAACCAGGAACTCTGTTTCTTCCATACAGACGATGGTGGACCTCCTCAATGAAGCATGCAGAATGTCCATTTCCTGTTGGGTGGACAGTGCAAGGGCAAGTGTGAGGCCACCTCCACTTCCTGTCCTCAGCCTTACACACATCTTCCCTGCCTCCAGCTTCTCCCTGAGTTCTCTCCTCACCAGACTGCGTGTTCCCCGGCCCCCTCTATTCTCCTGCACATTCTCCCACTGTGGCCCACTCCTCTTCTTCTTAATCTGCTGCTTTTGGAAAAAGAGGCAACAGGCCTGAACAGGCCAGAGGGGAAGAAGCTGGAGAGTCCTCGCTGTGGAGTCACTGCATCTCTAAAGGGCTGAATCAGGAACATACTTCTTAAACATCACAGATGAAGAGGCTGATCTTGGTCCAACTCAATTAGCATTTGACAGGTAACGGCACTGGGGCCCACACGGGACAGTGACTTGTACAGAGTACTAGGCAGGACTGGACCTGGCTGAGAGGTTCTAGGAGAAGTCCTGTCACCTCCACGCACTCCACCCCAGGAAACTGGGTCCTTCCCCTAGGCTTACCCCAAAACAGCTACCCTTGTGCAGCAATTTCAGGTGGGGATCTAGGAAGGCACTGCTGCCATCCTCGTCGTTGGTTATTGCAACTGTGCCCAGGTAGATGAAATAAAAGCTGTTGCCCTTCTGCCCCTTCTTGATGATCACACGCCTGCGACCAAACCTGGGAAAAGACCATTGCTAGTTGATTGGGTAGTGACACGGGGGCAGGTCCATGCTGCGAGGAGCTCTGGACTGGTTGTGCTCTTTGCTCTAGGATATAAGAGCACAGACGGACCAGAAGGGCCCTCAGGACAGCCCAGCCCTGCCAGTCAAGCTGGAGCCTTTCACTAACACCTATCCCATTGCCTGCCTCAGCTGGACTGAAGCTTCCTGAGAGCAGAGCCTTTGCCACTCTGGGTCACTGCTGCCTGTGCTTGGGCACAGTGAATGCTCACTGAATGTAGTGGAATAAATGAGTGAACACATGCTGAAAGCAATGAATGGGTTAGTAGAGTCGCTAAATGATTAGGAGGACTGGCTTTAACGTTAGCCCAGGATCCAAATCCTGGTTCTGCTCTTAGCTGTGTGACACTGAGCAATGGATATCCCCTCTCTGATCCTTGGTTTCTCTTGTCTGTAAAATACAGATGAGTATGCCCAGAATGAGACACAGATAATGGTCTTATCATAATTACCAGCAGCCCACTACCTAACTGGGCACCCTTAGGGTAGAGGTGACCAGTCCCAGAGCAAACAAGGAGTTCTTAAACTCAGAAGGAACTTTCCGTATTTCGTATGCAAGTCCAAATCTCAATTCTTTCAATATTTATTCATTTCCTTCATTCATTCAGTAAGTTAAATATCAGTGGTGTCTATTAGGCACCATGAGGCCAGGTGTGGTGGCACATGCCTATAATCCCAGCACTTTGGGAGGCCAAGGTGGGAGGACTGTTTGAGCCTAGGAGTTTGAGATAGGGACAGGGTCTCACTATGTTGCCTAGGCTGGTCTTTCACTCCTGGGCTCAAGGATCCTCCTACCTTGGCCTCCCAAAGTATTGGGATTACAGGAGTAAGCCACTGTGCCCAGTCCCGTGTTAGCTATTCTTACTATTACTATCAATAAGGAAGGGATATTTGAGCTGAGACCTGAAGTTGCCACATCCAGCTAATTGTTCTATTATTTGTAGAGACAGAGTCTTGTTATGTTGCCCAGGCTGGTCTCGAACTCCTGGCTGGGCAACAAGGTGAAACCCCATCTCTACAGAAAACACAAAGATTAGCCAAGCGTGGGGGTGCACACCTATAGTTCCAGCTGCCTGGAAGGCTGAGGTGGGAAGATCACCTGAGCCTGGGAGTTTAAGGCTATGGTGAGCCATGATCACACCACTGCACTCTGGCCTGGGTGACTCTGTCTCAAAAAAAAAAAAAAAAAATTGGCACAATGAACAACATAGACTTTGTTTTCAAAATTATGGTCACATACAGGATGCAAACGAGGTTTAAAAATGCTTTAAGAGATTTCAGTGCAGGCTAATTGAGGAGCACAGAGAAGGGGCCTTAGGAAGGTCAGACAAGGTTCTAGTATGGTGCTTGAAGTGAGTCACCCAGGGGGACAAAGAGATGGAAGAAGGTCCCAGGCACAGGGACCACCATGACCAAAGGTGCACAGGTGGCCGGAAGCACAGCACATTCAAGGGATAACATGTACTTCATAGATAATGTGCACTTCACGGGAAAGGAAAATGGGAGAAGGCAAGGTCAGGGGAGTGGTGGGAGAGAAATTCAACTGGTCCCACCATAAATGGCCTCCAAAGCTCAGCTAAGTTTGAATTTTACCCAGAAGACAATGGGTAAAAAAAAGTCTGCCCTTTAGTCTCTGTCAGGACTGATGAGCAGCCGTTGTGGAAGTGCCCCTATGGCAGGGCCATTGCCCCCAGCTCTGAGCTCATGGCCCTGCCCTCAGCAGTTCTGCTCTTCCTCCTCCCACTCCACACTGCCACCTTCTGTTCCTTCCTGACTCACTGGCTTGACCAGCAGCAGGGGAACCAACACCCTGCTCAGGGCAGATGATACCCACTTTGTTCCATCAGTTTGTCCATGTTGCTCCCCTGCCTGCAATGGCCTTCCCTCTCTTCTCCACTATTCAGATCCTTTCAGGAACTCAGGTCCTACTTCCTCCAGGAAGCCTTCCCTGACCCAGCCCCCAGCAGCATCTCCTCTTCTGACCTCTCAGAGAGTACTCACTGGCCTCGTGATCCTGTGGCAAACTCCTGAGGGCAGGGATCAGAGGACAGACAGAGGACCACACCAGGCTGGAGTCACTACTGCCCAGGCTCCACTGTGGCTATGGGCTTCATGAGCTACAAACCAGTATGAGCCCGGAATCTTTATCAATGTAGGAAAGAGGCAGGCCAGGCACGGTGGTACACGTCTGTAATCCCAGCATTGTGGGAGGCTGATGTGAAAGAATCACTTGAGCTCAGGAGTTCAAGACCAGCCTGAGCAACATAGTGAGCCTTTGTCTCTACAAAAAAATACAAAGGCCGGGCGCGGTGGCTCACGCCCGTAATCCCAGCACTTTGGGAGGCCGAGGCGGGCAGATCACGAGGTCAGGAGATCGAGACCATCCTGGCGAACACGGTGAAACCCCGTCTCTACTAAAACAAACAAACAAACAAAAAACAAAAAAATTAGCTGGGCATGGTGGGGGGCCCCTGTAGTCCCAGCTTCTTGGGAGGCTGAGGCAGGAGAATGGTGTGAACCCGGGAGGCGACGGAGCTTGCAGTGAGCGGAGATCGTGCCACGGCACTCCAGCCTGGGCGACAGAGCGAGAATCCGTCTCAAAAAAAAAAAAAAACAAACAAAAAAAGAAAATACAAAATAAAATTAGCCAGGAATGGTGACATCTACCTCTTGTCCCAGCTACAAAGGAGGCTGAGGTGGAAGGCTCACACAAGCCTAGGAGGTAGAGGCTTCAGTGAGCTGTGATCATGCCACTGCACTCCAGCCTGGTTGACAGGACGAGACCCATCTCCAAAAATAATAATAATAAAAAGAAAAAAGAAAGAGGAGATGGCCCAGGTGATAACGACTAGCTAGGAGACGGCAGGAATATTCAGCTGGGAAATGGGATTTTGAAGATGAGGAAGCACAGGCACTGTTCACTGAAGTAAAGATGACTATAGCTATAGCCAGAGAGACCCTCAGAGACCATCAAGCTCAACCAACATTTTTGGGAAGGGGAAAGGGGGACCCAAGGAACCCACAGCTTGCTGAAGGTCACAGTAAGCCACAATAAAGTCAGAGTTAGAACCCGAATCTCCAAAAGCAGACATCTGTTGCTTTTTCTGTCAAGCATCTGATCATATTTTTCCACCAATCACACCCTGATTCTCCTTTGGGGAAACTACCCTTTCTCAACACTCAATCAGAGCATCACTGACCTCAGTGGTAATTCAAGCAAAGCCAAGCTGGTTCAGAAAGAATTCATCCCAAGCTCTGATGTGAGTGACTGAAAAGAGCTTTTCTTTCTTTCCATCAGATTAAACTAAAGAGATGAGTTTGGAGCTGAGACTGCAGCAGCCATCTCACCAGTATGAGGGGAGAGTCTGGCGGAGAATGACACTTATATGAACAACATCCCTGAATTCCTGCCAGCCTGAAGCTGGAGAACTATCCCAGGACTTACCAGATACATGAGCCACGAACACGTTCCCTTGAGCTGGGCTTTCAGATACTGGCAACTAGAAGAATCCTGTCTAAGCTGCTAATTCCCAGTCCCAGAAATAAACCACAACTAGCAGAGGTCTTTCACAATAACACCTCAATTGATCTTCCCCCAAATCTTATTATTATCCTTAATAAAATCCATAAAATCCATATTATTATCCTTATTTCACTGATGAGGATACTGAAGCTCAGAAAGGTTAAGTGGCTTGCCTGAGGTCACACGGGGCATATGAGGCATTAAATTCCAGAGCTTCAGCTGGACAGTGGCTCACACCTATTAATCCCAGCACTTTGGGAGGCTGAGAGAGGAGGATAGCTTGAACTCAAGAGTTTGAGGCCAACCTGAGCAATATAGCAAGAACTCATCTCCACTAAAAACAAATTTAAGGCTGGGCACAGTGGCTCACACCTGTAATCCCAGCACTTTGGAGGCCAAGGCACGCGGATCACGAAGTCAGGAGATCGAGGCCATCCTGGCTAACATTGTGAAACCCCATCTCTACTAAAAAATACAAAAATTAGCCAGATGTGGTGGCGGGCGCCTATAGTCACAGCTACTCGGGAGGCTGAGACAGGAGAATGGCGTGAACCTGGGGGGCAGAGCTTGCAGTGAGCTGAGATCGCACCACTGCACTCCAGCCTGGGCGACAGAGCGAGACTCTGTCTCAAAAAAAAAAACAAAAACCACACATTTAAAAGAAATAACTGGGTGTGGTGTGCCTGTAGTCCCAGCTACTCTGGAGGCTAAGGCAGGAGGCTTGCGCCTGGGAGGTCCAGGCTGCAGTGAGCTTTGATCGCGCCCCTGCACTCCAGCCTGGGCAACAGAGCGAGACCCTCTGTCGACAACAAAAATTCCAGAGCTTCCAGTGCCACAGTTCTTTTCCTTTCCATGACACCACTCTGCCTGGCATAGAATCTTACTTTATAGACAGTGGTGACACACTCTTCTTGACTGGGTTAGAACAAAGCAAATGGTCCTCTCTGCCTCATCTACACTTCCACCTGCCAAAGCTACCTGTTCAAACACAACTTTTGGGAAACTCTTGACCAAGCCAGCTGAAGGGTAATAATCTCCCCCTGGAGCATCTGCACTGATCACAAAGGGTCTCAATCTGCAGTTAGGTGTCACAGCAAAGCCACAATCAGGCCAGAGCTTACTCCTTAGACTATGACTTCCATGGAGGAAAATATTAGGGTACAAACCTATGGTCAATTTAAATCCTAGATTTCCTTTTTTCTTTTCTTTTTCTTTTTGAGGCAGAGTCTTGCTCTGTTGCCCAGGCTGCAATCACAGCTCGCTGCAGCCTCAATCTCCCAGGCTCAAGTAATCCAGCCTCAGCTTCCCAAGTAGCTGGGATTACAGATGCATGCCACCACCACCATGCCCACCTAGTTTTTTTTAAAATATTTTTTGTGTAGTGATGGGGTCTCACCATGTTGCCAAGGCTCGTCAAATTCCTGGGCTCAAGGGATCCTCCTGCTTTGGCCTCTCTAAGTGCTGGGATTATAGGAATGAGCCACTGTGCCCAGCCATATCTTGTATTTTCAAGACAAGCCTTACCCAAATATTCTGCTAGGTTGACCCTCTTGAAGCCACTGAGATGGCCTGGAAATGGCAATATTTTCACATGTACCTCTTAGACTTTTCTAGTACAGGGCACTTCTTGTATTATGGACCCTTAGACAATCTGGTAAAGTATTCACAGAATGTCTTCCTTTGTTTTGTTTTGTTTTTTGGAGACGGGGTCTCACTCTGTCACCCAGGCTGGAGTATAGTGGCACAATCTCGGCTCACTGCAACCTCTGCTCCCAGGTTCAAGCGATTATCCTGCCTCAGTCTCCCGAGTAGCTGGGACTACAGGTGCCCACCACCACACCCAGCTAATCTAAATAATGTTTTAAGTGTATAAAATAAAATCCAACATAATTACAGTTAACAAATTTTTGTAAACCAAATTTGTGATAAAGCAATATATTTGTATCTTTATTAGGACATTGAATAACAAGATCTAGCAGCAGATCTAATAACTACCATTATTTTGAAGATGTGATGAACATAAATTTTTTGAGAAATCTGCAACAACTCGAATATGATGTGCAAATATCTGTGATTTCTTTCAGTGAAAAAGTCACAGGGACGGCTAATATGATAGTGGTTTGTTGCCTATATTCATGATTGAAGGAAATAATAAATTTCATCTAGAGGTTAATGAAAATAGAGACATTTCTCATTCAGGTTCACAGACCCCGTGCTAGTGCCTATCTAGATATGGTACAATCAACTGTGATCCATTCTGACTTTTAGAGCCTAGATTCCAGTTTCAGCGCTGCTTCTTGTGGTCTGGGTGACCTAGGAGGAGCCATTTTCCCCCACAGAACCTCAGTTTCCTCATCTGAAAAATGAGGGAATTGGACCAGATCCTCTCTGAGGTTCCTACTAGATCCTTTCCAGATTTAATGGCCCTTTACTTCTCTAAGAGTCTCAATAAGTGAGTGAGATAAAGGGTGCTACAACTATAGCAGTGGGTGCTAAAGTGAATGGACAGAAGACTTCATTCACGGCTAACACTATACAGAGGGGTGGGCAGGACCTGTCACACCTTCTCGGCCAGGCTCTTTTGCTCAGTTCAGCCTCAGCTTGGTAGCCAAGGGCTGTGCCCCTCACTGACCGTTCAAAGCGCATGACTTTGGCCAGGAGCAGCTGAAGGGGCTCCGCGTAGTTCCGATAGCTATCCAGAACCTGCAAGATGTTGCAGACGGCCTGGATCTCATCCTCTGTTCTCCAGGAAGGCTTCTTCTGCATGATCTGAATGGCCTTTGGAGGAAAGTGACCCTGGGGAGAGAGGACTAGAGTGATACAGGGGACCCAGCAGTTTTGCCCATGGGCCAGCGGGCAACACCCCATAGTCCTGCTCGTACACTTTCCCGTTCCCTGTACCACAGTGGCTGATATGTGACGAGTGCTTACTGTGTGTCAGGCACTGGGATAAACATTTTACATGCCCATCTCACTGCATCCCCGCCAGCCCAATAACTGTTATTCCATTTGACAGATGAAGAAACTCAGGCAGGATTAGGAATAGATCTGACACATATCAATGCTGACATCCCCCGACTTGTGCTATTCGTTGACCTTCCCAGGCAATACAGGCTTCCCTGGGCTCCAGTGGTCCTGCAGAGTTTGCTCAGCACACACACAGAGCAGTCAGGGGAGAACTTCGCCTGTGTCTCATCCCAGACCTCAGCGTGCTGTAGGAGACTAATGAGCAAAGAGAACCTTCCAGAGACTATTAGCTAAACCTTTTCTTCTCCAGTGAACCAGGCCTCGTGGACCAGCACGTTCACCTACCACTCCCACCTGCTGAGGAAGTGGCACTGTGAGTTGTGAAAACCCCTCAATGGCTTCTCTCCAACCTCATCTCCTACCTCTTCTCTTTGTTCTCTACTCTGGAATTTTCTACTTGTCCCTGGCACATGCTAAGCTTGGCTCTGTCTTGAGGTATCTGCCTGGGCTGTTTTTTCCGCCTGGAATATTTGCTCCCTGGGTTTTCTCGTGGACGTGGCTGACTCATCATTCTGGTCTCAGCTCAGATGCTGCCATACCCTCAGTGAGTCCCCACTGGGTCAACTTAGCTAAAAGAGTAGCCCCTTCTTCAGTAGGCTCTTGCTATAGAGTGAACATCCCCTCCAAAACTTGTGTCGAAATATAATTGCCATTCTGACATTATTAAGAAGTGGATGCTGGGCACAGTAGCTCATGCCTATAATCCCAGCACTTGGGAGGCCAAGGCAGGGGGATCACTTGAGGCCAGGAGTTTGAGACCAGCCTAGGCAACATAGCAAGACCTTGTTTCTAAAAAAAAATTGTAAAAGTGGGACCTTTAAGAGGTAGTTAGTTGACGAGGGCTCTGCCTTAATGAACGGATTAATGTAATTACCACGAAAGTGGGTAACTTACTAGTTAAGTTTCATCATAACTCCTAATTAGCTCCTCAATGGGAGGAGGAGCTAATACACAACCTAGTATTCCTCACAACCACACACAGATCTAGGCCTACCTTAGGAGCCAAAAAATGTCTGGGATGGGGAAAAGGGAATACACTTCAAATAGGGCCTAGGAGACTTGGCCCCTGTCTGCTTCTCAAACACCATTTCTCACCATTTTCCTTTCACTCACTGCAGGCCAGCCATACCCCTACTGTGTTCCTCCAGCAGACAGGAAGGATCAAGAAAGAATGACTGACCATAATCCCACTACCCAAAATTAACATCTGGTATACTAACTTCCTCTTTGTTTCTTAGGTATAAGCAAAATTTTTGGAAATAACACATATTTTCCATTAGAAATCAGAACAACACAGATAGTTAAAATCCTCTTAAATATATACACCACCCCAATACAGATCTGCTCCCCACCATCTGAGTTTATCACTTTTATGTAGTCATATATATGCACCCACAGAATACATAAGACTATTTTGTATTTTAAAATTTACTGCTGGGCATAGTGGCTCATGCCCGTAATCCCAGTGCTTTGGGAGGCTAAGGCAGGAGGATCACTTGAGTCCAGGAGTTCGAAACCAGCCTGGGCAACATGGCAAGACCCTCATCTCTACAAAAAATTTAAAAATTAGCTGGGCATTGGGCCGGGCACAGTGGCTCACGCCTGTAATCCCAGGACTTTGGGAGGCCGAGGCGGGCAGATCAAGAGGTCAGGAGATCAAGACCACCCTGGCTAACACGGTGAAGCCCCATCTCTACTAAAAATACAAAACATTAGCCAGTCGTGGTGGCGGGCACCTTTAGTCCCACCTACTCGGGAGGCTGAGGCAGGAGAATGGTGTGAACCCGGAAGGCGGAGCTTGTAGTGAGCCCAGATCACTCCACTGCACTCCAGCCTGGGCAACAGAGCAAGACTCTGTCTCAAAAAAAAAAAAAAAAAATTAGCCAGGCATAGTGGCACACACCTGTAGTCCTAGCTACTGAGGGGCACTAAAATGGGAGGACCGCTTGAGCCCAGGGAGGTTGAGGTTGCAGTGAGCTGTGATTGCATCACCTCACTTCAGCCTGGATGACAGAGTGAGACTCTGTCTCAAAAACTAAAAATAAAAAATTTACATAAATGTCAGACTGTAGACATCACTTGGGCAACTTGCTTTCTTCAGTGTTTTTCTAAACAATGTTTTAAAAATGTATCCATTGTTTCCACTGTCTGACAGTTGCTGCAATAATTGAGTCTATGATTCTAAGCCTCTCTAATACTAAGGGTTCAGCATTATTAGAGGCTCAACATGGACTATACTGAGGCTTAGTTTTCCATCAGAATCCAAATGCTGTGCTGAGGGGCAGGTTATATAACTATGTATGTTTGTGTACTATATATTATATATAATTTTTACTTACATATAATTCACATGCCCTGTAAGTCACCATTTAAAGTGTACAATTCAGTGTTAAATGTATTCACAGAGTTGTACAACAATCACCACACTATTTTGGAAGCTTTTCATCACCCCAGAGAAACCCCATACTCATTAGCATCACTCAAAGGGCTGGGCTCATTGTTTTATGGGGGTGGGGTGGGGGCAGGGGGACAGGGTCTCACTCTGTCACCCAGACTGCAATGCAGTGGCACAGTCATAGCTCACTGCAACCTCCATTTCCCAGGCTCAAGCAATCCTCCCGCCTCAGCCTCCCAAAATTCTGGGATTACAGGTGTAAGCCACCATGCCCAGCTGATTATTTTTATTTTTTAATTTTTAGTAGAGACAGGGTCTCACTATGTTGCTCAGATTGGTCTAAAACTCCTGAGCTCAGGTAATCTTCCTGCCTAGGCCTCCCAAAGTGCTGGGATTACAAGTGTGAGCCAGCACATCTGGCCAAAGGGCTGGTTTTTACATTGAGTCTCCAGCTGGGTTCAGGAGAGCACACCTGTAATGTCAGCTACTCAGAAGGGTGAGATGGGAGGATAAATTGGCTCTCTACTCTTCTCTGTGTTGGAACCAGAGTCAGGCATGATTTAACTGAGCGCCACCTATAGGCCTTGCCCATAAGAAAGAATTTTCCCTTTGTGCCTCTTCCCTCCCTCTACTGCAGTGCACAGACTTGCCCTCATATCTAGGGTTCTGTGGCTCTCACATAGGCCCCTAGTTTCTCCTGCCTGAAGCACAGAGCCTGATTAACCTTTCAGTGCCCAGTGTCACACACTAGCCAGCCTGAAGAGCTGAAGAGTCACAGAGCTTGGATGACTTAACTGAGTATGCTTCATACACAAGGGTGCATGAAAAAATAAGGCTGTGCCCAGGAGAGGCAGGCAATAGAAGCCATACCTGGGCTCCAAGAAGAGAAAGAGGTGGGGCAGGAGATGGGCACAGGTGGCCCTGATACCCATTATAAAGTTCTGTTCTTTCCCCTTTCCCTGAGGAAAAAAAACAACATGGCTCCTCCAAGCCAGGGTCAAGTCAGGTCTGCACTGGTGAGAATTTCAGATCTTCCCTATAAATAGGTAGACTCTTTTAAATTTTAAATTGGATTTTAATATTTAATACCCAGGATATCGTGGAGAGAAGCCAAGAAGATAAAAATGATGAGATTGAAATTCAGGGAACAAGTCACACAGTCCAAAGCTCCCACAGATATAAAAGCATTCCCTCATCAAAATGAGAGGACTCTTTTTTAGAGAGGGGGCCTCGCTCTCTCACCCAGACTGGAATGCAGTGATATGACCATAGCTCACTATAGTCTTGAACTCCTGGCCTCAAGTGATCCTCCCACATCAGCCTTCCAAATGTCAACAGGTGCGCTGCACCCGAATAAGACTCTTGAAGAGTATCTGACACCCAGGTGTGAGAGGTGTGCCCAGCATCTCTCAGAGAATTCAGGGCAGAACCAGAATTCACACAGGTCAGCCCTTTCCCACCACCCGAATTCTTCCTCTCTCTGGGACTCTCACATCCTCTGCTTTTTCTTTCCCTGCTGTTTTCCCATGGGTCCAAGCCCAGGGACTCTCTCCCATTGGTTCTGCTCAACTATGCAGTGACAGCTGGTTCCTAGATGCTCAGTCTTAGAGCTCCAGGGCTGGAAAGAATCACTGAGATCAGCCACTTTATTAATGAGGAAACGAAGTGACCAACTCAGGGTAACAAGCTGAGTTGGTGGCAGAGACTAGACTGAAATCAGCTCTGCTGATGCCCAGTCAGGGTTTCTTCCAAGCCAGGGTAAAGAAAGAAAATTCCCCCACAGCAAGGTTCGATCTATGCATACCTCCTCTGCAACAAAGTCCATGGTATCAAATGTGACTCGGCTTTGCATCTTTTTCTGAAAGAAAGAAGGCAGGGAGAAGAGGGAGAATCAGCAAGACTGCCCCTAGAACTTTGCATCTAGAGCCCTCCTGTATACCTGGACCACCATGGTGGGCAGGAAGCCATGGGAAACCTCCTTGCAGCTGGCCCTTTCAGGCCTGCCTCTGCTCGAAAGCCCCAACTCAGCACTAGGCTTGGGTTCAGCATTTACAATATATGGTGAAGGCAGAGAAATATGGGGGTGGAGAGAAGGAAAGAAGGATAAGGAGGAAATAGGAAAGGAGAGAGAAAAGAAAGGGAAAAAAGCAGCAAACAAACAAGTATAGAGGAGAAAGAAAAGGAAGGATAAAAAGAAAGGAACAGGCTGGGCACAGTGGCTCATGCCTGTAATCCCAAAACTTTGGGAGGCCAAGGCAGGCAGATCACGAGGTCAGGAGATCGAGACCATCCTGGCTAGCACAGTGAAACCCCACCTATACTAAAAATACAAAAAATTATCCAGGCGTGGTGGTGGGCACCTGTAGTCCCAGCTACTCGGGAGGCTGAGGCAGGAGAATGGCGTGAACCCGGGAGTCGGAGCTTGCAGTGGGCAGAGATTGCGCCACTGCACTCCAGCCTGGGTGACAGAGCAAGACTCCATCTTAAAAAAAAAAAAAAAAAAAAAAGGAACAAATGAAGACAGCCTTTGTTAAGTGCCTTTAATGAGCCAAGCATGATGTATCTTCCCTGTCACTCCATTTAGTCATCAGGACAAAGCAGGTCTTACTAAGCCCCTGTGGGACAGAGGTTGTGAAGGAACTTGCCCAAGGATCACACAGTAAGTCATGGTCCAGCTAAGACCCCAACTCAAGGCTTTCAGCAAACCCAATGCCATGTCTGGAGTGTGGCCTCAAGCCACATGTCATTTGTTCCTTGGAGCCCCTCAGACCCCGACTCGCCCCCACCACCTGTTGTTTATCTTTCGCAAAGCCATGTGGTGCTTCTCAGGGAGGCTACTGAAGGAAAGAGGCAGTGCTCAGAAACATCCAGATTCACACATCTACGGAAGCAGTCTGGGGCTCCCCACCTGAGCCTGCACTCCAGCTGCCCAGTGCTCCACCTGACAACCCGATGACCCTTATAGGCTGCCCTTGAGAGGCTTCTGCTCTGCTCAAGCCACTCTGGCTGCCAATGCGGTTAGGCTTAGCCTCCCACTCCCCCGACAACAAGTGACTCTGCATCTTAGCTTCCAAATGCCCCAAGCATCAGGCCACATCTTCTAGTAACCAAAGTCCTCTGATCTCCAGGGCCCATTGCGTCACCACTGCATGCCACCCTGAGAGTCAGGAGGTCCTTCCTGAGAGCTAACCTGAGTCTCTTGGTTACAGTTCTTCTACTCCATTCGTTTTTCATCTCAGCCCAACCACAGGGCTGCAGCCTTGTTTGGTTTGGCCGGCATAGGGTCTTAAAATACAGTCTTTGTATCTGAATGTCTTCAGATGAGGCATATCTTTCCTCTCCAGCTGGCCTGCTCTATCTTAAACTCAGCTACATACACACTAGTTACATTACCTGCTGGCCCCTTAGAAACCACTCTAAGGCTGCCTAACCTTCCCCCATCACCAGCCCCGTATCCCCCTTTCTTTGGCCACCATCTGTCAGAAGCCCTTAAGGGAAATTTCTTTTTTTTTTTTTTTTTTTTTTTTGAGACGGAGTCTCGCTCTGTCACCCAGGCTGGAGTGCTGTGGCCGGATCTCAGCTCACTGCAAGCTCCGCCTCCCGGGTTCGCGCCATTCTCCTGCCTCAGCCTCCCGGGTAGCTGGGACTACAGGCGCCGCCACCTCGCCCGGCTAGTTTTTTGTAGTTTTTAGTAGAGACGGGGTTTCACCGTGTTAGCCAGGATGGTCTCGATCTCCTGACCTTGTGATCCGCCCGTCTCGGCCTCCCAAAGTGCTGGGATTACAGGCTTGAGCCACCGCGCCCGGCGGGAAATTTCTTGGAGTGAATCACTAGATGCAAGAGGGGTGGGAACTGGCTCCAGTCATTCCTGAAACAACAGAAAAATGGGCAGAATCTGTCCAGGTGATTGCTGGGGAAACTCTGAAGCCCTGAGCAACATACCCAGTAGCAATGAAGACACCTCTGGGGAACCAGAACAAGTTAGCAGAAGGGTGACCAACTTTTCTGAGCTAAAGAAGGGCACATGATCTACCACTGGGATAAAATATTTTAAATTGGGACCTTTTAGAAAATCTAGAAACATGATCACCAGGCCAGGCGCGGTGGCTCACGCCTGTAATACCAGCACTTTGGGAGGCCGAGGCAGGCGGATCAAGAGGTCAGGAGATTGAGACCATCCTGGCTAACAAGGTGAAACCCCGTCTCTACTAAAAATACAAAAAATTAGCCGGGCATGGTGGCGGGCGCCTGTAGTCCTAGCTACTCGTGAGGCTAAGGCAGGAGCATGGCGTTAACCCAGGAGATGGATCTTGCAGTGAGCCAAGATGCACCACTGTACTCCAGCCTGGGTGACAGAGCAAGACTGTCTCAAAAAAAGAAAAGAAACACGGTCACCACAGTGAACAAGGCCCTGAAAATGCCCCCTGCACCAAAGTAGGGCTGTAGGAAAGAAAGTAGAGAGACGAACAGAGTCAGCATGTGGGCATTCAGAAAACCCTGGTTATTGTGACTCCTGAACTGCTTCTGGCTCTTTTGATCACTGTTGAAATGGAGACCACTTCTCCACTCCCAAGGTTTCTTTCCACGTGGAGGGAGGTGTATTAGTAGAACACTACTGGCCTCTCTCCTTCTACACTGAGGAGTGACTTAAACTCTTTGATGAATCTGGAAAGAGAAAAACTAGGCATGATTGTCTCCTTCCCTCTGAGCCCGTATTTTGCTCCACCTTTCCCTGCCATGAGTTTCAGCAGCAGGCCTGCTGTTGCAGTGGAGACTGCCTTGGTCCAGCGTTGCCTATGGCTAGGCATGTAAGGCTGTCTAAATCTGGCGTTCAGTATTAGGTAAACCTCTTGGTTGATGATATAAGTCACCCTCTCCAACAGAAGTCTGGTCATTAATAAAAGTGACCATTGGGTCTCTCATCTGCTTTTCCTTTTGTCTTCTTTCTCAGTTCTGAGCTTTGGGCCAGGAAGTGGGGTACAATTTATTGGGCCTCTTTAAGCCCTCATAATCCTGCTGAGCCCAGCTGCTTACATCCCAGAAGGAGAAGATAGGGTGCTTCCAGTGAGCACTCTCAATGATTTGATATTCCCGGAATCCCCTGAGGCCTTGGCGGAACATTTTACACACTCGGATCATTATGATGATATCCGTGGCAAACTGGTACAGTCCCTATGGAAACAAAGCAAACAAGATCAAAAGAAACAATCTGTTCTCAACAGTCAACAGCAGGCTGGATGGCATTGAACAAGGTAAAATTTACCAGGATTAAATGCAGTAGTGTACTGGAGTGATGGTTAACATTTTCAGGAAGTTTGCAAGCCCCCTGAAATTAAGTTGGTAGCTTGAAACTGGCCATGGTAGGAGTACTTACGCTACAGAAATTGGCAGCTACTAGTCAGGGCATCTCTTCTCCCCAGAAGCCAGTCGTTATGTACCAGCAAACCAATTAAATGTCAAATCCTTCACTTCCATCCACAAAGTAAGTGGCACAACTAATTGCAGGCAGTATAGGTACAATGTACAAAGCCTGAATTTTAGAATCAGATAGATCTGAGGGAATAATGGTAAGAGGAATGCAACACTGTTGGCTGTCAAGATGAAGGGCCCACAGGCCAAGGAATGTGGGTAGATTTTAGAAGCACAAAAGACTGTGAGCCTTGAGAAAGGAATGCTCACACCTTGATTTTAGTACAAGAACATCTGTGTCAGACTTTTCGCCTACAGTACTGTAATATAATAAATCTGCTCTGTTTTAAGCCATGAAATTGTGGTAATTTGTTATGGCAGCCATAGAAAATTAACATAACACCTAATCCAAGATGGGCCATCCTATCTTTTCCCCAGGAATTTGGAATTGGGACTGAGAACAAGTGAATACAGAGGATAGGGAAAAATCCAGGATGTAGAACAATCTATAAATCAATGAACCCAGTTTCTTCAAAAAGTCAATTTAATGATGAAAAAAACAAGACATGGGGGCTGCTCTAGATTAATAAAGATTCAAGAGATATACCAACGGTATGCTTCTTGACTAGATACTGATTCATGATAACAAGCTATAAAAGGCACTCTAGGCCAGGTGCAGCGGCTCACGCCTGTAATCCCAGCATTTTGGGAGGCCAAGGCGGGTGAATCACTTGAGGTCAGGAGTTTGAGACCAGCATGACCAACATAGTGAAACCCTGTCTCTCCTAAAAATACAAAAATTAGCCTGGCATGGTGGTGCATGCCTGTAGTCCCAGCTACTTGGGAGGCTGAGGCAGGAGAATCGCTTGAACCTGGAAGGCGGAGGTTGCAGTGAGCTGAGATCGCGCCACTGCACTCCAGCCTAGGTGACAGAGCAAAGGCACTCTAGGGACAAATAAAGAAATTGAATATGACTGCACATTAGATATTAGGAAATCAGTGCTAATTTTCTTAGTATAATAGTGGTATTTGGTTATATGGATAATGTCATTATCTTTAAGAAAGATATGTCGGGCCGGGTGCGGTGGCTCAAGCCTGTAATCCCAGCACTTTGGGAGGCCGAGACGGGCGGATCACGAGGTCAGGAGATCGAGACCATCCTGGCTAACACGATGAAACCCCGTCTCTACTAAAAAATACAAAAAACTAGCCGGGCGAGGTAGTAGGCGCCTGTAGTCCCAGCTACTTGGGAGACTGAGGCAGGAGAATGGCGTAAACCCGGGAGGCGGAGCTTGCAGTGAGCTGAGATCCGGCCACCGCCTTCCAGCCTGGGCGACAGAGCCAGACTTCGTCTCAAAAAAAAAAAAAAAAAAATTAGGTATCTATGGAAATATGGGGAAAGGTACTTTATGAATAAAATTAATACTTATTGAGTACAATTTACTATTGTCAGGCATTATCCAAAGCACTATTCTAATATGTAAATCATTTAATCAGTCAATGTACACAGTAGGTACTAATATTATCATCTCACTTTACAGGAGAAAATAAAGGCACAGCAAACCAAGCAACTTGCCTAGGGTCACATGACTAACAGGTGATGGGGATTTAAACCCAGGTGGTCTGGCTCCAGAGTTCACAAGCTTAACCTATGACTCTATGTTGCTACCCTGCCTTGTTCTCTCTGGATCTCATAATAGCAGGAAGAGTGGGCACAGAACAGGACTCAGTGGCTCTGAGTGTGGCCTATGGCTTGCCCAGTGTTGGGGGCTGGTAGGCTACAGGACAGGGGTCCGGTCCCTCCTTTGTGCCATGCTGTGACTCCAAAAGGTACAGGATAACCACCATTTATCCAAGACCCCCTCCTGTACCTGCATCTACCTTCCTCAAAACACCTGTCTGTTCAATTTTCTGCTCTTCCCTCCCAGGGCCCTTGCCCCTCCTCACCAGTTCCTTCTTCGGGAGCTGCCGGGCGTAAGTTACCATGTATCTCCTCATGGTTCCTGGGACGGCAAATGGCACAACTAGCCCCTTTGCCTTTCAAGGGGAGGACTACAAAATCTTCCCCAAGAATCCAATAATACTAGAAACAAATAGATTTCCTTAGTCACAAGGCAAGAGCTGCACTCCACTCCTCCCACCATACCATCAGCTGCTGGAAGCCCTGCTCTGAGAATATCATTCTCAGAATCTCCTAAGGTCACAATGAAAGATTCTGGAGGCAGGGGGCACAGGGATTGGAATGTGGGAGTCTAACATTTATTGGATACTCACAGGCATTATCTCAGCTAATCCTCACAACCACCCAAACTTTTACCCAACTCCATACATAGGAGACTGGGGCTCAAAGTAGCTAAATGGCTGCCAGAGTCCTGGTGAGATAGGAGAATGCATGACTTGTTTTCTGGTCACAACCCTGCTGACCAAAACAGGATCTAGGACCCCCTAGCTGTCCCCAGCCCTCATTAGTGTAAGACACTCCCACCAGTGCCATGACTGTTTACAAGTGTCTTGGCAATGACCAAGAAGTTGCCACTTCTTTCCTAGAAAGCTCTAAAAACCCACCCCTCAATTTGCATTAATCTGCCCCTTAATTTGCATGTGATTGAAAGTGGGTAGGAATGAGTATACTATACTTGATCTTAGCCAAAAAGCTTAGAAGGGATTAGAGGTGAGTATAAAAACACAGTTGCCAACATCCCATACAATGGATGCTGACTCTGGATTCACTGCCTGTGAGTTAGCCCTCCTCCACAAGGAGAAGCACTATTCAATAAAAGATTGCTGTCTAACACCACCAGCTCACCCTTGAATTCCTTCCTTGGGCAAAGCCAAGAACTCTTCTGAGCTAAGTCTCAATTTGGGGGCTCACCTGTCCTGCAAAGATAGGGTTTTTTTTTTTTTTTTTTTTTGAGACACTGTCTCAATTTGTTCCCAGGATGGAGTGCAGTGACCCGATCTCATGCAACTGCAACCTCTGCCTCCCAGGTTCAAGTGATTCTCCTTCCTCAGCAGCCCAAGTAGCGGGAATTACAGGCGTGTGCCACCATGCCCCAGCTGATTTTTGTATTTTTAGTAGAGACAGGGTTTCACCATGTTGCCCAGGCTGGTCTCAAGCTCCTGACCTTAAGTGATCCACCTGCCTCAGCCTCCCAAAGTGCTGGGATTACAGGTGTAAATCACCACTCCCGGCCAGGGCCTTTTTTTAAAAAAAAAAGAAAGAAAAGAAAGCAGTATAGCTAAATTTCAGGTACACTTGCTCTTCATTTATAGCATCCAATTAAGAGAAGCAAGGTCTGGTCCAGCCTGGCCAACATGGTAAGACCCCATTTCTACTAAAAATACAAAAAAATTAGCTGGGTGTGGTGGTGGGCGCCTGTAATCCCAGCTACTCAGGAGGCTGAAGTGGGAGAATCACTTGAACCTGGGATGTAGAGGTTGCAGTGAGCCGAGATTGTGCCACTGCACTCCAGCTTGGGTGACAGAGCGATATTTCACCAGGAAAAAAAAAAAACAAAAAAACAAAGCAAGGTCTGGTATAAACAAAGGGACTTTTGATTCCAAAGTTAGCTTAAGGGGAACAGTATAGGCTTCCTGCCTTAGAGTCTCTCTTTGCTTTTGGAGCAGAGAGTGGGGGCTTTTAAAGGGGACTTGGGGCCCAGGCTCGGTGGCTCACACCTGTAACACCAGCCCTTTAGGAGGCCCAGGTGGGCAAATCACACGGTCAGGAGTTCGAGACTAGCCTGACCAAGATGGTGAATCCCTGTCTTTACTAAAAATACAAAAATTAGCTGGGCGTAATAGCATGCACCTGTAATCCCAGCTACCAGGGAGGCTGTGGCAGAATCGCTTGAACCCAGGAGGTGGAGGTTGCAGTGAGCTGAGATTACGCCATTGCACTCCAGCCCGGGCAACAAGAGCCCCCCGACAAAAAAAGAAGAAAAAAAAAATACATAAAGCCAATACAGCAAAATGGTGAATGACAGATCTAGAGGATGATACATATACATATATATGTAAAATATTTCAACTTCTATGTTTGAAAATTTTCCAATAAAATGTGCAAAAACTTTAGTTTGGGGAGGGGTTAGAGAAAAATGCAAAAAATAAATAAAAGTCTCTGTTTACTAACTTCTGTTGAAAAGTACATCGTTAACTAGGCACAGTGTAGTCCCAGCTACTCAGGAGACTGAGGCAGGAGGATTGCTTGAGCCTAGGAGTTCAAGGTTGCAATGAGCTATGATTGCGCCACTGCACTCCAGCCTGGGTAACAGAGCAAGACCCTGCAACAACAACAAAGAAACAAAAAACAAAAAAAAACAGCTCTGGCACCATGGCTCATGCCTGTAATCCTAGCACTTTGGGAGGCCAAGGTGGGCTGATCGCTTGAGACCAGGAGTTTGAGACTAGCCTGGCCAATATGGTGAAATCCCATCTGTACTAAAAAAACAAAAATTAGCCAGGTGTGGTGGTGGGTGCCTGTAATCCCAGCTACTCGGGAGGCTGAGGCACCAGAATCGCTTGAACCTGGGAGGTGGAAGTTGCAGTGAGCTGAAATTGTGCCACTGCACTCCAGCCTGGGCAATAGATTGAGACTCTGTGTCAAAAAAAATAAATAAATAAAAAATAAATAAAAACAAAAAAAGGAAAAAAGAGAATATTCTTTTTAAAGTATATCATAAAGTGAGATGACAAACTGAAGACTGGAAAAATATACTTGCTATGTATATAATCAACAAAGGATTACGATCCAAAATTTATTTTTTGTAATCCTACAAATCAAAAGAAAAATACAAATAACCCAATAGCAAAATGAGCAAAGGTAATTCAAAGGGAAAGTTCAAATTACCTATAAATTGTGAAAAGATTGTTTTTATTCATTTGTATTTATATTTATATTTTTTGTAAAAAGGGGATTTCACTTTGTTGCCCAGGCTGGTTTCCAACTCTGGCTTCAAGTGATCCTTCTGCCTCAGCCTCCCAAAGTGCTGGGATTACAGGCATGACCCTCCATGCCCCAGCCAAATTGTGAAACCATTCTTAACACTGCTAGAAATAATGGAAATGGAAATTAGAGTAATAACAAGGTACTACTTTGCACTTATCACTGGGAACTGGAAAACATGGTACAACCATGTTGAAGAGCAATTTGGCAACATTATATAAAGTTGAGGACGTGTGTACTTCACAATAGAGGAATTGTATGTACTTTATGTGTCCTCTTCAGAGAAACATACATGTACAAGGGGATAGCCACGAGGGTAATCATGGCAACATTGTGTGTAACAATGAATAGCTAAAAACAAGTGTCCATTAGTAGGGATTGAAGGGATCGATACATTACGGTACAGCCACAGGATTGAACATAGCACTAAGTCTGTGTGTGTCAATGTGGATAAAGCTGAAATGAATCTGAGTGGGGAAAAAAGAACTATGATGCTATTTATGGTATCATTTTTTAAAAGTGTGCCACATACTATATATTGCTTATGGATATATACACATGTGATAATATATAAAAATATAAATAGGGTGACACCAACTTCAGGAAAGTGGTTACTAGTAAAGAGAAATAAAGGGGCATGGGATGGTTAAGAGCTTTCCCTGCACCTGTAATGTTGTATTTAAAAATTAGGTATCGGCCGGGCGCGGTGGCTCAAGCCTGTAACCAGCACTTTGGGAGGCCGAGACGGGCGGATCACAAGGTCAGGAGATTAAGACCATCCTGGCTAATACGGTGAAACCCCGTCTCTACTAAAGAATACAAAAAACTAGCCGGGCGACGAGGCAGGCGCCTGTAGTCCCAGCTACTTGGGAGGCGGAGGCAGG
>NW_012121820.1:17985004-17986799 GCF_000951035.1 Colobus angolensis palliatus
AGTAGAGACAGGGTTTCACCGTGTTAGCCAGGATGGTCTCGATCTCCCGACCTTGTGATGCACCTGCCTTGACCTCCCAAAGAGCTGGGTTTACAGGCGTGAGCCACTGCACCCAGCCTGAAAACTCTTGATTTCCAGCATCACCTGCTCTGCCATTCCTATCCCGTGGGGTGTATCTGTCAACCCTCTTCCAACTGATAGGTAGACAGAAAGGCACTGAGTGCAGCAAAGACAGCTGGTCAACTGAGAAGAAAGACAAAGGCCACTCTTGGGGTGGGGCAGTAATCACACACAGAGGTGAGAAGGGACAGAACGGTTTTTTTCCCCATACCCTGAGAAAAGAGGTAAAGAATTTAGGGAGAGAAAGAAGAGAAAGTTTCAGAAAAAGAGAGAGAGATGAGGTATGGAGTTTTTGCCTCCCCCACTGCAGACCTAGTTTTAAGGAAGGAAATATAAGAGGATCCCCTTCAAAAGTTTAGGGGGCTTCTGAAAGAAACAACTGGACCTGGAGAAGGCAAGAGAGATGGTAGGAGATGGCTATAGGCAGGAGGGGTGTCCCATCCATCCTCTAAACTGCCTGAGGATCCAAGAGTGACAAGGAAAGTATCCAGGCTCACAAGAGGCCTCAGATGATGCCAGTTAAGACCTGATGAGACTCCAAAAATGATTACTGCCAACCTCACCTCTTGCCAGCTGTGGTTGTACAATTTCTCTAGGAATTAGATCAGCTTTGGGGAAGAAGAGGTAGGAAGTTTAGAGAGCTTTGAACGGGCCCAAGATGAATCAATAAGCCTGAAATTATATCCACTCAAAATTACTGGACTGGATCTCAATTTACCTGAAGATATCCTAAATTAAATTATCTGCAAGAAGGCAGGCTGGGGATTCAGAGTCAGACATTAAAGTCAGTTCTAGAAATTAAGAAAGTTTCATTTCTATTACAGTTCCTGATTTTATAACTGGAACTATTACAGAGTAGAATGCCAAAAAGAGCACTGGTCCCATTCCTATGTGATCTTAGGGAAGTCACTTAACTACTTGGGGCCTTATTTTCATAATGTATAAAATGGAGTTCGATTCAATTCCACAAACAATTTATTTTCAAGATGAAAAGATTCGGTCAAGCATGGTGGCTCACACCTGTAATTCCAACGCTTTGAGAGGCTGATGCGGGTGGATCGCCTGAGGTCAGGAGTTCAAGGCCAGCCGGGCCAACATGGTGAAACCCCGTCTCTACTAAAATTACAAAAACTAGCCCCGTGTAGGGGCACACACCTGTAATCTCAGCTACTTGGGAGGCTGAGGCGGCAGCATCATCTAAGCCCGGGAGGCAGAAGTTGCAGCGAGCCACTGCACTCAAGCCTAGGTGACAGAGTGAGAACTCCATCTCAAAAAAAAAAAAAAATTCTTATTGTTTTGCTGATTATAAAAGTTATACAACAAATGTTTATAACGTATATGAAGGTGAATAAGACATGGTCCCTGCTTATCAGGAGTTCACAATATGGTGGGGAAGTAAAATGCTCACAGGAAGTCTTGCTATAATAAGGCTATGAAAGATATGAGAGGCCGGGAGCGGTGGCTCACGTCTGTAATCCCAGCACTTTGGGAGACCAAGGCGGGAAGATCACAAAGTCAAGAGATTGAGACCAGCCTGGCCAACATGATGAAACCCTGTGTCTACTAAAAATACAAAAATTAGCTGGGCTTGGTAGTGGGCACGTCTAGTCCCAGCTACTTGGGAGGCTGAGGCAGGAGAGTTGCTTGAACCTGGGAGGCAGAGGTTGCAGTGAGC
>NW_012121820.1:17987491-17995822 GCF_000951035.1 Colobus angolensis palliatus
AAAAAAAAAAAAAAAAAAAAGATATATGAAGAAAGGGCAGGGTCTATTCGGACAGCATGAGACATAGCTAAAATGTGAGATGTTCAGGAGGTGTGGTTATGAGGAAGGAGGCTGGGCTGGCAGAGGCCACAAACGAGCTATGGTACATGATGTGCCAAGTGAACTTGCAGACAGTTTTATTTGACCTGCATAGTGTTTTGGTTTAAATATTGTTTAAAATTAACTTGCTTGTCTTTAGTTGAGGTATTGGCTCTCTAATTCACTAAAGTTTTCACCTCACACAAGTAAGTCATCTGCCAGGCATGTTACCTGTTGCAACCCCCAGCATAGGATCCACAGGGCCTCTTTCAGGTCGAAAATTCTCTATCTAGTGGTTGCAAAATGGCAGTTCACAGGCCATAGCTAGCCTACTGACATGTTTCAACTGAGGTTTTTTTTTTGAGGAATTTGAATTAGTCTTTTAAACTTAAATACTAGATTTTTATGAATAATCTTTTAGGAAAAAATAATTTACCAAAGTGACCCCAATAGAAACTATTTACATATTTATTTATTTATTTTTGAGACAGAGTCTCTCTCTGTTGCCCAGGCTGGAGTGCAGTGGCACAATCCTGGCTCACCGCAACCTCTGCCTCCCGGGTTCAAGCGATTCTCCTGTGTCAGCCTCCTGAGTAGCTGGGATTATAGGTACCCACCATC
Organism: Colobus angolensis palliatus; assembly: GCF_000951035.1. Taxonomy (NCBI): domain Eukaryota; kingdom Metazoa; phylum Chordata; class Mammalia; order Primates; family Cercopithecidae; genus Colobus; species Colobus angolensis. The sequence goes on from NW_012121820.1 coordinate 17,988,191, forward strand.
GTGCCTGTCTGATTTTTGTATTTTTAGTAAAGATAGGGTTTCACCATGTTGGCCAGGCTGGTCTCCAACTCCTGACCTTAAGTCATCCGCCCACCTTGGCCTCCCGAGGTCAAGGGACATGAACCACCATGACCTGCCGAAACCATTTAAGTAGACTAATTTTCTGATTTTCTTTCCTTTTTTTTTTTTTTTTTTTACTTTGGAGACAAGGTCTCACTCTATCCCCTAGGCCAGAGTGCAGTGGCATGATCACGGCTCACTGCAGCCTCTACCTCCCCAGACTCAGGTGATCCTCCCACCTCAGCCTCCCAAGTAGTTGGGACTACAGGTGTGCACCACCATGACTAACTAATTTTTTAATTTGTAGAGATCTGGTCTCACTATGTTGCCCAGGCTCATCTTGAACTCCTGACCTCAAGCAATCCTCCCACCTCAGCCTCCCAAGTAGTTGGGACTACAGGTGTGCACCACCATGACTAACTAATTTTTTAATTTGTAGAGATCTGGTCTCACTATGTTGCCCAGGTTGGTCTTGAACTCCTGGGCTCAAGCAGTCCTCCCACTTCAGCCTCTCAAAGTGCTGGGATTACAGGTGTGAGCCACTATGTCCAGCCTAAACAGACTAATTGTCATAGAAGTAGAGAAGCTGTAAAAGAGGTCTCTCACCACCACCACCACCTAAAAAGAAAAAAGCACCAGGTCCTAAAGGTTTTATAGGCAACTCCAAATAATCTCAATGTTTCTTCAACTGTTCCAGAGCCTAAAAAGAAGGAAAACTACCAAATTATTGTAATGAAGTGAGAATACTGACACTAAAACCTAACAGAGGTTGCACTAAAACAGAAAGCTACAGATTCATCTCATTTATAAATATTGTTTTTAAAATCTTAAAATATAAGCAAATAGAATTCAGTAGTACCTGTAAAAATAACACATCATTCCGGGAGTGCAAAGATGGTTAATTATATAAACATAATTCATTATGTTAACACAGCTAAAGAGAATAATCATAGGCTCTTCTATAAATTTTTATTTTTTGACAGAGGTGCAAGAACATGTCACCCCTGTGGGCCAGTGGGGCTCCAATGTCCTGGGGACCCTAGTAAGAATGCAGGGAGTGTGCCTCAGAAGTGTCCACTTGAGAGCTACTCCTGGAGGCATTAACTTCCCAGCCTTTCTGGGTTAAGCATTCCAGTGGCCACAGTGTGACAGGTGACGGTGCTGAGAGTTGCAAGCTATCACATCAGCCTGTGCGGCAATGAGGGGTGCTGAGAAGATCCAGAAGGTTAATGCCAGTAGAGAACGCTACGGCTGCAGGCCTCAGGGAGAGCTGGCAAAACTCGAAGTTCTCCAAAAAAGGGGGCTGCACCTTGAGGGCACAACTCACCACATCTTCAGTAGAACATTGGGATGGTGATGGACCGGCTGGCTCTGGGAGCCTCTCTGGTCCCACTGGCACCAAGGAGAAGTATGGGAGTGGGGTGACCAGGGAAACACACAGATGTTCCATTTTTATAGCCCCGCAGCTGCCAAGCTCCAACTGATCGGAAGAGGAAAGGGCTAAACCAATTCACATACTCACACAAAACCTGTCAGAAGGAGCTTCACTATGAAGCCAAGAGAATTCCTGCCAGCCTGGAATTCTACTCTAGCCCTTTCTCCACACACAATCCCACAAGTAGCTGGTTCAGAAGAATTCACTTCATCTAAAGGGGAGTTATAGTAAAAAAGAAATAGCACCAGACTTATACAAATATGTTACCGAAAAAAGCAGGAGAGGGAGGCAGGAAACAGGAAAAACAAACGGCAGATGAAAGACAATCACCAAAAAAAAAAAAAAAAGAAAGAAAAAAGAAAAAGAAAGAAAAAAAAAGCTAACACGAAACAGATGATAATCATGAACAAAGAAGTCAAAGGGCTTAATGAACTTTAAAACAAGCGATCAAGGCAAAGATGTAATCGTTCAAAGACACTCAAGACAGCCAGAGAAGACACTGGCAGAGCTTAGGAAAGAAGGGATTTTAAAAATAACCATCTCAGAAGGGAAGGTCATTCCAGAAACATCAAAAAGCTAGCCTTGCTGAGAACAGAAGATAGGACTGCAAAAAGCAAATGAAAGAGTTGGGAATGATTTAAAAAGAGCCAAGAGGCCGGGCATGGTGGCTCATGTCTGTAATCCCAGCATTTTGGGACGCTGAGGCAGGTGGATCACCGGAGGTCAGGAGTTTGAGACAAGCCTGGCGAACATGGTCAAAATCCGTCTCTACTAAAAATACAAAAAATTAACCGGGTATGGTGGCAGGTGCCTGTAATCCCAGCTACTCGAGAGGCTGAGGCAAGAGAATAGTTTGAACCTGGGAGGCAGAGGTTGCAGTGAACCAAGATCACGCCACCACACTCCAGCTGGGTGACAGAGCAAGAGGAAAGAAAAAGGGGGTGGTGGTGACACAGCAAGATGAAAGAAAAAGGGGAGGGGAGGTGGCGGAGGGGAGAGGGGAAGGGGAAGGGAGGGGAGGGAAGGGGAGGGGAGAGGAGAGGAGAGGAGAAGATAGGAGGGAAGAGGAGGGAAGAGGAGGGAAGAGGAGGGAAGAGAAGGGAAGAGAAAGGAAAAGAAGGGAAGGGAAGAGGCATATGGCAGTATATAGACAGAGAAAGTGAGAGGTAGGGCCAGGCACGGCGGCTCACACCTGTAATCCCAGCACTTTGGGTGGCTAAGGCAGGAGGATTGTTTGGGCCCAGCAGTTTGAGGCCAGCCTGGGCAACATAGCGAGACCCTGTATCTACAAAAAAACGCACACAAAAAAAATTAGTGAGGCGTGGTGGCACGTGCCTGTCATCCCAGCTACTCATGAAGCTGAGGCAGGACAGTTTGAACCCAGGAGTTTGAAGCTGCAGTGAGCTAGGATTGCAACACTGCACTGAATTTTCTGAATAACTAATGACATTGAGCCTGGGTGACAGACTCTGTCAAATGAAATACTAAGTGCTGGTGAGGATGTAGAGCAACTACAACTCTCATTCATTGCTGGGCCCTGGATTCTACCCTGGCTAGTACTTCTACTTTCTGAACTTTAGTTTGCCAATCTGTGAACTAAAGGGGTTGTCCTAAGGTTCTATGAATCAAACACATGTTTATAGAAACAAAGGTGGCAATATGTAGCAAAATATTTCAATCAGTCCTCTATTGGGATTATAGCTTAAGGAACCACTGGTATCCCTTACCATCCAAACTCTTGCTATCAGAATGCTTCCTTTTCAAACTCAGAAACCAAATAGATTTGATAGTAATAAGACACTTATAATTTGAAATCAGAAAAAGCTTTAAGCACTATATGATTATCATATTATTTTAATGAAAAATCAGAAATACTCTAAGTGTTCAGCAATAAAGCAATATTCTTTACAGTGCATCCCTAAGTCTCCTAAAACACAAATCTGATCACATCCCTCCCCTGCTTTAAGTCCTTCCATGGTTCCTACTGTCTATGTTAAACGTGGGTTTGAATCCCAATCTTGCCATGGACTGGCTGAATCTAGGAAAGTTAATTAATCTCTCTAGACCTTAATTTCTCATCTGTAAATAAAGTATCACACATACACAGATGTTCAAGAATGACTAACTGACACGGTTTGGCTGTATCTGAACCCAAATCTCATCTTGAATTGTAGCTCTCATAATTCCCACGTGTTGTGGGAAGGACCCAGTGGAAGATAATTCAATCATGGGGGCAGTTCCTCCATACTGTTCTCATGGTAGTGAATAAGTCTCACAAGATCTGATGGTTTTATAAGGGGAAACCCCTTTCACTTTGTTCTCATTCTCTCTGCCTGCCGCCATCCATGTAAGATGTGACTTGCTCCTCCTTGTCTTCCACCATGATTGTGAGGCCTCCCTAGCCATGTGGAGCTGTGAGTTCATTAAACCTCTTTCCTTTATAAATTACCCAGTCTTGGGTATGTCTTTATTAGCAGCATGAGAACAGACTAATAACACTAATAATAATATCAATGCCTATGCCTTTTAAAAATACTACATACTAGAACTTACACATTCAAGGAAGTATTATCTCTTCATAACCATCGTTTTAAAAAAATTACTAAGTATATACTCTGTGCCAAACCCTGCACCAGTTCCCTTACATATATTTCTCCTCATCGACTATTCAGAGCCATCCTGTGTGGTAGTTACTATTTCCAGGCTCAGAAAGATGATTACCCAAGGCCACGTCATAAAATAACTCATAGTGGCCGGGCGCGGTGGCTCAAGCCTGTAATCCCAGCACTTTGGGAGGCCGAGATGGGCGGATCACGAGGTCAGGAGATCGAGACCATCCTGGCGAACACGGTGAAACCCCGTCTCTACTAAAAAATACAAAAAAACTAGCCAGGCGAGGTGGCGGGCGCTTGTAATCCCAACCACTTGGGAGGCTGAGGCAGGAGAATGGCATGAACCCGGGAGGCGGAGCTTGCAGTGAGCTGAGATCCAGCCACTGCACTCCAGCCTGGGCGACAGAGCGAGACTCCTTCTCAAAAAAAAAAAAAAAAAAAAAAAAAACTCATAGCAGTTCTATTTGTAACAGTTCAAAGGTGGAAACAACCCAAATGTCCTTCAACGGATGGTTAAATATACCATGGTACATCTATACCATGGATTACTACTCAGCAATAAAAAGGACAAACTATTGACACCAGCAACCACTTGGGTGAATCTCCAGGGAATTGTGCCAAGTGGAAAGAGCAAAGCCCAAATCATTACACACTATATGATTCCAAGTATGTAACATTTTTGAAATAACAGAGTTATAGGCATGGAGAATAGATCAGTGGTTGCCTGTGGTTAGGGATAGGGGAAGGGAAGATGAATGGATGCAATTCTAAAGAGACAGCACGAGGGATTTTTGTGGTGATCAGACAGTTCTAGCTATTGTGGTAGTAGATGCACGAATCCACACATGATAAAATTGCATAGACCTACACACACACATACACACACAAATGCATGTATGTAAAACTGGGAAAATGTGAATAAAGTCTGCGGATTGTACTAATGTCAATTTCCTGGTTTTGATATTGTACTATAGCTATGCAAGATGTTACCATTAGGGAAAACTGAGTGAAGGGTACATGAAACCTCTCTGAACTACTTTTGCAACCTTCTATGAATCTGTAATTATTTCCAAATAAAAAACTTATTATTTTTTTGAGATGGAGTCTCATACTGTCACCCGGGCTGGAGTGTAGTGGCGTGATCTCAGCTCACTGCAACCTCTGCCTCCCGGGTTCAAGTGAGTCTCCTGCCTCAGCCTCCAAAGTAGCTGGGATTACAGGCACCTGCCACCACGCACAGCTAATTTTTTGTATTTTTAGTAGAGATGGGATTTCACTATATTGGCCAGGCTGGTCTCAAACTCCTGACCTCGTGATCCACCTGCCTTGGCCTCCCAAAGTGCTGGAATTACAGGCGTGAACCATTGTGCTTGGCCAATAAAAAGCTTTTTAAAAGACGTGTTCTCCAGTAGGATGGCTCTGATAAAGAAGAAAATAAGTATCCAAGCTTCTTTTCCACAACCTTCAACAACAAAGTGCCATCAAAAGGCACTGAGGTCTCTGAAAGAGTCTGGGACTCATATGAGAGCTCTGCCTTCCCAGGGATGGTCTGCAATCCACGTTTGTCCTCTTTCCTTTAACCAACACTGAGGCTGGCTAGGAGTCAGGCCTTGTATTGGAAGCCAAGTGATATGAGATGAATGAGTTATGATCCCTTCCCAAGTGAACACCCAATCTAGGGATAAAAAGGCGTAATAAGAATTTGGGCTAAAAGTCAAAAGATTTCTGTCCTCATGGAATCACTTACTAGCTTTCTTATTTTGGACCAATCCATCTTCTGGCATCTTGGCCTCTCAATCTGTAAAATTCAAAAGAATGAAATATAAATGTATATTTTAAACTTAATCTGGGACCCCTGGGAGGGTTCAGGATATATGTAAAGCACATGAAAGTAGATAACTGCATCCCTTTTCGAAGAAGAGGCATTACATATTTTTTTTTCAGACTCTGGGAATCTGAATGTTTTAACTTTTGTCACGGACATTTTCAAGCACATACAAAAGTAGAGTGTACATATTGTCAATCTTTCAAGTGATCCGCCCACTTCAGCCTTCCAAAGTGCTGAGATTACAGGCATGAGCCACCAAGCCCGGCTAATTTTTTTGTATTTTTAGTAGAGACGGGGTTTCATCATGTTGCCCAGGCTGGTCTTGAACTCCTGAGCTCAGGTGATCCGCCTACCTAGGTCTCCCAAAGTGCTGAGATTACAGGCATGAGCCACTGCACCCGGCCAACTACTGAGCCAATCTTGTTTCATTTATTCCCTCCACATTATTTATTATTTACTGCTGAATCACTTTAAAGCAGGCTTACCCGCCCATAAAAGGCTGGATTTTAAAATTCAATTTCTAAGGCCCCTTCCAGTCTAACATTCAATGATTCTAATAGATCTCTCAGGTCCCTCCTTCCATCTCTAATAATTCACGATTTCAATAGGGATGGAAGAAATAAACTAGAGATCTAACGTAACATTTCATGATATGCCAGGTGCCACAAAAGTTCATTCCCTTTCGTGACAAGAACTAAATTTTAAACATGGAATTCTAGGACATTTATGATTTAAACTCCACCAGTGTTCCAACCTCTCTCACCCCTTCTCCAGATCCCAATCACCTTCCCATATAGCCTGCAGTTTCTACAGTTTTGCTCCTACTCACTATGTGCCTTTGTACAGGCAGTAACTTCTACCTGGAATGTCCCTGAGCCCCACCCATTTTCTTCTTGAGTCTCAGCTTGAAGTCCCCTCCCCAGTGAAGACTTCTAGCACCTCCTGCCTCCACAGAAGGGTTTAGTGTGCTCCTTTAGCCCTGGAAACTGAGTACCTGTTGCCACACAGGGAATAGCACTATTGGTCACTCTGGGCAGCAAACCCAACTACCAAGGGGCCAGACAGAAGTCAAGGTTTGAAGCCAGTAGGCATAACAAACACTAGGGCCCTGCTTTCTCACCTCCAAATAGAAAATAGAGAAAAAATCAGCTCTAAATAAAGCAACAACCTGAGAGCAACAGTAAACGCAAACAACATTCTATTTCAGAGAACCATAGGGAATGGTGGAGATTGAGACCAAATGGGACAGAGTATCTTGTCTAAAGGAAGTCGTCTCTACTCAGTGTCAGTTGATTATTGACTGGCAGGAATTTGGGTCCAGTGTGGCCAGCTCTTCCATTTTTTCAGGAAAAACCAGAAATCCAGATTTGCATGTGAAATCTCCCAATTTTTACATGTCAGCAACTAAAAAGCATTAAAGGCCCATTGCAATGACTTTCAAGGTTTTCAGGCTATGGAAATGATTTCATGAGGGTCCACTCCTACCCATCCAAAGGAAACATCCTATGGTAGGGACAAGTTTTTTTTTTTTTTTTTTTTTTCGGTTTTAGATGAGGAAGAGTTTCTCTCGGGTGGAGTGCAGTGGCACGATCTCGGCTCACTGCAACTCCTGGGAAATTATACTTTCCCTGTTGAACTTTTCAGAGAAAGGTGCTTTGCCTTATTTAGTCAAAGTAGGGAAAAGTATTTTTTTTTTT
>NW_012121820.1:17997007-18011161 GCF_000951035.1 Colobus angolensis palliatus
CAGGGAGCTGAGATCCAGCCACTGCACTCCATCCTGGGTGACAGAGCGAGACTCCGTCTCAAAAAAAAAAAAAAAAATTAAGTTTCAAGCCCTTTCTCTCCAAGGGCTTAACTTATTTAATCCTCCCAGCAACTCTGAGGTGGGTACCATCAAAGAGGATTCCACCAAGGCAAAAGGCAGTCTCACTCCAATCCTCTAACCCAAGGCTGCTCAACAGAAATATAACGTAAACCGCACATGCAATTTAAATGTTTTTTAGTAGCTGCATTTAAAAAGTAAAAACACAGGTGAAATTAATAACATTTGACCCAGTATATGAAAAACATATTACAACATGTAATCAGTATTAAAAAGTATTGAGGTATTTTACATTAGTTTTTTCGTATTATGTCCCGTATTTTATAATTAAGCACATCTCAATTCGCTATATTTCGAGGGTTATCAACTAGCTCCGTTGCAAGAGCTCAGTCAACTCAGGCGGCCAGCGGCCACCACAAAGGGCAATGCATTTACAATTCACTTATTAAATCCTGAAGTTAACAGAACCCACAGAGCCTCCTTTCCCTTGGTTTCGGAGGACACGCGAAAAATAACAATAGCAAAGAGTTCTGGAGCATTTCCTTCGCGCCAGACGGTGTGTTGTAGTTTGTCATCCTCGCAGTAAGGCGGGTGCTATCGCCCTCCTAGTTTGACCAAGCGATAGGACTTTCTCCAGCCGGGCCCTTCCCGAGAGAACGACCGCCGTCCCGCTCCCCTGTTCGGATCACCGGCCGGGCGCCACCCGGACGAGCGCCGGCCAGCTGTCACCCTAATCATTCCCGAAGGAGGGGCCGTCACAGTTACAGCCCATCAGGGTCAATCAGGAGGGGGGCCCGCACGGAAAGGTCACCTGCAAACCGAAGCGGCTCAAGAATAAGTTCCGGGACTTGAAGTTTACCTCGAAACATTCAGGCTCCTCCTCCGACTCCTCCTCGAACTTGCGCTCAGAGACGCCACCATTCGGAAGGAGCCCAAGCCACGCGCCGCTCGCCCTCCTGCACTGCGAGGGCAGTAGCCGCCTCATGCGACTCGAGAACGCTAGAGGGCGCCGCTTCCGAGAGCCCTCAAGCGGCTTCCGGGGGCTCGCGCGCCGACCTGGACGCAGAGAAGCCAGAGACTTTTCGTTTCCGGCCGCCGCAGGCGCTTCGCTGGTGCAGGTAAGCTCCGCGCACTCTCTGCGGGTCCCGAGTCTGCCTCCCTCAGGGGTGGCGCGAGCTCTGCCCTTTAACCGGAAACGTCTCCCTGCTCACCCCGCCCGCGCGCAGACGCAGTGCTGAGCCCACAGCTACCGGACAAAGAGTGACGCCCAGAGCTGGAGTTATGGCGGCGACGGAGCCGATCTTGGGGGCCACTGGGAGTCCCGCGGCGGTGCCACCGGAGAAACCGGAAGGAGCCGGTTCGAGCTCAGACCCTGAGCTTAACTCTATGGGCTCCTCGCTGCCGAAGGCCTCACCGCCTGCCCCGGAGCCCTCCAGCCCCAACGCCGCGGTACCCGAAGCCATTCCTACGCCCCGGGCTGCGGCGTCCGCGGCCCGGGAGTTGCCCCTCGGGCCAGCACCCGTGAGCGTCGCGCCTCAGGCCGCAGCCGAAGCGCGCTCCCCACCAGGCCCAGCCGGTTCTAGACTCGGCCCCGAGACGTTCCGCCAGCGTTTCCGGCAGTTCCGCTACCAGGACGCGGCGGGTCCCCGGGAGGCTTTCCGGCAGCTGCGGGAGCTGTCCCGCCAGTGGCTGCGGCCTGACATCCGCACCAAGGAGCAGATCGTGGAGATGCTGGTGCAAGAGCAGCTGCTCGCCATCCTGCCCGAGGCGGCTCGGGCCCGGCGGATCCGTCGCCGCACGGATGTGCGCATCACTGGTTGAGCGGTGGAACTGCGGGCGGCCAGGGCCGGGCGCTCTGTGTAGACTAGGGCCATGATCGGGTCCGGGGGCCTGAGCCTGGGAGCCCACTCCATGTTAATGAAAAATGAGTTTTGGCAGCGCCTGTGGTCTGGTGTGTCTCTTTCATTCGTTCTTTATTGGGTTTATTTTACCAAGCCTGTTTACCACCGCCTTTCTGGCTGGTGCCGAAACGAAGTTGGGAGTCCCTAACAATAAGGCCTTCGTTGGCTATAGTGGGATCTTTTGATGTTGTCTGAAACTGGGTTATCCCCTCTACCACATATGCGAAGTTTTTCACCTGGGCTCCCAAGGACCCACTTGGGTTTCTTACACGCAAAATAGCTGGCTTTATTAAATGCTCACTTAACTGGCTACCTCTATACCAATATGGGCACCAACTTGCACCTGCCCTTTGGGTACAGGCTTCCCAAAATGTCCAAGTTACTGAGACATTTTAATGTGAAGTGTTTACTGCAAACCTTCACAGAGATAGGCTAGTTCCTGTGAGCTCTGGCTTATGCCGCCAGACTTGCTCAACTTCCTTGCCAAATTTTAGGCCTGTGGTAGGAATTAAGCAGAACTAGTTGAAATAATGGATTATTTGCATTACTGAAGCTCCTCATTTTAATGCTGGCTCCCTTTTGGTTTTTAAACTAGCATAATTGTTTACAAAAGAAAGAAAGAATTTGGCAAATAATGAGGACCTGTTCTGAAATCTTAAACCTACTGTTTGCAGAGGCTTCTGCCCAACCAGGAAGGAGCTAGTTGGGGGTCCATGGACAGCTTGGATTGGTCCCAGATAGGTCCTATTGCAGTGAGTGCCATTTGTTAATATAAGGAAGGTCAGACTTGTCTTCCTTGCACTGCTCAACAATCAGCCAGCCTGCAGTTTACACCAGAAAGCATGAGTGAGACTGGGCTGGGAAGTTGGTGAGGGGCATTTTGCTTTTGCATATTAAAGACAAATTGAGAAGTATCTTTGCATTCTTGGGATTTCTTGGCAGAGTTTGCACCTGCCTCTCTGGAAAAAGATAGTTGAGGTAAGAACAGGCTTCTTTAAAACAGGCTTCTTTAAAAGGTAATGTTTAAAGAAGATTAAGAATAGGTGAAGGACAAGTGCGGTGACTCACGCCTGTAATCCCAGCACTGTGGAAGGCAGAGGCGGATCACTTGAGGTCAGGAGTTCGAGACCAGCTTGAACAACATAGTGAAACCCCCATCTCTACTAAAAATACAAAATTATCTGGGTGTAGTGGCACATGCCTGTATCCCAGCACTTTGGGAGGCCAAGGCGGGCGGATCACTTGAGGTCAGGAGCTTGAGACCAGCCTGACCAACATGGTGAAACCCCCATCTCTACTAAAAATACAAAATTAGCCGGGCGTGGTGGTGCACGCCTATAATCCCAGCTACTTGGGAGGCTGGGGCAGGAGAATCACTGGAAACCGGGAGGCGGAGGTTGCAGTGAGTGGTGATCGTGCCATTGCACTGCAGCCTGGGCAACAAGAGTGAAACTCCATCTCAAAAAAAAAAAAAAAACAAAGGTGGAGAACTTTATACAGTCATGCGTCCCTTAATGGGGATGCATTCTGAAAGATGAGCCCTTAGGCAGTTTTACTGTGTGAGCCTCATAGAGTGCACTTATGTAAACTAGATGGTATAACCTGTACACACCTAGGCATTGTGATAGAGCCTGCTGCTCCTAGGCTACAAGCCTATACAGCATGTGACTGTACTGAATACTATAGTCAGTTGTAACAATGGTATTTGTGTATCTATAGAAGTTTCAGTGAAAATATATAATAGGCTGGGCGCGGTGGCTCACGCCTGTAATCCCAGCACTTTGGGAGACCGAGGTGAGCGGATCACAAGGTCAGGAGTTTGAGACCAGCGTGGCCATCATGGTGAAACCACATCTCTACTAAAAATACAAGAATTAGCTGGGCATGGTTGCGGGCACCTGTAATTCTAGCTACTCAGGAGGCTGAGGCAGGAGAATTGTTTGAACCTGGGAGGCGAAGGTTGCAGTGAGCTGAGATCGCGCCATTGCACACCAGTCTAGGCAACAGGTGAGGCTCCGTCTAAAAAAAAAAAAAAAAAGTGTGTGTGTGTATATATATATATATGTATGTAGAGATTGCAGGACTGGACGTTGTTCTGGCTGGGTAAGTGATGAGTGAATGTGAAGATCTAGGACGTTACTGTACGCTACTCCAGAATTTATATAAACACCGAACACATTGACTAAATTTTTTTTTTTTCAAGACAGGATCTCACTTTGTTGCCCAGGCTGGAGTACAGAGGCACAGTCGAGGTTCATTGTGACTTCTGGCTCCCAGGCCCAGGTGATCCTCCTACCTCAGACTCCCAAGTACCTAGGAATACAGGCGCCTGCCACCATGCCCAGCTAATTTTTGTAGAGATGGGGTTTCACCATGTTGCCCAGGCTGGTCACTAGTAAACTGATTTTTTAAAACTTTCTTTCTACAATAATAAATTAGCCTTAGTTCATGATAACTTTTTGTTTTTCGTTTTGTTGAGACAGAGTTTCACTCTGTTGCCCAGGCTGGAGTGCAGTGGTAGGATCTTGGCTCACTGCAACCTCCTCCTCCCGGGTTCAAGCGATTCTCCTACCTCAGCCTCCCGAGTAGCTGGGACTACAGGCATGCGCCACCATGCTAATTTTTGTATTCTTAGTAGAGATGGGGTTTTGCTATGTTGGCCAGGCCAGTCTTGAACTCCTGACCGCAGGTGATCTGGCCACCTTGGCCTCCCAAAGTGCTGGGGTTACAAGCGTGAGTGACAGCACCCAGCCTTTTATTTAGAGACAGGGTCTCCAGCCTCAGCCTCCCTAAGTGGTAGGATTACAGCTGAGGCACCCTGCGTGACCAACTTTTTTACTTTGTAAGCTTTTAAATTTTAACTTTGACTTCTGAAATAACACTTTGTGTTTACACACATGGTACAACTATACAAATATATTTTCTTTATATCCTTATTCTATGAGTTTTTTTCTAGTTTAATTTTTTAAATATATATTTTACTTTTTAGATTTTTGTTAAACACTAAGACAAATCCACACATTAGCCGAGGCCTATGCAGTAGGACCATCAGGACATCACTAAGTGATAGGAATTTTTCGGCTCCATTATAATCTTATGGGACCACCCTGTGTATGGGGTCCATGGTTGACAGAAACATTATGTGATGCATGACTGTAACTCAACAATATGTAACTGAAACATAGCAACAAGAACCTGTTTTATTTTTTCCAAATACAGATACAGAAGTTTGCGTGTTTTGCAAATATTGCTTCAAAGCAACATTTCTATATACAGCGCCTTCTGTTCTAATAGCGCGTAAACATAGGTATGTATCCACAGTGCAATGTTGGCTCATCAAGGATCCACCTTGCATATACTTACCACTTAAAGAAACAAAATGATTAGTCAAAGCGGAACTATTTTTGTCAAGGTAATTTTTTATAGGTGGATAGTTTTTCTCAAAAGACAAAACTTAGGTAGTGCACATACTTCTTTTTTTTCTTTTTCTTTTTTTTTTGAGACGGAGTCTTGTAGTTGTCACCCGGGCTGGAGTGCAAAGGCACGATCTCGGCGGCTCACTGCAACCTCCGCCTCCCAGGTTCCAGCAGTTCTCCTGCTTCAGCCTCCCGAGTAGCTGAGATTACAGGCGCCCGCCACCACGCCCGGCTAATTTTTGTATTTTTAGTAGAGACAGGGTTTCACCCTGTTGGCCAGGCTGGTCTCAAACTCCTGACCTCAAGTGATCCACCCACCTCGGCCTCCCAAAGTGCTGGGATTACAGGCGTGAGCCACCGCACCCGGCTGGTAGTGCACATATTTCTAAATGGTAACAGCAATGTTTGCAAATAACGGTTTCCAGTGCTCCAACTTAGGATTAATTCACCTTGACCCAGGAATTGGGAATGGAGCCCCTCAACATGGCTTTAAATTAGGGAAGCACACTGAGGTTACAAGAACTTGGGGAATCTTCTCTGCTTCCCTAAGAACAAAAGTCACAACGAATGAAATGAGATTACTTCCTTTACCAAAAACTTAAACAATAAACCCAATAATGGCCAGTCGGCAAAATTAGGGCAATTCAGTTTCTGCTTCCATTGTTGAACAAGACATGAAATTGACTACCTTAAAAGTTACAGCTTCCACAGATGTGATTAAAACTCAAATGTATTTTCAGAAAAGAAATATCAGTAATCTAATAATACAACAATCATCACACCTCACAGTTGTGGCTGCAGAAAGCCATCCTGTTTCTTCCCTTTTCAGACTGCATAACAGAACTCTTACAGTGCAGCTGTCTGAACATACATGCCATGCATGCCTGTGCATTTCTTCCCACGCCAGAAATACCAACGTTAGCAGTGAGAAACAGCCTCTTGTAGAGGAATCGTCAGTTATAGATGTTATAGCCACATGTATTTTCTCTGATGGATCAGCTATAGCAGATCAGCTTATACTTGTCCTGTAATTCATTATATATCAAATGGTGAGCAAATCACTAGACAGAACATTCCCTGAAATAGATTTTAGTACAGAGGCCTGAATTCATGTCCACAATGACCTGTGCTTAACTATTCCAAAGGTCGCTAAAGATACTGTTACTACTATTGAGATATTACTGGCTACTTCACGTTTACATAGTAAATGTTTGCAGCATATAACATTACAGACTCATAAACCCATAATTAACTTATAAGAGTTAATGGACAACTGTGCTTTGATTTTTGCCTTTAGTGATAAGTGATAAGAAAACGAAGTAGTGAAATGGGTCACTCCTCGAAGCATGGAACATTTTAACTTTGCCTAGTAAGGAAAAACAAAACAAAATATAGCAATTACATGTGGAACCGTAACCTGCAAAAGTAACACAAATATTGTCTCAAAAGGTACAAATAGGTTGTACCTGGACCTTAAGCAGCATAATCACCTTGATCTCACAAAATAATACAAACAGGAAATTTAAAATGTTAAAGTATAGTAACAAAATAATTCTGAAAACACTGACTACTGAACATACCCTTCAGGAAGGAGAAAAGCGGCACATGTATAATTTGAAGTTTGTTTACAACAATATAAAATAAGGTAATTTCCCCAAACCACATTCTTTGTAACAAATCTTTACAGTGAAAGAGTTTGAAATTTTGGGAAACATTTTTGGACATTAAATAGAACGGGGAAGCTGTCAATATTAAGAAATGGGTAGAAAATGCTGTCCTTTGGGTTCCAGACCCTGCCTGCTTCAGTTTGGAATTCCTCCTAGATTCTTATTACTGTGAGATTCTAGTTCTTCCATAGGCTGTATGGGCTCTGCTACAAAAGCCATGACCCAGCCAGCTCTGGGGTAAAAGCATACAAACTTGTCCCCAGTACCATGAAGTCATGCAAGAGATGTGGTGAGAAAAGTGAAGAGTCCTAAGGAGAAAGCAGGGCAGCCAAGACTCTGCTCCTTCCCAACCTCCACAGCGTGGTGAGCTCACAACATTCCCATGAAGCTAGAAAAGGAAAATGATGCCTGCTGCCCAAACACCATGCCAGGAAGAAACCAGGGAGTTGGCATGTGCCCCAACCTGACAGAAAAGTCAATTAAATAAACTGCAAATTGAATTTACAACTGTCTCCAACTAAACTTTTTTGGCTCTCATTCCATTTATCATCAGTGGCACGATTTCAAGTGAAGTTTGTGCAAAAAGACTCCCTTCATTCAATGATGTGCACAGAAGAAGGGAATCCCGAGTCTATTTGCTACCTTTATGGTAGGCTTCGAGATCAGAGTGTCCTCCCACAGCCAACATGGCCTCTTTGTCCAATGTCCATCACACTCCTGGCCCAGATCCCTGAAGTCAGTCGGTGTCACGTGCATTCAGCATGCTAGGTTTATTTATTTAAATATGCGAAGCTCCTCCTGCAGGTGCCCCAGGATTGTGCTCCCATGAGTTTTGGGTGCCCAGTTTCATGTTGAGCAGCAGAGGGCGATCTGCTGCACCTTGCCCAGGTCCGTCAGCAGCTGCTTGATACAATGCTTGAGCTGCGGAAGCCTGGCCAGTGGCTCAGGGGGCTCCAGTTCCCCAGTGTAGTCCAGCCAGCTCTCCAACACTGTCGGCAGAAGAGAGAAATGAGACCCAGTGAGCTCCCAACACTTGATTTGCAAGAACATCAGCAAGTGTTTCAGCACCTTATTCCATCAGACCATTCATGGGCAAGGGAGGAAGGGCCATTTCAGCCAACACTGTGTCAACACCTGCTCTACAAAGTGGTACTCCCAGGACAAAACTTTGATGCTTTAGAGCAACACAGTCCAAAAGAACTTTCTGCAATGATGGAAATGGTGCAAGTCTGTGTCATCCAATATAGTAGCCACTAGCCATATGCAGCTATCTCCTGAGCGCTGGAAAATTGCTAGTGCAACTGAGGAACTGAATTTTAAATTTTATTCAATTTTGGTTAAACAGCCACACATTGCCAGAGGCTACTGTTACCAGAGTCTAGGAGTCTCGGAAGGAAGCACCTTTCTGAGTGTTACTACTCACTCTTTAAAAAGCTTTCCCAGTTGGGCGCGGTGGCACGTGCCTATAATCCCAGCACTTTGGGAGGTCAAGGCGGGCAGATCACAAGGTCAAGAGATAGAGAGTATCTTGGCCAACGTGGTGAAACCCCATCTCCACTAAAAATACAAAAATTAGCCAGGCATGGTGGCACGTGCCTGTAGTCCCAGCTACTCGGGAGGCTGAGGCAGGAGAATTGCTTGAACCCGGGAGGCAGAGGTTGCAGTGAACCGAGATCACACCACTGCACTCCAGCCTGGCAACAAAGCGAGACTCCATCTCAAAAAAATAAAAAATAAATAATAAATAAATAAATAAAATAAAAAATAAAAAGCTTTCCCATGCTGAAAATCAGAGAGGCTGGTGTTTTAGCATCCTGTCAAGAAAAATGAAAATCTACAGGGTCTTGAAAAGGTCTATTTGTATCATCATAAACTCTGATTTGCTTCATATTAATTCCTGATTGATACATAATCATCAGTGGCACAGAATACTGTGATATTATTTTCTCCCTTTAATTTTTTTTTTCTTTTTTTGAGATGGAGTCTCACTGTGTCACCCAGGCTGGAGTGCAGTGGCGCGATCTCAGTTCACTGCAATCTCTGCCTCCTAGGTTCAAGAGATTCTCCTGCCTCAGCTTCCTGAGTAGGTGGGATTACAGGCATGTGCCACCACGCCCAGCGAATTTCTGTATTTTGGTCTCAAACTCCCGACCTCAGGTGATCCACCCACCTTGGCCTCCCAAAGTGCTAGGATTACAGGCATGAACTACTGGGCATGGCCTTTTTTTTTCTCTTTTGAGACAGCGTTTCACTCTTGTTGCCTGGGCTGGAGTACAATGTCATGATCTCGACTCACTGCAACCTTTGCCTCCTGGATTCTCCTGCCTCAGCCTCCTGAGTAGCTGGTATTACAGGCACAGGCCACCACGCCTGGCTAATTTTTGCATTTTTATTAGAGACAGGGTTTTGTCATGTTGGCCAGGCTGGTCTCAAACTCCTGACCTCAGGTGATCCACCCACCTTGGCCTCTCAAAGTGCTAGGATTATAGGCATGAGCCACCATGCCCAGCCCCTTTAAATATTTAATGTAAGATTTCAGGTATTAATTAACATTATCATTATTGATTCAATATCTAGAAAGCTGTCTCGCTTGTGAGAACAAGTATTTCTCTACAGAAAGATGTTTGTTCTTCCCCAAGCTACCCCCTAAAGTTCTGGCATTTGGGGAGAGACCATCTGGGAACCCTGCACCTTTGACAAGAACCACCCCCTGCAGGTAGCCCCTGTGCTTTCCCAGCCTGCCTAAATCCTTTCTAGTCCATGCACCAACCTGTACTGAGCACCTTCTGGACCCTGGAGTGCAGCAAAAGGAAGGCCCATCCAGTACCTCTTCATCAAGCAGCCTGCAACCTACTGTACAATCCTCTCCTGTCCTCAAGACTCAGCCCTACCTTCCTCTCCACCTTTCTAAATCCTCTGTTTCCTGTGAGCTATTCTTTAGGGAAGCCTTCCCCAACCCCATACCCTGAATCTGGTCCTTGTGTTACAGGTGCTATGGTATCATGTGTTCTCCTTTGAGCATTTACTATGGTTTGTAATTACAGGTAATGGGATGATTTGATTAATATCTGTCTCTTCCACTAGATCAAGTTCCATGAGGGCAAAGGCTGAGTCTGCCTTGCTTGCCACTATGTCCCTAACACTCACCTGTGTCTGAAACGTCGCAAGCCTGCAACAAACACAGCGAGAGAAGGAATGTGTGGTCCAGCAAAATGCCCCACCCGTTGCTCTGGGCCCTGTGTAGCTTATCCTCCTCCATCATATTTCTTGTTGGTATTTGGGGGTTCCAAGAAGGAGGAACCCTCTCTCTTCCTAATTCCAGCAAGTACAAGGACTTGGGAAATAAGAAAAATAAGACTGCCTCCTCAGACTTAAGCTTGAAAACCAAGAGTAAAAGATCAGTCACGTGAGAGGAACTAGTGGCCTCCTGAGCAAGAAAACTGCATAGTGACCAGTTTCAAAACACAAGTCTTTAAAAAAAACAAAACAAAACTAGAAGGAGACAGGGGACTGCT
Source organism: Colobus angolensis palliatus (assembly GCF_000951035.1). Classification (NCBI taxonomy): domain Eukaryota; kingdom Metazoa; phylum Chordata; class Mammalia; order Primates; family Cercopithecidae; genus Colobus; species Colobus angolensis. The sequence continues at coordinate 18,007,585 of NW_012121820.1, forward strand.
CAGCAAACAGGCACAAGAATAAATGGAGAGGCCGGGCGCAGTGGCTCACACCTGTAATCCCAACACTTTGGGAGGTCGAGGGAGGTGGATCACCTGAGGTCAGGAATTCAAGACCAGCCTAGCCAACATGGTGAAACCTGTCTCTATTTAAAATACAAAATTAGCCGGGTGTGGTGGCAAGCATCTGCCTGCTATTTGGGAGACTGAGGAAGGAAGAATTGCTTGAACCTGGGAGGCAGAGGCTTCAGTAAGCCGAGTTGATGCCACTGTACTCCTGCCTGGGCGAGAAAGAGTGAGACCCCATCTCTAAATAAATAAATAAATAAATAAATGGAGAAAAGGCAGTCAAGACTGGATGGGTCATTCCAACAACAAAGAGAGTCAGTCAGTCTTTTGCAAGATGATCCTATGATCCTACAGTTGCTGAGAGGCCCCTCTTAAGGTCACCCTAACTACCTCAGATCTAGTTCCAGGCTCACCAAAGACATCCTGATACTACAGTGGCCCAGGAGGCATGCACAGTATGAAGGCGCACCAACGCTCAGACTGGAAGAGTCTAAGCCACTCAATAGTGCCTGAGCTTGGTTAACAGGAGTGTGTGGAATTCCTAGGATGGAAGCTGTCTGTCTAGGTCTGCTGGGCTGAAGAACAAAGCCAGGACTGTGGGAAGTCAACAGCATCTCCTCTGGACCCCAGCATCCAGCAGGCCAGCCTGTCCACACCATGTGCTGCACCATCCTAAGTGTCTCTTTTAAAGATGCAGAACAGCTTCCAACTAGTATACTGGTTGCTAGCAAGACAGAAGGTTACAGAGGAAAAATTTCTGTTCAAATACACTAAGATCATCTGTATAGATACCACTGCTCATCAAGGCAATATTTTTTATTTAAGAAAATAATATCTCTAATGCCAAAAGACTTTTTTACTTTTCATGGTCATTAAATATCCTTTGTCTTTTAAAGTACTGTTGCAGGCTTGCGACGTTTCAGACACAGGTGAGTGTTAGGGACATAGTGGCAAGCAAGGCAGACTCAGCCTTTGCCCTCATGGAACTTGATCTAGTGGAAGAGACAGATATTAATCAAATCATCCCATTACCTGTAATTACAAACCATAGTAAATGCTCAAAGTGTAATCCCAGCACTTTGGGAAGCTGAGGCAGGCGGATCACGAGGTCAGGACTTCAAGACCAGCCTGGCCGACATAGTGAAACCCTGTCTCTACTAAAAATACAAAAATTAGCCAGGCATGGCAGCGTGCGCCTGTAATCACAGTTACTTGGGAGACTGAGGCAGGAGAATTGCTTGAACCCAGGAGGTGGAAGTTATGGTAAGCTGAGATCATGCCACTGCACTCCAGCCCGGGCAGCAGACTGAGACTCCGTCTCAAAAATTAATTAATCAATTAATTAAGGGAGGAGACCACCCCTCATATTGTCTTATGCCCAATTTCTGCCTCCAAAGAAAGAAGCAGCAAAAACTAAAAGGCAGAAATGAAATCCACAGGCAGACAGCCTGGCGCCACACCCTGGGCCTGGTAGTTGAAGATTGACCCCGACCTAATTGGTTCTGTTATCTATAGATTACAGACATTGTATAGAAATGCACTGTGAAAATCCCTATCCTGTTTTGTTCCAATCTAATTACCAGTGCATGCAGCCCCCGGTCACGTGCCCCCTGCTTGTTCAATCAATCATGATCCTCTCACATGCACCCCCTTAGAGTTGTGAGCCCTTAAAAGGGACAGGAATTGCTCACTCGGGGAGCTCGGCTCTTGAGACAAAAGTCTTGCCGATGCCCCCGGTCGAATAAACCCCTTCCTTCTTTAACTCGGTGTCTGAGGAGTTTTGTCTGCCACTCGTCCTGCTACATTTCTTGGTTCCCTGACTGGGAAGCGAGGTGAATGGTGGATGATCAAAGCAGCCCTTTAGGCGACTTAAGCCTGCCCTGTAGAATATCCCTGTGGGGCACTCCGACCAGCCCGAGCGACGCCCATCCTGAGCCGATCCTGAGAGCGCTCCTGGGTAGGCATTTGCCCCAGTGGGACGCCTTGCCACAGCAGTGTGTGGCAGGCCCCCGTGGAGGATCAACGCAGTGGCTTAACACCAGGAAGGAATGGGCACTTGGAGTCTGGACATCTAAAACTTGGTAAGACTAGTCTTTGAAATTTGCCCGCTCCGTTTGAGTGGAAGCATGGCCTGATCACCCACGGCATGCCTTTATCCGCACTTAGGTTTTGGTTTTGATTTGGTTTGAATTGCTTGACAGGACCAGACTTGGGAACTTGCCCACTCCATTTCGGTTGACGTGTGGCCTCATCACCCATGGCATGCCTTTATCCGCACTTAGGTTTTGGTTTTGATTTGGTTTGAATTGCTTGACAGGATTGGTCTTGGAAACTTGCCTACTCCATTTGAGTGGAAGCGTGGCCTGATCAGCCATGGTGTGCCTTTATCGGCACTTTGGTTTTTGTTTTTGTTTTTGACTTGACTTGGATTGCTTGATACTTTGGTTTTGGTTTTGACCTGGCTTGGATTTCTGGATACTCTGATTTTGGTTTTGATTCTGGTTTGGTGTAAACTACAAAAGTGTGTGTGTGCCCTTTTTACCCACTCTTTGTTTTGTGGTGTGCCTGTGGTGTGGGCGTGGTGTTTTGTCTAGAGGAAACATGGGTGAGTCACAAAGTAAGCTCACCTCACTAGGAGCTATGTTGAAAATTTTCAAAAAAAGGATTTCAGGGAGACTATGGACTACTATGACACCAGGAAAATTTAAAACTTTATGTAAGATAAGACTGGCCAGCATTAGAGGTAGGTTGGCCATTAGAAGGAAGCGTGGACAGGTCCCTTGTTTCAAAGGTATGGCACAAGGTAACCTGTAAGCCAGGAAACCCAGAACAGCTTGTTATAGATTCCCCCACCCCCAACACACGGTGGTTGAGAGAATAGCAGCATAAGCGGCTGGCAGAGGCAAAGAGAGAGAGAGAAAGAGACAGAGAGGAAGAGACAGACAGGGAGTCAAGGAGAGAGAGAGAGAGAGAGAGAACGACAGAGGCAGAGAGAGAGAGGAAGAGACAGAGGCAAAAGGAAAGTCAAAGAGAGAGACAAAGTCAAAGAGAGAAAGAAAGAGAGAGATATACAAGTAGTTAAGAAAAAAAAATAAGTGTACCCTATTCCTTTAAAAGCCATTATACCAATTCTAATTTGGACAAAACAAGGTCTTATTAATAGCAAAGGATAATTAAAATCCCAAACTTACAAGGTTTTCAACAAAAGTAAAGTTCGCTAAAAGTTAACAGTGTAACATGTATTATAGTAATTCTATTCTTGTAGCCTTAGACAGTCTAGTCCACAGACATAAAAAAAGGTTCGCAGCCAGGCGCAGTGGCCCAAGCCTGTAATCCCAGCACTTTGGGAGGCCGAGACGGGCGGATCACGAGGTCAGGAGATCGAGACCATCCTGGCGAACACAGTGAAACCCCGTCTCTACCAAAAAAATACAAAAAAAAAAACTAGCCGGGCGAGGTGGCAGGCGCCTGTAGTCCCAGCTACTAGGGAGGCTGAGGCTGGAGAATGGCG
>NW_012121820.1:18012316-18048896 GCF_000951035.1 Colobus angolensis palliatus
GAGGCTGAGGCAGGAGAATGGCGTAAACCCGGGTGGCGGAGCTTGCAGTGAGCTGAGATCCGGCCACTGCACTCCAGCCTGGGCGACAGACCAAGACTCTGTCTCAAAAAAAAAAAAAATTATATACTTGGTTTGTCTTCTACTTTCCTTTCTCGCAAAAAAAAAACCAAACAAACAAACTAAAAGTCTTTTAGCACATGTACCACCCCTAGAATTTCCAGTAAACCAGTACCAGCCTGAAGATCACGTTCTCATCAAAAGCTGGAAAGAAGAAAAACTTGAGCCAGCCTGGGAAGGACCCTACCTTGTGCTGCTAACCACCAAGACTGCTGTTCGTACAGCAGAAAAAGGATGGACTCATCACACCCCAGTCAAGAAAGCGCCACCCCCTCCAGAGTCGTGCGCCATAGTCCCAGGAGAAAAACCTACCAAACTAAAGCTAAGAAAAATGTAACTCTTTCTAATCTATTCTATTACTCTTCCTTCTTTCCTCGTTCTATTGCTAACCATCTAGTTATTAATATAACCAAGTCAATTTCGCTTCAAACTATTGCGTTTAATGCTTGCCTTGTTATATACCCTGTGAGGACTTGCCAAGTCAAAGACAGCTTTCTACTTCAGAAAAGTACTTCTGTCCCTCCTGACTCTCTTCACACTAGGCATTAGTAAAGTAGGACCATTTAATCCAGGGAGATTTTGATAAAGACCCCAGTGCCAACCAGGAGTGTTGCCCCCCGATGTAGAGCTTTCATGCCATAGTTGGTCCAACGTTCTGTGGACCATAAAGAGCAAGGATGGACTGCCCCAACTGGTTTTTGTAATTTCCCTAAAACCATACATTCATTTTACTAGAGGATCACAGAAGTTAAAGACTTAAACTTTAGCAATTAAGACAGGATACCAAAATGCAAATGCCTGGTTAAAATGGATCAAATATTCCATCTGCACATTAAACAAAAGCAATTATTATGCTTGGGCACATGGCAGGCCAGAGGCCCAGACTGTCCCCCTTCCACTAAGGTGGTCCTCCAGTCGACCAGGCGTAGGCTGCATGATAGCTCTTTTCCAGGATTCTACAGCCTGGAGTAATAAGTCATGCCAAGCTCTCTCTGCTATATCCCAAAATCCCTGCGGGTCAGCCCCCGAGGGCCATCCAGCTTCCATCTCCCAACACTAAGTTCACTTCGTGTCTCTCACGACAGGGAGGAAAGTTAGCATTCCTTGGAGACCTGAAAGGATGCAGTGAGCTTAAGAATTTTCAAGAGTTTATCAATCAGTCAGCCCTTGTTCATCCCTGAGCAGATGTGTGGTGGTATTGTGGTGGACCTTTACTGGGCACTCTGCTGAATAACTAGAGTGGCTCTTGTGCTTTAGTCCAATTGGCTATCCCTTTCACCCTGGCATTTCATCAACCAGAAGGAAAAGTAATAATAAGACATCATAAAGTGAGAGAAGCCCCTTATGGGTCTTTCGACTCTCATGTCTATTTAGATGCAATTGGAATCCCACGAGGAATACCAGATCAATTTAAAGCTTGAAATCAAATAGCTGTAGGATTTGAGTCAATATTTTAGTAGGTGACAGTTAATAAAAATGTAGATTAGATAAACTACATCTATTACAACCAACAGCAACGAGCTTTTCATGAGTTAAAAGAAAAACTCATGTCAGCCCCAGCCCTGAGGATACCTGACCTGACAAAACTCTTTACACTCTATGTGTCAGAAAGAGAAAAAATGGCAGTTGGAGTTTTAACCCAGACTGTGGGGCCTGGCCAAGGCCAGTGGCCTATCCTCAAAACAACTAGACAAGGTTTCCAAAGGTTGGCTCCCAGGTCTAAGGGCCCTAGCAGTAAAGGCCCTGTTAGCACAAGAAGCAGATAAACTAACCCTTAGGCAAAACCTGAATATAGAGGCCCCCCCATGCTGTGGTAACTTTAACAAATACCAAAGGACATCATTGGTTACCAAATGCTAGGTAAACCAAGTGCCAAAGCTTGCTATATGAAAATCCCCACATAACCATTGAAGTTTGCAGCACCCTAAACCCCACCACCTTGCTCCCGGTATCAGAGAGCCCAGTTGAACGTAACTGTGTAGAGGTGTTGGACTCAGTTTATTCTAGCAGGCCCAGCCTCTGAGACCATCCTCGAACATGAGTAGACTGTGAGCGGTAGGTGCACGGGAGCAGCTTCGCCAACCCCTGCAAAGTGACTCTGAAGAAGACGACAAGCCCTGCTCCAGTCACACCCAGAAGCTGACTAGTCCACGCACGGCCAAAGCATGAGGAAACTCATTGCGGGACTCATTTTCCTTAAAATTTGGACTTGTACAGTAAGGACTTCAATTGACCTTCCTCAGACTGAGGGCTGTTCCCAGTATATACATCGAGTCACTGAGGTAGGACAAAGGTTGCTATGGTCCTATTATTTTATGGTTATTATAATGTACTGGAACTCTAAAAAGAACTTGTTTGTATAATGTTATTCTATACAAGGTACATAGCCCAGGAAATGACCAACCTGATGTGTGTTATGACCCATCTGAGCCTCCCATGACCACAGTTCTTAAAATAAGATTAAGGACTGAGGACTGGTGGGAGCTCATAAACGATATGAGTAAAGTGTTAGCCAGAAGTGTTAGAAAAAAAAGGGAGGGGGTGCCCAAACAAGTCACCTTAAAATTTGATGGCTGTGCTGTCATTAATAGTAATAAGTTAGGAATAAGGTGTGGTTCTCTTAATTAGAAAAGAGGCTATATGGCAGAAAATAAGTACATCTGTCATAAATTAGGACTGTGTGGAAATAAATGTAAATACTGGTCTTGTGTCATTTAGGCCACTTGGATAAAAGAAAAAAAAAAATGATGAAAAGGATCCAGTCCACCTTCAGAAAGGGAAAAAATGGCCCTTCCTGTACTAAGGGACAACGTAACCCCTTAGAGCTAGTAATAACCAATACCCTTGATCCTTGCTGGAAAAAGAGGAGTATGTGACCTTAGGAACTGATGGGGCCAGACTGGATCCTCGAGTAAATATCTTGGTTCGAGGAGAAGTTTACAAACGCTCTCCTGAGCCAGTGTTTCAAACTTTCTATGATGAACTAAATGTGCCAGTACCAGAAATTCCAGGAAAAACAAGAAATTTGTTTTTGCAATTAGCCAAGCATGCAGCACAGTCTCTCAATGTCACTTCATGTTATGTATGTGGAGGAACTGTAATAAGAGATCAATGGCCATGGGAAGCCCGAGAATTAGTACCTACACACCCAGATCCTGATGAATTCCCAGCTCAAAAGAATCACCCTGAATAGTTTCTGGGTCCTAAAAGCCTCAATTATTGGAGGACAATATTGCATAGCTAGAGAAAGAAAAGAATTCACTCACCCCGTAGGACGACTTAGTTGTCTTGAGACAGAAACTGCACAACGGTACCACAAAAACAGTCATAATTCCCAAAACTGCAAACCATGTGGACCCACCCAGAGTCCCACGGGGACTGGACAGTCCCCATTGGATTATATTGGATATGTGGCCATAGAGCTTATGCCAAATTACCTGACCAGTGGGCAGGTAGTTGTGTTATTGGCACTATTAAAAGATCTTTCTTCCTACTGCCCATAAAAACAGGCAAACTCCTGGGCTTCCCTGTCTATGCTTCCTGGGAAAAGAGAAGCATAGCTATAAGAAATTGGGGGGGAAAAAAAAAAGATAAATAGTCCCCTGAGAGAGAATCATACAATATTATAGGCCTGCTACTTAGGCACAAGATGGATCGTGGGGATACCAGACCCCCATTTACATGATCAACCAAATCATACAGTTACAAGCTGTCTTAAAAATAATCACTAATAAAACCACAGAGCCTTGACTATTCTGGCCTGGCAAGAAACTCGGATGAGAAATGCTATCTATCACAATAGATTAGCTCTCGACTACTTGCTAGCAGCTGAAGGAGGGATCTGTAGGAAATTTAACCTTACTAATTGCTGCCTACACATAGATAATCAAGGGCAAGTAGTTCAAGACATGGTTAGAGATATGACAAAACTGGCACATGTGCCCGTGGAAGTGTGGCATAGATTTGATTCTAGGGCCATGTTTAGAAAATGACTCCCAGCACTAGAAGGATTTAAAACCCTTATAATAAGAGTTATAATAGTAATAGGAACCTACGTACTGCTCCCTTGTTTGCTACCTGTACTTCTTCGAATGATAAAAAGTTTCATCGCTACCTTAGTTCACCATAATGCATAAGTGTGCTATATGACTTACTATCGATCTGTCTTGCAAGAAGACATGGGTAGGGAAAATAAAAGTGAGAACTCCCACTAATAAAATGAGTGAGAGTCTCAAAAGGGGGGAATAAGGGAGGAGACTACCCCTCACATCGTCTTATGCCCAATTTCTGCTTCCAAAGAAAGAAGAAGTAAAAACTAAAACGCAGAAATGAAATCCACAGGCAGACAGCCCGGCGCCGCACCCTGGGCCTGGTAGTTAAAGATCGACCCCGACCTAATTGGTTCTGTTATCTATAGATTACAGACATTGTATAGAAATGCACTGTGAAAAATCCCTATCCTATTTTGTTCTGATCTAATTACCAGTGCATGCAGCCCCCAGTCACGTACCCCCTGCTTCCTCAATCAGTCATGACCCTCTCACATGCACCCCCTTAGAGTTGTGAGCCCTTAAAAGGGACAGGAATTGCTCACTCGGGGAGCTCGGCTCTTGAGACAAAAGTCTTGCTGATGCCCCGGGCCAAATAAACCCCTTCCTTCTTTAACTCGGTGTCTGAGGAGTTTTGTCTGCCACTCGTCCTGCTACAAAATAAAGTACTGTTCACATAACTACATAAATAATTAAATAATGGCCAATTGTAAAACAATGGCATATATATATATATATACACACACACACACACACACATTATACATTTCATCTAATAGCTTACTAGGCTTTTTTAAAGAAATGGGGTCTTGCTCTGTCACCCACGCTGGAGTATGGTGACACGATCATAGCTCACTGTAACCTTGAACTCCTGGCCTCAAGTGATCCTCTTGCCTTGGCCTCCCAAAGCACTGGGATTACAAGAGTGAGCCACCACGCCAAGCCAGCTTTTAAATTTTTTAAAATTTTTTATTTTTTAGACTAAGTCTTGCTCTGTTGCCCAGTCTGGAGTGCAGTGATATGATCTCAGCTCACTGCAACCTCTGCCTCCTAGGTTCAAGTGATTCTCCTGCTTCAGCCTCCCGAGTAGCTAGGATTACAGTTGTGCACCACCACACCTGGCTAAGCAGGCCAGCTTTTTAAAAAAGGAATGTTACATCCAAATTCCTATTTAAAAACTTGGTTATGAAAGCTTAGTTTACCTTGGTGTTTAAATAAAGAGTTGATTCCCTAAAAAGGGATTCTGATTACTCTTAAATACTATGCAAAAGTCTGTTTACCTAAATAAAATCTTTAAGCTTTATCATTTATTTTAATGCTTTCTTAGTATCTCTCTCAGGGCCTAGAGTCTTAGAAATGTACAGAATATGTGACTCTGAGTCAACAAGACATACAAGAGGCCAAAGAAGGGCGTTCAGGCCTACCATCCTTGCCACACTGCCCATTCGGCACGTCCAGGGCTAGAGAGGCTGAACCTGGCTGAAGAGAGGATTAAGGAGGTAAGATGTGAGTAGACTTTAACTTCTCCCCTCAGGGAAGGTCCCTGTGGCAACAACCGAACATTCACCCTGTTTCCATGGTGATAATCCTATTTTTTCAGGGGCTCGGAGCCACTCCTACTGCTATTCTCTCAAGAGCTACACTTTTTTGTCTAGCGTTATATCCTCCTTCAGCTCTCTAATAATATGTTTTTCACAGACAGTGGCATCAGTTACAATTCCTTTTTTTAGTTTATTTTTTTAGAGACAGGGTCTGTGTTACACAGGCTGGAGTACAGTGGCATAATCAGCTCACTACAGCCTCCAACTCCTGGTCTCAAGCAGTCCTCCCACCTCAGCCTCCCAAGTAGCTGGGACTCCACCCCTACACTTGGCTAATTTTATTTTTTGTAGAGACTGTGATGCCCAGGCTGGCCTGAAGCAATCCTCCCACCTTGACCTCCCAAAGTACTGAGATTATAGGTGTGAGCCACCACACCCAGCCTAGGTCTTGCTGTCTCTCTCACTGTCCTCCAACAGGGCAACCCTTTTTCCAGTTGAGCCAGATCATCTACCCTGAGTCCTCTCCAGTAGGAAACACCATCACTCTCCTTAAAGCTCAACTTCAGTCTCAGCAGTTTTAGGAAGCCCTCCTGTTGGCACTCTACTCCCCTGGCATGGCATCAGCCACATGTGTCCTGGCCACACCTCATGGCCCTCACTTGTATAACAGATGGCATTTTCTTCTGAATTATTATTATTATTATTATTATTATTTTTTTTTTTTTTTTTGGAGACGGAGTCTAGCTCTGTCACCCAGGCTGGAGTGCAGTGGTGCGATCTCGGCTCACTGCAACCTCTGCCTCCCGGGTTTACGCCATTCTCCTGCCTCAGCCTCCCGAGTAGCTGGGACTACAGGCGCCCGCCATCTCGCCCGGCTAGTTTTTTGTATTTTTTAGTAGAGACAGGGTTTCACCGTGTAGCTCAGGATGGTCTCGATCTCCTGACCTCGTGATCCACCCGTCTCGGCCTCCCAAAGTGCTGGGATTACAGGCTTGAGCCACCGCGCCCAGCCCTTCTGAGTTATTTCATGTATGTTTTATATTCCCAGTTACAGTAAAAAATCATAGCTGGACTGTACCCAGAATCCTCAAACATTTCTTTCTTAACTCGGCTCCATTTTTAACATGAAAACAAATAATTAGGGAATATTTCAACAACCCAAACCGTCAGCTTCCTGGAGAGAGACTGAACTTGATCGTGTTCATCATCACAGGTTTGATCCTCCAGGCCTGTCCGTGACCACCAATATCTGGGAGGAATACCTGGGGCTACACAGATGACTCAGGCAAATTCTCAAATCTCTATTGGCTTACGAGCAGAAAGCTTCATTTTAGATTTTATCAAAGATCGAAATAAGAGGTTTTTCAGATTAAATCCTCAGATACCCTAAAACTCAAGTCAAAATTTTAATTTCTCACAGAACTTGTTTGTAAAGATTCGCTTAGATCACACATTTCCTGCAAGCAGGACTGCCAGTTGCCCTCTCTCTGCATACTCAACTTCACAGAAGGGGTCAGTCAGACAAGCGAGGCAGGACCCAACATCATGCAGGTCTTGCACCTGATAAATACTAAAAGTAAGGCCCGTCCATCCTGAGGGGAGAATGGAGGTGGGGAGAGGCTGAAAAGAAGAGAAGCAAAGAGTACAGTGGTCCCTGTAAACTCAGATTGGGGGGTTCAGAAAGCAGCTCTTCTGGGGGTGCTCAGAGTGCATGCCAATGCACAGGGGGCCAAGGAGGGAGCCCTACCATCCAGCTCCTTCTCAATGGAGTCCATCCTGTGCGTCACTTCATCCTGAAGAGATTCCACATGGGTCAGCAGGTTAAACTGCCACTGGTGCTGGGAGCTCAGCAGCCCCTCTCCGCCTCTGTCCAGCAGCTTCCGAGCAGGGGCTTCCTCTGGTAGGGCCTTTTTGGAGACATATTCCTTCACCTGGGGATGCAATGACATGGAAATTACTGAATGGAGATAGCCCCTGGCCCATTTTTCAACCAGCCAGCGTTTGCAGCCATCTGAAATACTAGCTGCAGTTTCAATACTCCAAATCCCTACCTCCCTTTCCTATTTCCTACTTTGGAACTGGGCAGAAGCTTGCCCACTGTACCAATTCCAATGACCTCAAGGTAGCACTCTAGCTCGGGGACCCACAGCTGCTTCCTACTGACTGGGCCAATGTCCTAGCCTATAGTAAGCCTCACAGAATGGCTTCCAGAGCCCTGAGAGCCGATTAGAGCAGGGCTAGTGCAGACGAGGGTTAGTACACGGGAGTCACACCAACGAGTTTCAAGTCTCAGCTCCATCTCCTGCTGAATGTGCGAGTCTGGATGGACTACTTCATGTCCCTGAGCCTCTGCTCCCTCGGTGGAAGGATGGGGGTAGTAAAACCTATTTGGAAGGTTCACAAGGATGATATAGGGTAAGGCACATAAAAGCAAGGTCAGCTTACCGTCAATGGAAGAGACTGTTAACCCTGGTTGCTTTGCTGCAGCCCAGTATTTCCTGACTTTGTTTTATGTGCCAGATACCTCTAGGAAACCTGCCTGATCCACAGGACCACAAACCTTCTCTAGGATTTGGTAACTCAACCTTTCATTCATCCATTTGAAATGAAATAGATTCTAGCCAATATTTATTTAGTACTTACTATGTGCAAAACAACGTGCTGAGGGATTTTCACAAATACGTTCCACAGTAACTGAGGGGGCTTCACTGGCCCCATTCTACAGGCAAGAAAACAGGTCTGGTCAGGAAGGTGAAGTAACCCGCTCAGAATCAGAGTAAGAGGCTGAGCCCAGAACTGAAACTGCGTCTGTCTCAAGACTGTGTCCTTACCACCTTGCCCAACACTGTTTAGACACAGTCAAGGGCACAATGATGAATGAGGTACAATCCCCTCCCTTGAGGGGCTTGTAATCTAGGATCCCCTTGGCACTATGCAGCAATGTATTTAACGCTGGTGACACCAACCTGCAGGAGAAAGTCTGGGAAGTAAGGATGATGAGGCAGAGGAACTCTCAAATCATACAAAGCCTCACTGACAACTGAGGACAGGGCACAATGAGCCTAGTGAGCAGTTAGAGATGAAAACTGCTAGGTTACTGGCAATGAGGTGACACAAGGGGGTTCTAGAAGACAGTGACTTGAATAACAAAAACACCAAAAGTGGCTCTTGGGAAAACTGATGAAACCAGCAATATTTTGACAAAGTGTACCATTTTTTACCACAGGGCTTCAAAGTTAAAAGACAAAATAAAGCTATCACGTAACTGGATTGAAAAAATTCTGCCTAACAAAACATTTGACTCATTGTTTGCTCATGCTAAGAATTAACATCTAGGTGCAATTATAATGCAAAATGCCTTAAAGAAAAGGTGAGTTTTCCTAACCCAATTCTCCTTGCTACTTCCCACCTCTCCCTTCCTCTGCACCCACGCCCCCATGACCCGACACTCTTGACTATGCCATTTTGTGGGTGCTTCCTGGAACCTAGGATCTTTGGCTTAAGTGGGCTCTCCTGACTTTGCACCCATTTTGGCAAACCAAAAAATATCTATGGTAAGCAAATTTAAATACAGTTTTATTAATAAATATCTTCCACAGAACATTCAAACCTAGGAGGAGAACTTACAAGCACTCACGCAATGAATGAAGAACAAGTACAAGCCAGCCACATACCTTTGGGGAGCTGTGTTTGGGGTCACTGTCCCCCTTGCTCCTGTCTTGGTCTAGAGGCCAGCCCAGGCGCGGGGAGAGGGAATCATCGCCGTTCTCGTGGAGGGGGTTGACCGCATCATCGAGGGCAGAGCCCCTCGTCTCCACCACCAGCTTCTGCTCCACGGCCGGGTAGTAGGCACGGGGCTTCTGGTAGCAGTGCTCACTGGTGATATAGGACTCCTCCACAGAACGCGGCAGGGGCAAGGTCAGGGGCCTGGGCTTCTCCACTGCCCCGTTCAAAGTTCTATAGCTTGGGGCTTCCTCCTTGCTCCTGGTGTCAGTGACAGGGATGTTTTTGAATTGAGATCTCCCCTCCCCTGAGTGCTGTTTCCAAGGCTGGCACCACAGTGGCAGATCAGGATGCTCCCGGCTTCTGTTGAGAAGACAAAGAGGGCATGGGTTTTGGAGTAACTGGACCATAGCAGGGGTTCCCAATTCCTAAATACTCTCCCAGTAGGGACAGCAGCTCCACCTAGGCCATCTGACCACACACTACCATTTGCTAAACAAGAAGGAATGTGAATCTGTGGTCTCCTAGGAGACCACTCCTTCGTGAGCTCCCACTGTGGTCACACGCAGTGAGTGGGACTGGACTCTCACTCAAGACCTGAATGGATTTCAACTCTGGGACAACTCACTCAACCAGCCTCATTCCTACTTCCTCCTCTGTGAAACTGGGCTAATTATCTGTCTGATCTGTCTGCTATTGTAAACCAAAAATAAAATTCTAAGCCCCTCAACCAACTTGAATGGACCCCTCTTAGCCAAGAGCATTCCAACATTAACCTGAAAAACTAGTTCAGGCCACGATGGGAAGGGAGTCAGACAAGCCTCCTACCTTTGGAATTCATGCACAACTGACCAGCATTAACATTAAAACAGAAACCCTAAGACTGACAAAACAGACTGTTTGTAGCAATAAGATACCAACATAACAGATAGCAGGTACTGCAATAAATCAAAGTATTTTACCCCAAAATATATTTCTTTGACATATTTTGAACTAGCCCTGCAAAGCTGTCTCTTGTGGGGAAATCTACATTCTATAGAGAATCCCCTTTCCTTTCCAGGTCTTTTCTTGTTCCAGAAGAAAACTAAGTAAGAGTCTGGCACCTTTTTAGGTCTGATAAGAAACATTTACGATCTATTCTCTCTGAAGCCTGCTACCTGGAAGCTTCATCTACATAGTAAGAATTCTGGTCTCCACGACCCCTTATTTTAACCCAGACACTCCTTTCTTCCTTCCTTTCTTTCTTTTCTTTCTTTCCTTCCTTCCTTTCTTTTCTTCCTCTTTCTTTCTTTCCTTCCTTCCTTTTCTCTTTCTTCCTTTTGTCTTCCTTCCTTTCCTTCCTTTTGTCTTCTTTCTTTCCCTTTCTTTTCTCTTCCTTCCTTCCCTTCCTTTTCCTTTCTTCCCTTCCTTTTCTCTTCCTCCCTTCCCTTCCTTTTCTCTTCCTCCTTTCCTTCCTTTTCTCTTTCTCCCTTCCCTCCCCTTCCTTCACTTTCTCTCTCTTCCTTCCTTTTCTTTCTTTCTCTTTTTTTCTTTCTTTCTTTCTTCTTTTTCCTTCCTTCCTTCCTTTTCTCTCTCTCTTTCTTTCTTCTTCTTTTTTTATTTTTTATTTTTGACAGAGTTTCGCTCTTGTTGCCCAGGCTGGAGTGCAATGGTGCAATCTCAGCTCACTGCAACCTCTGCCTCCAGGTTCAAGCAATTCTCCTGCCTCAGCCTCCCAAGTAGCTGGGACTACAGGCATGCGCCACCATGCCCAACTAATTTTGTATTTTTAGTAGAGATGTGGTTTCTCCATGTTGGTCTCGAACTCCCGACCTCAGGTGATCCATCCACCTCAGTCTCCCAAAGTTCTGGGAGCCTAAAGGCATGAGCCACTGCACCTGACGACAGGCCTTTAGATAATAACTTAACTCTTTCAATCAATTGCCAATCAGAAAATCTTTGAATCTACCTATGACCTGGAAGCCCACCCACCCCTCAAGTTGTCCTGCCTTTCTGGACCCAACCAATGTACTTCTTATATGTATTGATGTCTTATGTCTCCCTAAAATGTATGTAGCCTGTATGTAGCCTGACCACCTTGGGCTCATGTTCTCAGGACCTCCTGAGGCTGTCTCACAAGTCAAAGTCCTCATATTTGGCTCAGAATAAATCTCTTTAAGTATTTCACAGAATTTGACTCTTTTTGCCAACACCATCAACCACTGAGTTTCATAACAATTAAGTGAATTAATGGTGGCCTAAAGTGCTCTTCAAATGTGACTTACTAAAAATAAGCTTAACTTATTAATAAACAGTCACAATGATCCCAACATGTAATGGCATTCAATTACAAAAATACAATGATTACCCAGAGGTTAAAAAAATAAAATCAACTGTCATTTATGTATAGGCCATTAATGATAAAGCTTCTAAAAATTATTCTGAAACTTTGTTTTCACCATTCCAAAGAAAAAAGTTTGTTATTGAAGAAAAGAACAGAGATTCTTACCCTTTTTAGGGCCACAGACTCCTGTGAGCATCTACTGAAAGCTGTGCCTCCATGTATGTGCACATAAAATGTTGTGGATGCCTTCCTGTACCTTCCTGTGAAAGTGGAAGTGGCCATATACATGAAGGCACAGAGTGATGTTACAGAACTAAAATTCTGCTCCCAAGGGCCTGCAACTATCCCGTCTCAGCTCTCCCACTCCAGCAATCCCATACCACTGCTAGCCACTGAGGAAGAGGGGGAAACAATTGGCATCAATTGTTTAGGACACCTCCAGACAGGTTATCAGCCTGTCCCAGGAACCTACTCAGGACCCAGACATACCACTGAAATCACAATTGCTCAGGGGAAATGGGAGTCATGGTTAACTTTCAGGTCCACTACCTGTTAACATGGAACACACAAGCCAGAGTACAGACCTGCTCTTTATTAAAAAATCCATTAAAGTCTTTGCTTTCTCCCACCTACAATTTTCATCGTTCCAGCTGAGATCTGAAGGTGCTACTCCTCACAAGCATGACCCTGCCGTTTCCTTGCAAGCCCTGTCAATCATGAAGAAGGTAAGCACAGCCATCCAGGCCATGTTCTTTATGGTGACAGATGCTCTGAAGTTAGTCCCAGTTTTATTGTTTGTCTTTGAAAATAAATTCCCCGGGTCACTGGGGAACAATATTTCTGAGAACAAAAACCCAGAGCCCATGACAACGGAGACCATCCATGAATACAGAGACACTGGGGCCACCTTCCCCTTTCCCAGGATCTTTTCTCCATTCATAATAAGTACCAAGATCTTCCTATGCCCTCTTCTGAATTGCTATAAGACAGATTTAATTCTACTACAAACAAAGTCATTTCTATAAAGATGGAGGATCTAGATAAGGATTCAGAAGGGACAAGGGGCTGGGCGCAGTGGCTCACACCTGTAATCCCAGCGCTTTAGGAGGCCGAGGCAGGCAAAGCACTTGAGCCCAGGAGTTCGAGACCAGCCTGGGCAACATGGCAAAACCCAGTCTCTACTAAAAATATGAAAACTAGCCAGGCGCGGTGGTACATGCCTATAATCCCAGCTACTGGAGAGGCTGAGGCGTAAGAATCATTTGAACTAGGGAGGCAGAAGTTTCAGTGAGCCGAGATCGTACCACTGCACTCTAGCCTAGGTGACAGAGTGAGATCCTTGTCTCAAAAACAAAAAAAGAAGGGGCAAGCCTCCAGAATATGGGCCAAGGCCAGGAACACTGACATTTCAGTAAGGAAAAAAGAGAACAGCATCTGACAGAACCCTCAAATGAAAAGAAATGCAGGCGCCTGTAGGCCCAGCTACTCAGGAAGCTGAGGTGGGAGGATAACAATTATTATTTTTAAAAAGTTCAGCCCTATTAAGACTGTCGAAAAGAAAATAATAAAAATAAAAGAAATATGAGCCAGACACAGTGGCTCACACCTATAACTCCAGCACGTTGGGAGGGCAAGGCAGGTAGATCACTTGACCAGCCTTGGCAACACAGCAAGACCCCATCTCTAAAAAAAAAAAAAAAAAAAACAAAATTTTTTTTTTTAAAGAAATATAGCAGCCGGGCGCGGTGGCTCAAGCCTGTAATCCCAGCACTTTGGGAGGCTGAGACGGGCGGATCACGAGGTCAGGAGATCGAGACCATCCTGGCTAACACGGTGAAACCCCGTCTCTACTAAAAACTACAAAAAACTAGCCGGGCGAGGTGGCGGCGCCTGTAGTCCCAGCTACCTGGGGAGGCTGAGGCAGGAGAATGGCGTGAACCTGGGAGGCGGAGCTTGCAGTGAGCTGGATCCGGCCACAGCACTCCAGCCTGGGTGACAGAGCGAGACTCTGTCTCAAAAAAAAAAAAAACAAATATAGCAAAGTTTACAATCAGGAGTAGCCCAAGGTTTCCCAGGCACTCACGTGGACCACCATCCACCTACTTCATTTAATTGCTGCCATCTCATTAAAAACAAACTCATTTGGTTTATATGGGGTTAAGTTTTCCTATTTTATGAAATGTGAGGAAATAGCTAGTCTCTGACATCCTATCTACAGCTGTCATTTGATTCAGTTCACCTCAACAGATTCTGTCACAGCAACTGCTAATTGCCCCAGCATCCAACCTCTCCTTCTCCTTTTATCCCCACCCCCACTCCTACTCCTAAGTATAAGCAGGGCCTGTGGCCACCTGCCTAGCCTGCCCTGCCATTAGGCCTGTCCAAGAAACTATTTGCCCTCCCTCTTCTTTTTCTCTTTTCCCCCTCCTGGGGACTGGGGCAGGCTGAGGTGCAGGTGAAACTGCTTCAACCATGCAAATGGGGGTAATCCCAAGAGAATGCCAGAACAATAAGACAAAAGGAACCTAAGATAAGGGGAACCCTAAGAGAATGCTGGAGCCATAAGACAGAAGGAAACAAAGTTCCCAACCCCACAGATGGAATCCTGGAGAAAGGCCACATACCTAACCGAGATCCCTGCCTAGCCTTGAACCATTCATTTATATGAGAAAGAAACTTGTTTCATTTGAGCCTCTATTTGGGGGGCCCTTGTTATAGCAGCTCAGCTTTTACCCAAACCAACACAGACCCTTGTTCAACATTCCCTCCTCAACCACCTTTGTCACACAGATCTTGAAGCCAGGCCTCTGTGTGCCAGAGAGCACAAGAGGAAGCAGATTCCCATCTCGCCATCTCAGGGCCCTGATGCTCCACTCTGCCTGACACCAGGCCTCCTCTAGGACTAACCAGCACAAAGGAAATCCTATCCAGGAGCGGCCTATCAAGTCTTAACTCACTCATGGCACTAGTCTGTCACTGTTTACAACTTAAATAAAAGCAGTCCCTGACACAGACTATACTAAAACCAAAAGAAAGCTCACAAACTCATGCAGTATCACATAGAGAGACAGTTAGAAAAGTACCTGACAGAGCCTGGATTCGGATTCTAGTCCAGGCTCCACCCTTGGAAACCATGGAAGAGGCACTACCCCACTCAAGGCCCTGTTGCTGTATGGAGTAAAGTAGGGTAGGTTATAAAAGCCAAGAGACCGGCCGGATGTAGTGGCTCATGCCTGTAATCCCAACACTTTGGGAGGCCGAGGTGGGCGGATCACTTGAGGCCAGGAGTTCAGGACCAGCCTGGCCAACATGGTGAAACCCTGTCTCTACTAAAAATACAAAAATTAGCCAGGCGTGGTGGCATGTGCCTGTAATCCCAGCTACTCGGGAGTTTGAGGCAGAAGAATCGCTTGAAACCAGGAGGTGGAGGTAGCAGTGAGCCAAGATCATGCCACTGCATTCCAACCTGGGTGACTAAGTGAGACTCTGTCTCAACAACAACAACAAAAAGCCAACAGACCCCAATAAAAGTCACATGTGTTTATCACAGCTTACATGAAATTGGGTCATCTGACATATAGAATGCAACCACAGGAGGAAATTCACACTAAATTTCATTCTCTGGCCACTAAAAGCCAAAACGCCAGCTCCAAAGGTTTAAAGCTTTTCTGTATCAGCAAACCACCAAGAGACATTTTTACTGAGCAACCATTGTGCTAGAGAACAGGCCTGCCAACAATATCTGTTCTAGCAGCTTTTTCAAT
This sequence comes from Colobus angolensis palliatus, assembly GCF_000951035.1. Lineage (NCBI taxonomy): Eukaryota > Metazoa > Chordata > Mammalia > Primates > Cercopithecidae > Colobus > Colobus angolensis. The sequence continues at coordinate 18,027,834 of NW_012121820.1, forward strand.
TTTACCTTCTTTACCAATCAAGAACGTTTAGAATGAGCTGAGGCAAGCCTGGGCACGGTAGCTCATGCCTGTAATCCCAGCACTTAGAGAGGCCAAGATGGACGGATCACTTGAGGTCACCTGGCCAACATGGTGAAACCCCGTCTCTACTTAAAATACAAAAATTAGCCGGGTATGGTGGCGGGCACTTGTAATCTCAGCTACCCAGGAGGCTGAGGTGGGAGAATCGCTTGAACCCAGGAGGTGGAGGTTGCAGTGAGCCAAGATCACGCCACTGCACTCCAGCCTGGGTGACAGAGCAAGGCTCTGTCTCAGAAAAAAAAAAAAAAGTATGAGCTGAGTTGCTTGAGCCCAGGAGTTTGAGTCTGCAGATGATCGCACCTGTGAATAGCCACTGCACTCCAGTCTGGGAAATAAAGCAAGACCCCATGTCATTAAAAAAAGAAAAAGAATATTTAGCATGAAAGGGATAAACAAAATATGGCATACACATAAAATGAATTATTACTCAGGAGGAAATTCTTACATATGCTATAACATGGAAGAACTTTGAGGACACTATTCTAAGTGAAATAAGCTAGTCACAAAAAGACAAACACTATATGACTCCACTTACATGAGGTCTCTAGAGAAGTCAAATTCAGAGAGGCAGAACGTAGGATAGTGGTTGCCAGGGGCTTTGGGGAAAGGGAAATGGACAGCTGTTGCTAAAGGGTATTGAACTTCAATTTCACAAGGGTTTTAGAGACTGGTTGTAAAGCAACGTGAATGACAACTGTGCTGAACTGTACACTTCAAAATGGTTAACATGGGGCTGGGTGCAGTGGCTCACACCTGGAATCCCAGAACTTTGGGATACCAAGGTGGGCGGATCACCTGAGGTCAGGAGTTCAAGACCAACCTGGCCAACATGGTGAAACCCTGTCTCTACTAAAAATACAAAAATTAGCCGGGTGTGGTGGTATGCACCTGTAGTTCCAGTTACTCAGGAGGCTGAGGCAGGAGAATCACTTGAATCTGGGAGGCAGAAGTTGCAGTGAGCCGAGATCGCACCACTGCACTCCAGCCTGGGCAACAGAGCAAGACAGTGTCTCAAAAAATAATAATAATGATAATAATAATAAAAGGTTAAGATGGTAAATTTTATATTATGTATATCTTGCAGCAATTAAAAACAAATAACTCGGCCAGGTGCAGTGGCTCATGCCTGTAATCCCAGCACTTTGGGAGCCCGAGGTGGGTGGATCACTTGAGGTCAGGAGTTCCAAGACCAGCCTGGCCAACATGGTAAAACCCCATCTCTACAGAAAATACAAAAAACAAGCCAGGCGTGGTGGCAGGTGCCTGTAGTCTCAACTACTCAGGAGGCTGAAGTGGGAGAATCGCTTGAACCCAGGAGGTGGAGGCTGCGGTGAGCTGAGATCTTGCCACTGCACTCCAGCCTGGGTGACAGAGCGAGATTCCATTTAAAAAAACAAAAACAAAAACTCAGAACTGTACACCAAAACAAAAAACAAATCAAAATACACACACCATGTCTTGATTCTGGTGGTGGCTTCATGGCTGCATACAATGTCAAAATTCAATGAACTCTTAAAATGGATGAACTTAATTATATGTAAGATATTACTCAATAAAGTTTTTTTTTTAAGAATGTTTATCGCATAATTGGTAATTTTTAGTAAATGTCTCAAAGTCAGTTTTATGATTTGATTGCTTTGGTAGCTTTCCAGTTTCTCAGATTGACCCAGCCCCCAGACCATGCCAAACCATACTGCTCCCAATACTGTGGGTGCCACACTTACTGCAAGATGCTCATCTTGAGCTGCAGGCCATGCAGAACCTCAATCACTCTCTGCACATCACCAAGAAGCTGGTGGGTGGCCACGATCTTCTTGGCATTCTGATGGGAGTAGTTCTCTTCTAGAAATGCCAGGCCATGCATATGTCCCCTGCTCAGCCACTCCTTGTCATACCAGTACTTGAAGCCAGGCCTCTGACCTACAGTAGTGACAACAAGAGGGTTAAAACATGGCCTGAAGGAAACCCAGGCCGTTTCATCACTATCATACAATTATCGTACAAACTACTGGTAGAATAGATTAGTATATTCATTTTGTTCATTGATTCATCCAGTGTACCTTTTCTTGGCACCTATAATATGCTGGGCTCTCTATTAGGTAGTGGGGACAAGGTAGTGAATAAGGCATGTACTTCCTGATTTCCTGGAACTGGCCAGAGGTGAGCTGGGCACCTGGATTATCTCTAAATTTAAATCATAATATTCTCTCCCCTACTTAAAACCTTCCATTGCCTCCTGCTGCTCAAAGGAGAATACCCAAAGCCCTAACTCTCTAACTCTGGCTTACTGAGGCCCACAGGACCCAATTCCTTCCTGCCTTCCCCTCTATACCCTTACAATGGCCTCATTTCAGTTTCTGAAACACATCAAACTCTTTGCAGCCTCAAGACCTTCACTTGCGCATCCCTTCTGTCTGCAGCACTATTCCCCAAGCCTTTGCAGGGTTGGCTCCTTACCACCTCCTCAGGAAGGCTTTTATTTTTTTTCCTTTTTTGTTGACAGGGTCTCACTCTGTTGTCCAGGTTACAGTTAGTTTAGTTAGGCATGATCATGGCTCACTGCATCTTCAACCTCCCTGGGCTCAGGTTCCCACCTCAGCCTCCCAAGTATTTGGGAATATAGGTGTGCACCACCATGCCTGGCTAATTTTTCTTTCTCTCTTTCTCTCTCTCTCTTTTTTTCTTGATGGGGTGTTGCCATGTTGCCCAGGAGTGCGGCCTTCTGCTACTTCTCAAAATTGAGAGCATCCTCAGTGCCTCATAGTCATCTTATCAATTTTCCCGTCATGGCATTCATCACTACCTTACATAGTCTTGTTTACTTAACTTGCTCTAACTTCTGTTTCTGGCTCCCAACCCGGCTAAGAGCCAAAAGAGTAGGAATGATCTTGTTCATGGTTGTATCCCCAGTGCCTGGCAAAAGGCATCTTGAATGGACTTATCAAATCAATGGAAAGATGCCTCGAGGCCCCCTGCAAATGTACCATCTACCACCTAACTCAACAGATGATCAGGCCCCTTCCCTTCTCTGCACCTGTTACCCATGCATTAGAACAACATAGGACCTGGATGGCTTTAGCCATCCTATTTGTCACAGGACTCCTTAGGAAGGACTGAAAACATAAGCACATGTGACTTATCAACATGACCTGCTCCAAAGTCCCAGGGAAAAGCTTTCAACCAGACTGTTGTAAACTGTCAATATCTATAAAAACCTGAAAAACCCAGGTGATTCCTATTAAGGTCTTTGAGCTACTTCTGGCTTTACTAATATACATGGTAGGGATACACCTTGATTCTGTTAAAAACATTTTTAAGTAGCCTTTAAAAATTGAATCTGTTAAACTTTTGGTCCAACCCACTGCAGAGTCAGTCTATACATGTAGACCCTGTGGCAGACATGCTGTGCTCAGTTCAAGGAAGAGTCTGTTCACAGTCTTGGCGATTAAAGTCATAGAAGTTCAGTGAGTGCACAGGATTTGATGAAGAGGGTGTGTGTGACATCTAAAGAAGGAAAAGTAGAGAAAGACACAGTAGGGAAAAAAAGATTTTTAAAAGGTATGCTAAGGAGCCTTCAGGATTATATGGGGGAAGCTCAGAGGCAGCTGCTGCAGGCGGTGCCTAGAGCAGCAGGATTCAGAGCTGCACTACCTGTTTTACAAGACAAAGATATGAGACAACTGGTTCTCATTGCCTGTCTGGCATTGGCTGGTGGTGTGATCTTGGGCCAGTCATGTCCCTTCTGGATTTGTGTTTGTTCACCTGTCAAATCTTCTGACTACATTCTTTCCTTCGGATAAAGGGACAAGTGGAGGCAGATGCTTCTAGGTCTATGGACTCATTTAGTACAAGGAGACAGTGTCACAACAGAGGCCTTCAGGCCCAGAGGGGACCTGCTTGCTGTTAAATGAACTAGTGGCCAGTCCCTCCCTAGACAACCAACAAAATCAAGAGACCTGGCTCTGCAAACCAGTTCTAATTCCAATTTGCTTTATGAGGAAAATCAACTGTATCCTCAAGGATCAATTTCTTCCTCATAAGCAAAACTGGGTGTAGGAGAACCAGGCCCACCTCACTGGACAGAAAGGAGTAACGGAAGCAGAGGCTCTCAAGCATTATCTAGCTCTAAAGGAATCAGGGGACTAGAGCTGAGGGAGAACCTTACAGGTGGTAATGGGAGACAATGTCACCATCCCATGGAAACTAAGACAATGAACTGCGTATTGACAATCCATTCCTTCTAGAAAGGAGCAACCAAGAGCCACAGGTGACCCCTATAGCCATGGAACTAACTGATCCTGCTAAGGAATTAAGTTACTGCTCAGGGTGGCAACAGGCTCTACCCAACCATGCCTTCCTCCTTCCCCTCAAGGGCATTTCTCCCTTCAAGACAGCAGTGATGTGATGAAGGGCAGATGTTGCCACAGGGGGCAGAGGCAGGTTTCTAACCCTCCAACAACCCCCAAAAGCCAAAGACAGAGCCCACATGCCCATCCTCATGAGTCCTCAAGAAAAGTTAAAGGTGCCACTTCAGCAGCACATACACTGAAACAGGAACAATAAAGAGAAGATTAGCATGGCCCCTACACAAGGATGACACTCAAACTTGGGAAGTTTCTACATTTTTTTACAGAGCTTCAATCACACAGGATGAAAGTTCTAGAGATCTGCTGTACAACATTGTACTTATAGTTATTAACAACAATACTGTATTGTACACTTAAAAATTTGTTGAAGGTAGATCTCATTTTTTTTTTTTTTTTTTTTTGAGACAAAGTTTCACTCTTGTCGCCCAGGCTGGAGTGCAATGGCACAATTTCGGCTCACTGCAACCTCCACCTCCTGGGTTCAAGCAATTCTCCTGCCTCAGCCTCCCAAGTAGCTGGGATTACAGGCACCTGTCACCATGCCCAGCTAACTTTTGTATTTTTAGTAGAGACGGAGTTTTACCACATTGGCCAGGCTGGTCTCAAACTCCTGATCTCAGTTGATCCACAAACCTTAGCCTCCCAAAGTGCAGGGATTACAGGCGTGAGCCACTGCACCCAGCCTCATGCATTTTTTCAAAACCATAATTAAAGAAAAGGAATAGTTCTAGCTCAAGGCCAGGCCTTCCACTAGGTGGGCCCCTTCACACATGTGCTCTTATTGCTACGTTCAGGACAGCTGGCCACCAGGCGGGACAGCAACAGAGGTGAGGAGGAGTTGGAGTCTAGCCGATGCTGAAGAAATGAGTCTCAAGACCACAGACATTTAAAATGTGTCATACACAGCCAGCTGTGCCAAGGAAAAGGCTACATACTGTTATATCCCTGACTCCAGAAATCTCTACCTGGAGGGTCTTGGCAAACATAACAGATGTATTTCTCGGGCACATTTTCTTCCAGTAATCCCATGCAGACCCCATGCTGCCAGCACTGGCACTCTTCACACTGTTAGAATTAAAGAAGCAACAAAAATTAAACTCAGAAGGTGTTCTCCATCCAAAAGTAAGACCCACCTGCTGAGGGGAGGGGCGTGGGAGGATAGAAGGAGAGGGGAGGAAGGAGCACTCCCTCCTGACTAACGTGGAACTGAGCTGCTGCCACACATCTGGAACTGCACTGTCCAATATGGTAGCCACTAGCCACATGTGGCTCTACATTGAAATTAATATGGTAAGCTAAAAATTCAGTTCCTCAGTCCCATGAGTGACATCTTAAAGCTGAGTTGGAATTATGGCCCAGACACTCATTAGCTGTGTGACTTTGCATAGGTCAGTTCTCCTGAGCTTTATTTTCTCCATCTGCAAAATAGGATACATAATTCCTACCCTCCTCCTGGGGCTGTTTGTGAAGATTCAATGGGTCATTTATAAACGCTCCTATTATAGAGCCCAGCACACAGGTTTATGTAATAAGCTACTATTAATACTATTAACCACTAATGAGCAAGTCAATTCCCCAAGACCCCTGCTGGGATAATCATGAGTTGGTACTTTGCATTTATTCTCTCTTAACCTTACCAAAGATCACACAGCTATTGAAAGGCAAAGGTGGATGAGAACATAAACCTAGCTTGTTGCTAAGCCAATTCTTTCAACCTAAGGCTCCACTTCCTTCCTTGAGTATTGAGGGGATGGGGGAGAGGGCCAGAAGGCAGAGAGGGAAAGGAAGGAGTTAACAATGAGGGTGGCACTGGGAGACATATGGACAGCCTGAGGATAGTAGGTCTGAGAGCTAAGGGTCCAGAGGAGGGAATGAAAAGGAAAGGCGAACTCCTGAGGAGATACCAGGGCACTTCAAGCAATTCCAAACCAGGACCCTAAACCTTTAACTACCCAACCAAACAAATTAGCCCTAGAAGGTGGACACTGAGCTTCCTGACATGACCTTGATGGTGGCCCACCAGCCTGACCACAAGGAACTAGAAATCCAGAGCTCAAGATGGTCCTCAACCACTGGCAGTCACATAGGTCCCAGCATCAAGAGGGCTTCCCTGAGCAGATGTAAGGTCTCTAGGAAGTTAATCACATCAGAATCAACGTGGGCAGAGCATGAAGACAGGCTTTAGATATCTGTTTTAGATTCTTCAATTTACAGATGAGGAAACTAAGGCTCAGAGAAGAAATGTGAAGTGACAAAAAGGCGGTCAGTAGCAGAAAACAAACTAACAATTAAAAATGAAAGTCTATCTCACCAATGATTTTGTGTTTTGAAAACCAGGATTCACCAAAAATGAATCAAATACAGTTCAGTTTCAAAATGATAACTTTTTTTTTTTTTTTGAGATGGAGTCTCCCTCTGTCACCCAAGCTGGAGTGCAGTGGGACAATCTTGGCTCACTGCAACCTCTGCCTCCCGGGTTCAAGCCATTTTCCTGCCTCAGCCTCCTGAGTGGCTAGGACTATAGATGCATGCCACCATGCCAGGCTAATTTTTTGTATTTTTAGTAGACATGGGGTTTTACTGTGTTACCCAGGATGTTCTCGATCTCACCTCATGATCCGCCTGCCTCAGCCTCCCAAATTGCTGGGATTATAGGCGTGAGCCACCACACCTGGCCAATGATAACTTTTTTCATGTGCATGTAACTAAAACACATTATTCCTTTAAATTAAGAAATGAATGAGAATAATAAACAAACTAAAAGATAAAATACCTAAGAATAACCATAAGCATGTAAGCCCTCTCTAAAAAACAAAAACGTAAATTACTACTTGAAGAACACAGAGACATAAGTCAATGGTACAGTGCACCCTGTTCCTGGACAGCAAGAGTTAACATATGGATATCAATTATCCTTGGGTTAATTTATAAAAAGAATGTAGTCCTGGCCAGGCGCAGTGGCTCATGCCTGTAATCCCAGCACTTTGGGAGGCCGAGGCAGGTGGATCACTTGAGGTCAGAAGTTCAAGACCAGCCTGGCCAACATTTTTGAAACCCCGTCTCCACTAAAAATACAAAAATTAGGGAGGCATGGTGGCAGGCGCCTATAATCCCAGCTACTTGGGAGGCTGAGGCAGGTTCAGAATCTCTTGAACCTGGGAGGCAGAGGTTGCAGTGAGCCGAGATCACGCTACTACACTCCAGCCTGGGCGACAGAGCGAGGCTTCATCTCAAAAAAAAAAAAAAAAAGTCTCAATAAAATAATAAATTAATAGTTTTGGAACTTGAAAAAAGAGCAATAAGGAGACACTAGCCATACCAGATATTTTAAAAATATTATAAAGGTACAATAATTAAAATAGAATTGTATGAGCAAATATACAGACAGATGAATCGATGGAAGAGAGAACCAGAAAAAGATTCAAATACATTTAGAAATGAAGTAAATAAAGGTGGTATTTCAAACAGTGAGGTGTGGTATTAGTACAATGGGGAGCCATAGTTCTCACTAATTACCTGGCAAAATTGCAGGTAGATCAAATATTTATATAACTTAAAAAGAAAACAAAAGGGCCAGGCGCAGTGGCTCTTGCCTATAATCTCTGCACTTTGGGAGGCCGAGGTGGGAGGATCTCCTAAAGTCAGGAGTTGGTCACCTGAGGTTACCCTGGCCAACATGGTGAGACCTCATCTCTACTAAAAACACAAAAAATTAGCCAGGCGTGGTGGTACACACCTGTAGTCCCAGCTACTCAGGAGGCTGAGGCAGGAGGATCACTTGAACCCAGGAGAGGAAGGTTGCAGTGAGCCGAGATCATGCCACTGCACTCCAGCCTGGGTGACAGAGTGAGGCTCTGTCAAAAAAAATAAAATAGCCGGGCGCGGTGGCTCAAGCCTGTAATCCCAGCATTTTGGGAGGCCGAGACGGGCGGATCACAAGGTCAGAAGATCGAGACCATCCTGGCTAATACGGTGAAACCCCGTCTCTACTAAAAAAATACAAAAAACTAGCCGGGCGAGGTGGCAGGCGCCTGTAGTCCCAGCTACTCGGGAGGCTGAGGCAGGAGAATGGCGTAAACCCGGGAGGCAGAGCTTGCAGTGAGCTGAGATCCGGCCACTGCACTCCAGCCTGGGCGACAGAGCAAGACTCCGTCTCAAAAAAAAAAATAAAATAAAATAAAATAAAATAAAATAAAGTATGATTCAACCATTATGCAGAAAATAAAATGGTTTTTAACTTACATATTGCTAAATGAAAAAAGATGTTAAAAATACTATACATGTGGCTGGACACGGTGACTCACGCCTGTAATCCCAGAACTTTGGGAGGCCAAGGCGGGCGGATCACCTGAGGTTGGGAGTTCAAGACCAGCCTGACTAACATGGTGAAACCCTCCCGTCTCTACTAAAAATACAAAATTAGCCAAGTATGGTGGTGCATGCCTGTAACCCCAGCTACTTGCAAGGCTGAGGCAGGAGAATCACTTGAACCCGAGAGGTGGAGGTTGCGGTGAGCCGAGATCACGCCATTGCATACCAGCTTGGGCGACAAGAGCAAAACTCTGTCTCAAAAAAAAAGAAAAGAAAAGAAAAGAAAATACTACACATAAAATGCGAACATTTGCATTTAGACAAAAAAGAGATGGTTGCAAAGCAATGTGAATGTACTTAATATCACTGACTTGTATGCTTAAAAATGGTTATAATGGTAACTTTTAGGCAGGGCAGGGTGGCTCACACCTGTAATCCTAGCACTTTGGGAGGCTCAGGAGGAAGGATCATTTGAGGCCAGGAGTTTGAGACCAGCCTGAGGAACATAGTGAGATTCCATCTCTACAAAAAAAATTAAAGAAATTAGAAGGTGTGATGGTGTGTGCATGTAGTCCCAGCTACTCAGGAGGCGGAGGTGGGACAATCACTTGAGCCCAGGAGCTGGAGGCTGCCATGAGCTGTGATTGTGCCTCTGTACTCCAGCCTGGGTGGCAAAGCAAGACCCTGTCTCAAAAAAGAAAAATATAAAAATGAAAAGGGTAACTTTTAATGTTATGTGTATTTTACCGAAAAATTTTTAAAAGGAGAAAATACATTTGCTATTGTTTGTTTAGCCATAGAATGTTTCTGAAAGGATATACAAGAAACTGATAAGGGCTGACTCTAGGGAATGGGTAGTTGGTGACAAGGTATTTCTCTGGTGATAAGGTATTTCTCTGTGTGCTTTCTGGACTTTGAATTATGTCAGTGCATTAGGTACCAACAAATAATATGAATTTTAAAATAACCAAAACTTTCAAATGGGCTTCTTTGTTTAAATTTTTATTTACTAAATTTTTATTTAATTTCTTGTAGAAACAAGGTCTCTCTATGTTGCCCAGGCTGGTTTTGAACTCCTGGACTCAAGCAATCCTTCCACTTCAGCCTTCCAAAGTGCTAGGATTATGGGTGTGAGCCACAGGGCTAGGTCATTTAAAATGGGCTTCTTTTTAAAACTGCTACATAATCTTTACTGGAGTCGGGCACTTAATACATATTAATACTTGTTGTTGTACGGCAAAGGTCAGCAAACTACAGCCCATGTGCCAATGCCAGCTTGACTTGTTTTGTAAATAAAGTATTACGTGAACACAACCATATTCATTTGTTTAGGGGTTTTTGTTTGTTTGTTTTGTGAGACAGGGTCTCACTCTATTCCCCAGGCTGTAGTGCAGTGGTACAATCTCGTCTCTCTGCAGCCTTGACTGCCCAGGCTCAAGTGGTCCACCCACCTCCTGAGAAGCTGGGACGACAAGTGTATACCATCACAGTTAACTAATTTTTATATTTTTTGTAGAGACAGGGTTTGCCATGTTGCCCAGGCTGGTCTTGAACTCCTGGCCTAAAGTGATCTGCCCACCTCAGCCTCCCAAAGGGCTGGTATTACAGATGTGAGCCACTGCACCCAACCATACAGGTGAAAGTTTGTTTTACATATTGCCTACAGCTGCTCGAAGAAGAATCCAGTAGCAACAAGACCTAAAAATTTATTATCTAGCCGTTTAAGAAAAAGCTTAACAAAACCTGCTGTACGGCAATTAAAATAATTTAAATATCAAATGTATTTCCTGATGTTCATTTTTATGGGTAGCCAGATTCCTCAAATACCATGATTATTAAGTAGGATTTTAACCTTTCAGTGATTTAAATTAGCACTGGTAAATAAGATCAAATAGCGATATACATGAACAATGTTGATACTACTCATATAATGAAAATGATCCAAAAAGTTATTTCTCTATAGTAATACATGCACTTATATAGAAAACACACTCTAAATGTATTCTAGGGTTATTCAAAATACCAATTTAAGGTAAAGATTTAAGAAAAATTTATTCATGTCTTCCTAATTAGATGGTGAATACATTTTACAAGTTTAAACTGTATTTGTTCTAGCTAGCTCCCTCTAAATTTATGCCTTTTGCTAAAGTTATTGAGTGGAAAAAGTTATTGAGTGGAAAAGGTACGTTGCTCTCAGTGACAGGACAGTCAGAAACTGTCTCTCCTTAACACAAAGCCAGGTGGACACTCTTGGTTCAGGTGGACAGCACAGAAAGTCCTCTGGAACAAAAGCCAAGAAGCTCTGAAGTGAGCTCAAGACACAAGGTCTTGTGGAGCCTGGGAAGTGGGAGATCAAGTTGGCTCCTGACTCCGCCATGCTCCTGGTGGCCCTGATTGCCCCAAAATTAGTTTCTTCATATAGCACATAACGGCACATTAACCTCTACCCTCAAACACCCCAAGATCCTTGCTACTTATAGAAAAGTCAATGGAGAAAGTACCAGAGTGGATCAGAAATGGGTTACATACTGTTAGGCAGAATAGCCTTGCCAGGAGGGACATTCATTCCTCACCCACTGAAGATTTTAACAGGCAGATAAAGGGCAAATCTGTCAGGCTAACAAGGCCTAGAACTGAGCATATGCTCAAGGATGACAGAGTAGAAACTAAAGATCTTTAATGTCCTTTTAAAAAAAAAACTTAAAAAAAAAATCTACTAAAAAATAATAGTCTGAGTTATATAACTTTTCTTTTCTTTTCTTTTTTTGGGAGGGGAACAGGGTCTCATTCTGTCACCCAGGCTGGAGTGCAACAGAACGACCAGGGCTTGCTGCAGCCTTGAACTCCCAGGCTCAAGTGATCATCCCACTTCAGCCTCCAGAGTAGTTGGGTCTGCAGGCATGCATCACCATACTCATCTAGTTTTTTTATTTTTCATTTTTTGTAGAGATAGGGTCTTGCTGTGTTTCCAGGGTGGTCTTGAACTCCTGGGCTCAAGCAATCCTCCCGCCTCAGCCTCCCAAAATGCTGGGATTACACCATGCCCAGCCAACAGTTATCTAATAGTAGTCCACAGGGCTTCAGAGAGTCTGCAAAATGTGTGTGTTTTTAAGATAGGACAATTAAAAAAAAAAAAAAAAAGATGTGCACTCAAACATGTTCCAAGTCAAATGTTAAGACAATGAAGCCCGCCACCACACACAATTTTGTATTGCTAGGATAGCTCAGTATTATGCTGACCTCAAAACGGAGCTTGTCCTCCCATCTCTGATTAATCAAAGTAACTACACAGCATGCTGTTCAGGAAAAGTCACCCTGACAATGGCCATGTGCATCACGCTTATCTCACTGTTGGGTAACCAAATGGAGAAAAACAAATGGGCCATTGAAGTGCTCCAAGTCAGCAACTATCTGTCACTCAGAGTTCTGACAGCATATCAGAATCATGGGAATATGCCCACCATTCACATGTCCGACCTCACAAGTAAAGATCATCCATTTTGAACTTTCAAAACTATTGCTGTTACCTGTTACATATTTTGAGGTTCTATGAAACAGTCCATTAGAAAAAGGGGTTCTGAAAAGGGGTTCTGATATTCAAAAATGTTCGAAAACCACTGAACCAAAGTATACTAAAGGTCTTAAATATCAGGTACCCTTGAATCCCAGAGGTGACTATGAAGGCTATTCAAAAAGACAAGACTCTCCCTCAGCCTAAAGTGTGTGTATGTATGTGTGTATGTATATGCGTGTGTGCACTGGTGGTGCTGGGGAAGGGTTGGTCAGCCAGTCTAGATGGTACTATTATGTTTCAAAAACAAATTTTTCTTGTTTCACTTCTCAACTGTAAATGTAAATCCCTATAGCTAAGGCCCCTTAGGGAAAAAGCACTTGACTGGGTGCCCTGGGTTCAAATCATAATCTGATGACTTATTTAATGGTTCTACAATGATCAACAAAATCATATCTTTGTAATTTTGCTTTCCCAAACAAGTGACTTGAGATAGCCTTGTTAGAGGTGAGATGGTATTTCTGAAAACACTCCAGAAACTTTAAATCACTGCTCAGCTGGACACAGTTACCTTAGCTCCATAGAGTTGCTTTAGTTCTGTTAACAAAAAGAGCATGACTGTGGTACATCCATAGCATGGAATACTACTGGACAATAGGAATAAATGACTACTGAAACACACAACAACATGGATGAATCTCAAGGATATTATACAGAGTAAAAAGGGCCTCTCTCAGAAAGATACATACCATGTGATTCCACTAACCAAGAGTCATAAATTACATATAGACAGTTAAAACAGTTTAGTGTTTCCAGGGTTAGGGATAAGTATGGCTATAAAGGGTACCAGGAGGGAATCTCATGGTCTTAGTATACCTGAGTACCTTGATTGTGGGAGTGATTACACAAGGCTATACTTGTAATGAAAGTACACAGAGCTATATGCACACACAAATGAGTATGTGTATATCACTGGTAAAATCTGAATAAGCTCTAGTGATTGTGCCAATGTTAACTGGTTTTGTAGTTTCGATATCCTACTGTGGGTTTATGGGCTGTTGGCATGGGAGGAAGACCAGCAGAGGAATTCATGGGACGTTCCTGTACATTTCTTTGCAACCTCCTGTGAATCTATGATTATTTCAAAATAAGTGTTTTCTAAAAGCCCTAGGAAAATGAAAGAAAAAAAAGCAAATACATCTACTCATCTCTAGTTGTTCTGAAAGTTTAAAGAGCTATAGCAAAGTTCCAATGTTTCAAGAAATAAAACGAAAGGGGACTGTTGAGTACAAAGACAACAAATTCAAAGAATGAGAGGAAAAAATGCAACTGTATATTAAGTCAAGGTCCAAAAGTGAATTTCAAAACTCCATGCCATGCAGATCACAAGGTCAGGAGTTCGAGACCAGCCTAGCCAATATGGTGAAACACCGTCTCTACTAAAAATACAAAAATTAGTCGGGCGTGGTGGCAGGCACCTGTAGTCCCAGCTACTCAGGGGGCTGAGGCAGGAGAATCGCTTGAACCCAGGAGGTGGAAGTTGCAGTGAGCCGAGATTGCGCCATTGCACTGCAGCCTGGGTGACAGAGCGAGACTCGTCTCAAAAAAAAAAAAAAAAAATTATCATAACAAAAATATTTTGCCAGGCGCAGTGGCTCACGCTTGTAATCCCAGCACTTTGGAAGGCCAAGGCAGGTGGATCACCTGACATTGGGAGTTCCAGACAAGCCTGACCAACATGGAGAAACCCCTTCTCTACCGAAAATACAAAAATTAGCTGGGCGTGGTGGCGCATGCCTGTAATCTCAGCTACTTGGGTGGCAGAGGCAGGAGAATCACTTGAACCTGGGAGGCAGAGGTTGTGGTGAGCCGAGATCGCGCCATTGCACTCTGGCCTGGGAAACAAGAGCGAAACTCCATCTCAAAAAAAAAAAATCCATGCCATGCCAACCTACAGTACTGAAAGGGCAAGGAAATAATATTCTATCACAGAAAGCAAGCCAAAGGGGCTGGGCCTGTTTCTCATAATCTCAGTAGGCTATATAGATTCTTATTGGACGATGGGCAGCCACCCCCTTTACTGGGAACAACCCCTGAACCCCCATTCGCGTTATAACATAACACAGGGGGGCCCCAGGCAGTCTTTTTGCCCCTGTCGATAATCTGTAAGCTCTACTACCACCAGACCAGATAACTAGACCAGGGGAGAGCATTTGACCCATAACAAACTCTTTCCCCTCTGGCCACAGGTGACTGTTCCAAAAACTAGTATCTGATCTAAATTTGGCTGGAATTCCTTACTCAGAAATTTTGAATTGGGACTAAGATTCTGACCTTGGTCTACCTAGTCTCTTGAACACAAAAATGTAAAATTGGGGCAAGGCCAAAAGTGACCATTTTGCATTTTCCAAGAAAATAAGCAAGGAATAAAATCAAAAATAACCAAAAGGACTCCAGAGCAGCAGGAAACAAGGCAGACCAAGGCCCTCAAGATGGAATTCCAGGTTCTGAGCCTGAAGGCAGCCCTGCCTCTGAGTCCTGGGACCCAGTCTATTTCCCAACAATATTTGTACTTGCCCCTTAAAAAAACCCTAACCAATATAACCATGACTTTTAAAAACTCAGGTTCCCAAGCCAGTTGAGCAGCTGTCAAGACACCCAGGGAACTTGTGACACCCTTAGGGGCCAGCCAGCCAGCGCCACCTCTCCCAGAACTGCGATTTACAGACAAGGGCCAGGGCAGGCAGGTGCTGGCCAGGCATGGTTTCCCCAAGCAAGTAAGGAGGTCCCGCCCACCACAGGCACATCTCAGAGATGGAGATGACAGACTCAAATGTCAGGAAAATAAAGAAAAAGAAACATAGAAGTTATAAAGCCAGCCTGCATGATCACAAAGACAATTTACCTCAAAGAGAAGATAAGAGTCCATGGGAAGATTAAACTGCCACTCCAAAGATTTCAGTCCCTGCTGCTCAACTCCTCACTTTGTGACCACAGGCAAGGCCCTTCCCATTTGCGGGTCCCAGCTGCTTCAAGCAGAGCATGAGAGGTTTAGACTCAGTGATCCCTAAAGTCCTCTCTTACTCCATCAGTGGACTATGTATGGCAGCCTGGAACTCTGAGGAAGCCAAACCAAAAAGCAAAGCTCAGTCTGCTGCTGTTCATGCTGTCTATCTGGGGCTCTGGTATGACTTGCCATTGTTGCTGGCCTCAAAATTCCCTCCAAGGACCAGTTTGTGCTTCTCTAGACCTGTTTCCTGGAAGTTCTCCCTACCTGAATCATGAAGTCATTTTCCTCCTGGACCTCACAGATGCAACGGACCACCTCAAAGTCATAGCGGTCATCCCCATCAAGTTCCTCGTCTGGGTTGGTGGTCACATCCACATCTTGGCCGTACTCATCATCGCTCCAGAGAAAGCTCTCAGAAGAGGACTCACTCAAATTATCCTCCTCTACGAGGAAAGAGAAAACAATAGCTATTATTTTAGGTTATAAAATTAAAGCCCTTTGATTGTCAAGAATGAAAAATGACCTTATAGTTCCACTCCTCCAAGCAAGAACATTCATAGGGCAAGGAAACGAGGATGCCGATCTGTCCTTGGATCTGTCATTTAGTAACAGCCCAAACGAGGCATGCTGCTGGGCAGTGAACTCAACTCCACTTCCGCATTTCACTGAGAGAATCAAGCCCAAGGGTAGTGGCTACTCAAGATCATAGAACTCAGTGGCAGAGGAGCTACAACTCCCCATGAACCACACAGACCACCATCCCTGACAACTCTAAGATGTTCTTCAGCTTCACCCCATCCAGTCAGGACCTGGCTTACAGTCTGTCTGTCTCCAGAGCTACCTTTAAAACTCTGTAAACAAAGGCAGAGCATGGTGGTTCATGCCTCTAATACCATCATTTTGGGAGGCCGAAGGAGGAAGATTGCTCGTGCTCAAGAGGTCAAGTTAAGCCCGGGCAACACGGTAAAACCCCGCCTCCACTAAAAGAAAAAAAAAAAATTAGCTGGCCATGGCGATGCATGTCTATAGTCCCAGCTACTCAGGAGGCTGAGGCAGGAGGATCCCTTGAGCCTGCGAGTTTGAGGCTGCAGTGAGCTATGATCACATCACTGCACTCCATCCTGGGTGACAGCATGAGACTTTGTCTCAAAAGACAAACAGGCTGGGCACAGTGGCTCATGCCTGTAATCCCAGCACTTTAGGCCAAGGTGGGCAGATCAGTTGAGCCCAGGAGTTTGAGACCAGCCTGGTCAACATGGTGAAACCCTGTCTCTACTAAAAATATAAAAAATTAGCCAGGTGTGGTGGTGCGCCTGTAATCCCAGCTATTGGGGAGGCTGAGGCAGGAGAATCACTTGAACTCAGGAGGCAGAGGTTGCAGTGAGCCAAGATCATGCCACTGCACTCTGGCCTGGGTGACAGAGTGAAACTCTGTCTCAAAAACAAAAATCAAAAACAAAAACTCTATAGACAGTGAGGAATGAGGAAGGGGAAGATTCCAGGGATAATCAGAGGTAGAATCATTTGAGGCCTGATTAGTTATAATCACAGCTAACTTTTACTAAGCGCTTGTTCTGAACCAGACACTGTTTAAGTCAGGCATAACTATTAATATTTTATTGCACTGCACAGATAATGTATTTTTTTTACAAACTGAAGATGTGTGGCAGCAACCCTGAAAGTCTATTGACACCATTATTCCAAAAGCAAATACTCACTTTGTGTCTGTCAGCATTTTAAGCAGTAAAATATTTTATTTTTTATTATATTTTATTTATTTATTTTTGAGACAGGGTCTCATTCTGTCACCTGTGCCAGAGTGCAGTGGCATGATCACAGCTCACTGCAGCCTTGACCTCCTGGGCTCAGGTGTTCCTCCTCCCTCAGTCTCCTAAGTAGCTGGGATTACAGGTGCATGCCACAACACCCGGCTAACTTTTTTTGTATTTTTTGTAGAGGCAAGGTTTACCATGTTGCCCAGGCTGGTCTTGAACTCCTGGGGTCAAGCAATCCACCCGCCTCAGCCTCCCAAAGTGTTGGGATTACAGGTGTGGACACTGCACCCAGCTTTCATTTTTTACATTGTCAGTTAACATAATGAAATGTATTGCTAGTTCAAATTTTTGAACATTACATCAAAACAAGATTGATCTAATGAACACATATGTCACATTTCTCAGAACATATGGAAGAACTAAACTAATTTTATTTCAAAGAAAGTTTTAAGAAATGTAACAGGCCAGGCACGGTGGCTCATGCCTGTAATCCCAGCACTTTGGGAGGTCAAGGTGGGTGGATCACAAGGTCAGGAGTTCAAGATTAGCCTGACCAACATGGTGAAACTGTCTGTACTAAAAATACAAAAAAATTAGTCAGGCGTGATGGCGCACGCCTGTAATCCCAGCTACTTGGGAGGTTGAGGCAGGAGAATTGCTTGAATCTGGGAGGCAGAGGTTGCAGTGAGCCGAGATTACTCCACTGCACTCCAGCCTGGGCAACAGAGAGAGACTCTGTCTCAAAAACAAAAACAAAACAAAACTAGATATATATATATATGTGTGTGTGTGTGTGTGTGTGTGTGTGTGTGTGTGTGTGTGTGTATTATATATATAAAGCCTTTCTCCAGAGGGCTCAAAGATATGTTTTCAGAGTCGTGTGTGTGAACAAATACCATCATTCATGTGCATATTAGCTTACACTTTGATGCCTTCATCTGTACCATCATGTAGCAGGGCACAACGGCCAATGCAGCAAGTGAGAAGGTTTTTCAATGCCAGCGGGACTTTGTAACACCTGGGTGAGTGGGCGCTTCCCCTTCCAGGGCCCATATTAGGTTGAGCACATATGTATATGTGTGTGTGTGTATAGATATGTATATATATAACATTTTACCGATTTTTTACATATATACATTTATATATATGTGTGTATGTGTGTATATATATAACATATTTTACTGTTTTGTTTTGTTTTTGTTTTTGAGACAAAGTCTGGCTTTGTCGCCCAGGCTGGAGTGAAGTGGCATGATCTCGGCTCACTGCAACCTCAGCCTCCCGGGTTCAAGCGATTCTCCTGCCTCAACCTCCCAAGTAGCTGGGATTACAAAGCAGACACCACCACGTCTGGCTAATTTTTTGTATTTTTGTAGAGATGGGGTTTCACCATGTTGGCCAGGCTGGTCTCAAACTTCTGGGCTCAAGTGACCCACCAGCCTCACCTCACAAAGTGCTGGGATTACAGGCGTGAACCACCGCGCCTGGCCACCAATTTTTACATTGAATAATTTTTCTATTGAGCTGAGTTCTTATACATTCTGGTTATTAATCTCTTGTTAATGAATAGTTTACAAATATTTTCTTTCATTTAGTAGGTTTTTGGTTCACTCTAATAATCGCTTAGTTTGCTGTGCATAAGCTTTTCAGCTTGATGCAATCCCACTTGTCCATTTCTGTATTTGTTGTCTATGCTTTTGAGGACTTACTCCAAAAAACTTGACATTTCTCAGCATAGCAATATTTTTTAATTAACGTATATGCATTGTTTTAGACATACGCTACTGAATACTTAACAGACTACAATATAGTATAAACATAACTTTTGTAAACACTGGGAAAATAAAAATTATGTGTGACTAACTTTATTTATTTTATTGTAGTGGCCTAGAACCAAACTGGTAATATCTCCCAGGTATGCTTGTATTTTCCAATAAATGATCAGCAAATGATCAGGCCAGAAGAGCCTCCTTACCCAGTGCTTTCCCTTTCCCTTTCCCTTTGTGGTGTCCAGATTCTGGGCCATGAAGCTGTGGGCTCATATGGACCCCTGGCTTGTGTGAGGACCCACACCTGGTAACGGCAAATGCCTTGGGTGGAGAAGGTTCCTGGGAGGTGTCACTGATCTCCTCACTGCAGGGGCATTCTGGAAGAACAGGATCAGGAAAGAATGAACAACCCTAGATAACAGTGGTACATTCCAGAATCAATCTCATCCAACCAACAAGCCTCCTTTTCAAGCAGCACAAAGGCTCAGGGACAATTCAACCAAAAAGAGGTGTGGAGAGCAGATGCAGGGGCCCAAACGCCCCTCTTCAGCATTGCCCCTCTCCTCTTTTCCTGATAAGATTGGTTTTCTAAGCTAGAAGATACACTGAGAATAAAATGTGGCATCCTTTAAGTCCCAAAGTCAGAATACAGATTTTTCTAAACATTTTTGTGAGAGCCAGACACAGTTTTTAAGAAGGGAATCCTTTCTCAAGAGGGCTCAAAGATGTGTTTTCAGAGTCGTGTGTGTGAACAAATACCGTCATTCACCTGCACATCCGCTTACACTTCAATGCCTTCATCTGTACCATCCTGAAGCAGGGCACACTGGCCAATGCAGGTGAGAAGGCTTTTCAATGCCAGCAGGACTTTGTAACACCTGGATGAGTGGGTGCCTCCCCTTCCAGGGCCCATACTAGATTGAGCCCACAGCCCTGGTAAGGGACTATTGGTCCTTCCTCTGCTCAGCACAGGTTCAGAGACCATAATGGGAGAAAGCAACCGCTCCCCACTCATAGTAAGGAAACCTAAGTGAAACCCTCAGGAAAAAAAATTACCAGGTTTGGTTTTCTTTTTCTTTTTCTTTTTCTTCTTTGGCTTCACTCTCACAAACTCTTTGAATTTCTTCTCTTTATTCTTTTCCTTGTCTTTTGTAGCTAGAATTAAACACAAATGTTGGCATTTTAACATTTTGTTTTCAATGCTGGGGTGCTTATTATTTTCCCAAGTAAGCATGTCCAGGGGGCCTGGCTCTACCTGGGAAGTCTGGAGCAGACTGCCCGTGGCAGAGCCACGCCTCCATCACTTAGCCTTTCAGTCCAGCTCAGCACACTCTGGCCCACTGCCTGTCATTGTAAATGGATTTCAGTGAAACACACCATGCTCACTGGTTACATGTCTTTCACACTTCAACAGCAGAGCTGAGTAGTGAGGACACAGAGCTTACGGTCCCCAAGGTTGAAAATATTTATTATCTGGCCCTTTACAGACAAGTTTGCAAAACTCTACTTAGATCACTGCTCCTCAACCCTGGCTACATACTGGAATCACCTGAGGATCTGATTTTGTTGTTGTTGTTTTTGTCGCCATGTCACCCAGTGGCACAATCTCAGCTCACTACAACCTCCGCCTCCTGGGTTCAAGCGATTCTCCTGCCTCAGCCTCCAGGGTAGCTGGGACTACAGACACATGCCACCACACCTGGCTAAATTTTGTATTTTTAGTAGAGACAGGGTTTCACTATGTTGGCCAGACTGGTCTTGAACTCCCGACCTCAGGTGATTCAGCCGCCTCAGCTTCCCAAAGTGCTGGGATTATAGGTGTGAGCCACCGCGTCCAGCCAGGATTCTGTTGCTTGTTTCACTCTTTTTTTAAAAATCGAGGTACCATTCATATAACATAAAGTTATTTTTAAACGAACAGTTCATGCCTTCCAAATACCAAAACTTCATCCTCTCTACTCTCCAACAAAACTCCTTAAGATGTCAATCCTCCCTGTCCAAACTTCTCCCTTCAGGGTATTTCCTAATCACAATCTAAAAAGCTTCCCACCTACCACTCTACTGAGATCAGTTTTCAAAATTAATAGCCTCACCATTGAAAAATCCAGTCGTAGCCGGACATGGTAGCTCATGCCTGTAATCCCAGCACTTTGCGAGGCCAACACAGGCGAATCACCTGAGGTCAGGAGTTTGAGATCAGCCTGGCCAATATGGCAAAACCCCATCTTTTTTTTTTTTTTTT
>NW_012121820.1:18049206-18061940 GCF_000951035.1 Colobus angolensis palliatus
AAAAATTAGTCAGGCGTGGTGGCAGACGCCTGTAATCCCAGCTACTTGGGAGGCTGAGGCAGGAGAATTGCTCGAACCTGGGAGGCAGAGGTTGCAGTGAGCCCAGATCGCACCATTGCACTCCAGCCTGGGCGATAGAGTGAGAATCTGTCTCCAAAACAAACAAAAAAAATCCAGTTGTTTCTTCTTCTCTTACCAAATATACTTGTAGGATTTCAAGTAATTCACCATGCCTTACTTTTTAGACGTCAAAATGAGTTTACACGTACATGTATCCCATGACCTTGCCATCCACTACAACATCTTCATTCAAGAGAAAGCATCACTTATGTCCACACAGAGACTTATACATGAAGGCTCATAGCAGTTTTAGTTGTAATTGCCCCAAACTGAAAACTGCCCAAATGTCCATCAACAAGTGAATGTGCAAATAATTCATGATGTATCCATACAATGGAAAACTTATCGCAATAAAGGTACAAACAGCAACATAAGTGAATCTCAAAGTATGCTGAGTGAAAGGAGCCAGACAAAACAAGTGCACACTGCAGGATTCCATTTCTATAATAGTCTACAAAATGAAAACAAACCGGCTGGGCATGGGGTGGCTCACACCTGTAATCCCAGCACTTTGGGCGGCCAAGGTAGGCAGATCAGCTGAGGTCAGGAGCTCAAGACTAGCATGGCCAACATGATAAAACCCCATCCCTACTAAAAATACAAAAATTAGCCAGGTGTGGTGGCTCACGCCTGTAACCCCAGTTACTTGGGAGGCTGAGGCAGGAGAATCGCTTGAGCCCAGGAGATAGGAGGTTGTAGTAAGCTGAGATCACGCCACTTCACTCCAGCCTGGGCGACACAGCAACTCTGTCTCGGAAAAAAAAAGAAAGAGAGAAAACAAACCATAAGTAACAGTAAGCAGAATAGTGGTTGTCTGGAGCTCAGGTGGAGGGGAGAGGTGGGAAGGAGGAACTAAAAAGGGGCATGAGGAAAGTTTGGGAGGAAGTGGAATATGTTTACTATCTTGATTGTGGTGATAGTTGGGTATAAACATATGTTAAATCTCACCAATTATACCATTTAAATATGTGCAGTTTATTGTACAATTAAGTCTCAATAAAGCTATAAACAATCAATTCAGTTGCATTTAGTACATTCACAATGTTGTACAACCACTTTGATACAGTTCTAAGAACACTTCCATCACTCCAAAGTAAAACCCTTTACCATTAAGCAGTATTTCTCCTCCCCTAAACTCCCCACCTCAGCCCCACCAACCTGCATCTGACTTCATGGGTTTATCTACTCTGGATATTTCATAAATATGGAACCATACAATACATGACCTTTTGTGTCTGGTTTCTTTCATTTAGCATAATTTTTTCAAGGATATCAGGATTTTTAAAACATTTTCCAAGTGATTCTGATACAGAATCAAGATCTCCACAAAGCAGGTGTGGGGCAGGGTAGGCAATCAGCGTCCATTTTAACTAAGCACTTGTGTGCAAGGAAATCACAAATATCTCATTTAATTGGTGTGTATATCATTCCCATTTTACAGGCAGGGAAACTGAAGCTCAGAGAGGTGAAATCACCCACCTGACATCACATAGGTATTTAAAAGCAAATTGGTCTGACTCTCCAGCACCATGTCTGCACTGCAGCCAGGCCCCTCTCCCAAATGAGCACTCGGGAACCATCAGAAAGGAACAGTGGGCTGTGCCTATTGACTGGCAAGCCTGGAAGATATAGGCAGAGTTGATGTACTGGCTAGAGAACATAGGACTTAAGGGTATTTGAGCTCCTTAACTGTTAAAATACCCGGCAACTAGAGAAGAAAGTCAACAAACATGAAAGCTAGGAGAGAACTTAGACCAATTTGTAAAAGCACTCATTTTTAAAACCAAGAAACCAAGGCCCAAAGAAAGTAGATGGGCAAAACATGGTCAGATGCCTCCTGAATTTCAAAAAAGCTATCAATAATTTTTACTTTTCACTGATTCTGGGAACAGGGTCTTCCCCAAACATAAAAACAAAACTCATTTTTACAGTTTCTTGGCTACCACCGTATTATTAGCCATGGTTTCAATTCATTTAGTCAACAGATACCACACATATACTATGTTCCAGGCACATGCTAGGGAGGAGGGATACGGCAATGAACAAAGACAGATGACACCCCCTGTCCCTCACAGAGCTATATTCTGTTCAGCTGGTTCAAAAGTAATTGCTGTTTTTGCCACTGAAAGTCACAGCAAAAACCACAATTACTTTTGCACCAACCTAAAAAGCTGATGGGGCAGCAAACTATGGATAAGAGGGAATTTCCTCAACTGGATAAAGAACTTCTTTGCAGTTAACTTCATACTTAATGGTAAGAAATTGGATGTTTTCCCCTTAAGATCAGGAACAAAGCAAGATGCGTCTCTCACTACTCCTATTCAACATTTTACTGGAAATCTTAGCTAGTGGAATAAGCCAGAAAAGGAAATAAAAGCTCTACAGATTGAAATGGAAGAAATAACACTATCTTTGTTTGCAGATGATCTGACTGTCTATGTAGAATATCCCAAAGAATTGATCAAAACAAAAATTGCCAGAACAGCACTTATAGCAAGGTTACAAGATACAAAGTTAATATACAACAACCTATTGCTTTTCTATATGCCAGCAATGAACAACTGGAATTTGAAATCAAGAAATAGCAAGGAGATCTGTATGGCTCCAAAGGAACTGAAATTAGAATTAGGTTGAGTGAGGGAAAGAAGCAGATGGAGGCTAGAAGCAGATCATGATGAAGGGCCCTGTGAGGAAGTTGGCTTTTACTATGAATGATTTAGGGAGCCACTAGAGGATCTCAGCAAAGGGGGGATATTATCTGTTGTACCTTCACCCCCAACCCCCCAACACACACACAAACTGCTCACTGATCCAGTTTTTATTTGTAAATTCAGGTTTTAGTGACCTCCAACTAAAGTAATTATACCCATCAGCTTAGTGAAATGCTAACAGAATTTATCCTGTCAGTAGGAGAACTGCCTGAAGCAGCAACATAATCGAGGTCCTAAATCCTTGAGACAGAGAGGGCAAGATGTAGAAGAAAACTGCCCAATCCTAGGGCATGCCTGGTTATCTGGCTAAAGATGGTGGTCATTTGTAAACTCCAATGGCACAACTTGCAGGCCCTAGAGAAGACACAGAGAATTGCCCAGCAAGGACTGAGCTAAGCCAGGTGAGTCCCTGAGGAACAGGGGTAGACAAGGTGACAACAGGCAGAAATCCCTAGACTGCCATGTGCACAGGAAGTCTCCTGCAGGGAGGCACTCCTATTTCCCACTCCAGGGCCTGGGACAGGCACTCTTCCCTGGAATCATAAAAGACAGCAGAGCCTCAAGGTGAGAGTATGGGCTTCACAACAGATTCAAATCATAGCTCTACCACCTGCTAGAGCAGTAAATACTGGTTCAAATTAATCCATCTCATCTGCACTTTAGTTTCTAATCTATAAATTAGGCATTATAGATGCCTAATATGCCAACATTAGAGCATCCAAATTCTTAAAACAAGTACTTCTAGACCTAAAGAAATACTTAGCCACATAATTTTAGTGGGGGACTTCAACACCCCACTGACACAGCATTAGAAAGATCATCGAGGCAAAAAACAAAGAAATACTGGACTTAAATTTTACACATGACCAACTGAATCTAATAGACATCTACAGAGTACTCCATCCAGCAACGACAAACTATACATTCCACCCATCTGCAAATGGCAAATAACCTAAAATTGACCACGTGCTTGGCCATAAACCAAGTATCAATGAATTCAAATCATTGAAATCATATCAACCATACTCTCAGACCACAGTGGAATAACAGCATAAATTAGGCATAACAGCACCCACCTCATAGGGTTTAGTTCTGATGACTAACAATATAAGTAACGAACTTGGAACAGCGCCCAGCACATGAGGTACTCAAATGTCAGTTGTTATTATCTTGCTTGCAATACTCTTTCCCTGGAAAGCAGTGCTGGTCGCTGGTCTGCTGTCAGCTCCTTCTCTGGACAGCTTTACCAATTGTTCCATGACCCACAGAGCATGTACTGGCTGTACAGCTTCCTCCCGGCTGCCCTGACTGGGTTGGACAAAGAGTGACTTCCTGCCAGGGCTCTGGATCGGAGAGCAGCTTGTCGCCTAAGCAGGGCGAGGCTTTCCTCCAGGACGGCCACTTGTCCTCTCCCCAAGCTGCAGGTATCCATCAGGAGAAATACCAGAGGCCTTCTTGCTCCTCCATACAGCTGACTCTTGAGTACTCCATCTAATCACTGACTTATGAGAGCAGAGGGACAATGGTCATCAGACCGCTGCTTCCAGGAGGGAAAAGAATAACATCACCACCACTTATGGGGTAACTGCTTGTACACCACAGAGCAGAGCTCAGCCACGAGGCTGGGACAAGCAATGACCGGAGCATGTTCTGATCTGCACAAGGGGGTGGCAGCTCAAGGGCAGAACAGAAGCAGATATGGGCTTGGAGGGGTTCTCTCTGCCTGTCAGAGAAACGGTACTCAGGGCCTGCCAGTGTCATTTCACCATGTCTACCTTCCCAACCTCATCTCCTATCAGTCCCCTACCATGGGTGCCACCCAGACACCAACCCAGGACGGCCCTCCAATAACCCCTCCCTCCTCAAGCCCTGCATTTTTCTTAGCTCATGTGGTAGACGTTGCAATGCCCTCCCCAACACCATTTCTCCACTTCTTCCATAGGAAGAGTTCATGTTCCAGGTTCCTCTGAGAGAGGGGTGGCAGATGTTCCGCCTATGGGATATAAGAAGTGATGTGTGGCACTTCTGGGTTGTGCCGTTAAAAGAAAGGAGCATACTTTCCCTTCCCAGCAGCTGAAAGATAAGCAAACGGGGGGAGCCATTTTAGACCCCAAAGAAGAGCAGCACCTGGGGCCTGGTGGAACAATGGGGAGAAAGCAAGGCCCAGGAACCTTCAGAGCCTGAGCAGAGCCACCATGGGTAACTTGCAGTTCATCCTGAGAGAAAAATAAATTTCTCTGATTTTAGCCAGCTATGTTGTTATCTCTGTTATGGCACCATAAGCCATATTCTAATTAAGCTCACACTGCTCTCTTTGTTTAAGGGGAGGAGGACATGTTCCTGCGATAAGGCCAGTGTAGTCCCATGAGAAAAGCTGTGGATGGCAACAAAGAGGTACCCACTCCAGTGCCCCAAGGTTCACTTTGGCCTAAAATTGAGATTTACCCAGGGTGAGAACATGACCCAAACAGATGTAGCAATAAGTAATAATAACCACAGAAGAGGCCCTCTTTGACACTAGAAAATTCTTTCTGAGTCTAACCTGTATTCAGGACTGAACTCACCTAAATAGAAAGAAACCCAAGGGAGCCTGAGCTGGCTCCTGGAAGAGAATTTATTAAGTGATGCTGGTATACTGAGAAACCTCATTTGGAAAAGCAAATCTAAACTGACCTTCTAAATTCACTTTGCAACTAAAGGCTTGGCTGAGAGCAGAAGAACCATATGAGTGACAGGATTACAGAAGGCTGGCATCAGAAGGGACACCTTAGGGACAGATGATTGGTTTATACCCCTTGATGCCTCTGAATCCTTGCTATGCCTATTCCTGGCACAGGGATGCTTTTCCTCTTCCCCGGCTTCTAGTCCAACTCCTATCTAGCCTCACTCCTTAAGGCATGGGTTAGTCTGCTCAAACTGTCATAACAAAACATTATAGACTGGGTGGCTTAAACAACAGATATTTCTTTCTCACAGTTCTGGAGGCTGGAAAGTACAAGATCAAGGTGCCAGCCTATTTGGTTCCCAGTGAGGCCCCTCTTCCCAGCTTGCAGAGAGCTGTCATCTTGCTGCATCTTCATATGGGGGGCTAAGGGGAGCTTTCTGTTCTCTTAATCCCACCACGAAGGCTCCACACTCATGACATCATTTAAACTTAATTATTACCAAATACCATCACACTGAGGGTTAGGACTTCAACAGATGAATTTTAGTGAGGAAGGCAGGACACAATTCAATTCACAGCAAGGCCTAACTCAAATGTCTTTCTCCTCTCAATAGTCCAGCTCCTACCCTACAGGCAAAATCTGAATCTGTGTTCCCACAGCACTTCAGATGTTCCTAACACAGAACTTAGCCTTCTCATGTTGTTTATGAGCTTTTCTCCCCACATGAAAGGGCCTGGTCTCATGCACACCTAATTCTACATCATCACTTTAGAAATGAGGAGATCAGCCAGGCACGGTGGCTCACGCCTGTAATCCCAGCAACTGGGGAGGCCAAGGCGGGCGGATCACCTGAGGTCAGGAGTTCAAGACCAGCCTGACCAACATGGAGAAACCCCGTCTCTACTAAAAACACAAAATTATAGCCAGGCATGGTGGTGCATGCCTGTAATCCTGGCTACTCGGGAGGCTGAGGCAGGAGAATCGCTTGAACCTGGGAGGCGGAGGTTGCAGCGAGCCAAGATCGCACTATTGCACTCCAGCCTGGGCAACAAGAGCGAAAAAAGAAAGAAAGAAAGAAAGAAAAGAAATGAGGAGATCAGATCTGTGAAGAGACCTGCCTGAGATCACAAAGAGAACAGTGGCAGGTTGCTACTAAGATCAGTCTACGGGCTCTCAGACCAAAACTACTACTTCTGCTCAAACTTACTGGCCCAGAAATTGAGGAGTCCAAAACCAAGAAATTTCTGCGGGGTACTTTCGAGTCCCAGTGGTTCTGCTAGAAGCCCCAGGAATCTCCATCAGAGAAATCCATTAGAACCCAAGTTTGGGACCACTTGAGGCCCAGAGTTCAAGACTAGCCTGGATAATATGGCAAAACCCCATCTGTACTAAAAATACAAAAATTAGCTGGGTGTGGTGGTGCATGCCTGTAATCCCAGCTACTTGGGAGGCTGAGGAAGGAGAACTGCATGAACCCTGAAGGCAGAGGTTGCAGTGAGCCAAGATCATGCCACTGCACTCCAGGTTGGGCAACACAGTGAGATTCTGTCTCAAAAAAAAAAAAAAAATCGGAGCATTCAGCATAAAGGGGGTACTTTTTTACAGTTACTATCAACACACAGCACAAATCCTATAATATTCTGTTTTTCACTTAGGCAGAATGTCAAGTTCACACTGCCTGTAAACTAAAGCATAGGCTGCCTGGTATCAGAGCCTCACTCTGAAACGTCTCCCCAATTAAACTCCCCACACTGTCTGAAATTCCACCCTAGAGATAAGGGCTTTCTCAGAAGCCTGAGG
This sequence comes from Colobus angolensis palliatus, assembly GCF_000951035.1. Lineage (NCBI taxonomy): Eukaryota > Metazoa > Chordata > Mammalia > Primates > Cercopithecidae > Colobus > Colobus angolensis. The sequence goes on from NW_012121820.1 coordinate 18,056,504, forward strand.
TGAAACCAGGATACTATTAAGTTGGTTCTATTCTTTCAAATTTTTAGTTATCAGATTAGTCAAGTATCCAGTAAAACCCTGATAAACTGGGGCAAGGCTTTGATGGGAGAAAGGTAAAGGGGTGATGCCTGGAAGAGGGGTGCCTTCTGGAGAGCTGGGGCAGAATGAGGCAGCCACACTACAGAATCTTCAGCATACACTGCTATGTTCACTCTCACTGATAGTCAGCTTCGTGATAAAGGCTGAACATGTCTACTGAGCCCCATCCACATATGATAATACCGAGGCTCTTGCTGGTTAGTGGCACAATCAGGGCTGGTGGCCAGGCTTTCAATTTTCCATCTAGATCACAGCAAGACGGATGGTCTAGTTCCTTCGATCTGGTAACTGCTAAACGTATCAGCAATGAGGCATGGGAGATACATTTGGGTAATCGCCATGTTGTCTAGGAGGCTGTGTTCACCTGACATGTGGGTGGGGGTACATTCCTTCCTGGCTGCACAAATCCTGCCCTCACTGAGAGGGTACAGAAATGATCAGGCTGTGCCCTCACTGAGAGGGTACAGAAATGATCAGACAGTGGGTGAGTGATCTGTGCGGCACATTCTGCCGCCAAATTGATCAATTTTACAAAGAAACACTTTAAACAAATTAAAACATAAAGATTTAAAAACCTTTTGGCAACAAGTTAAAGCATAGGGATATAAAAGACTCTCGTTTCCCTTAAAGCATTTTATAATTCTCCACCCCTACTAGTCTAGTGAGTATACAGCAGGTCTTATTTTTAAAAACTGGTAAACAGAAATCTCCAGTTCACCAAGAAATTTCTAAATCCCACTGAAAAGGATCCTTCAGTATTAAGGAGATTAAAATCCCAGGTCAGTATAATACATGAGATCCAAGAGACAGACATGAAAGTAGAAAATCAATTATTCAAAAAAAAAAGAAAGACGAAATAAAAGAAAATCAATCACTCAGGCTTCTTAATTATACCAAAATGGCAATGTCTTGTCTATTGGTTTCGTAGCTCATCAGTAGTTGGCTGAGTTCAGAACTCAGATCTCTGACTACCTGGGTAAATGCTTTCACTGAGATAGAGAGAGACTATGTATTCAGAGTTTACTATAGGCCAGACATTTTACAAAGCATTTCCCCTTGGGTCATTTTACTGTAACAAAGTTATGAGGCAGGTAGTACTATTATCTCTATTTCACAGATAGGAAAATTGAAGTTCAGCAAGTTCTCTGCCCAAGGTCCTGGAGCAAGCAAGTGGTAGAGCCTGTATTCAAACTCAGGTGAGCTGACACATATTACTCAACATAAACCAAGTCATGCAAGTACAGTTAACCAAGAATCCCAAAGCCAGGTGGTGGATCAGCATCTGGCCAGGAATACCTGCCCTACACCGAGGTGCATTATGCTGGGCAAAGTCCCTCCTCAGACAATTACCATGAACAGGGAGAGGGAAAGGCATTATGTCCTAGCACAGACAGCACACATCATGATGATCAGGCAAGCAGGACTTCCCTGGGTCCCTCAGTGGCCTCTTGCCTGTCAAGCCTTAGTCTTTGGAACAATCTGACTCTGGTAGCTTTGTGCTGTCTGAGGTAAGGTGCACCCTACTTCCAGTGTTGTACACTCATCCTGCCCAGATGTCACTCCATTAAGATATCCAGTGCCTGCTATTTCTACTGGCTCCTGACACCTCAGTGATCTCCATTTATTCAACATAATCTCCAGCCTTCAGTGCTGGTTGTTTCCACAGTGCTGCAGAGCCCATGGGATACTGCAGTAACTCAAGATGACTCAACATAATTCCTCCCCAACAGCACTCAGAATCCAGCTAGAGAGCTCACACAAATGCACCCACCTCAGCCACATATGGCTGGGTGAGAAAGATCAAATTATGGAAAGCAAGGAGAAGAAGGAAATCCACTTCCCCACACCAGGCCTTGAAATAGGCTCATGAAAAAGATTAGCTCACAAACTAATTACAAGAACTCAGGTTTACACTCAGAAAGAGAGAGTGAGGTCTGGAGACCTGAAGAGAGTCCGACAGTGACTGAGGGAACAGATGGGATTCACAACCCTTGTGCCCAGCTCCAAAACTTATGCTTTCAGAAGCATCATCCTGTCCTTACATATTATTTAGCAAGAGAGTGATATAATCAGGTTTGTACTTTCAAAGATCGATCTGATGGCAAAATGACGGATAATCACAGTGAGTAAAGAATGATGGGAGGAAAACTGATTAAGAAATGACCACAACAACCAGGGCAAGAGGGGAAACCTGGATTAGTGCCATGGGACTGAAAAGGAGAAGATTAATTTGGAGGTAAGTCAGATAAAAGGAAACACCATGCCCGCCTAAGCATGCTTTTCATTGAAGCATAAAACATATACAGAAAAGTACATACAAATAAACATATAAATCAATACTTTTTCATAAATGAACACACCCGTACAGTCACCACGCAGATCAGGAAACAGAACATTTCCGGAGCCCTAGAAGTCTCCCTCCTACCCAGTTTCCAGTCCTAGCTACCTCCTCCAAAAGGTAACTACTGTTCTGACCTCAAATACCACAAATTAGTTCTTACTCATTTTTGAACTTTATATAAGCAGAACCATATAATCTGTATCAGTTTATGCTAGCTTATTTGGTTGTTGTTTTGAGACGGAGTCTCACTCAGTCGCCCAGGCTGGAGTGCAGTGGCACAATCTCGGTTCACTACAACCTCTGCCTCCCAGCTTCAAGCGATTCTGCTGCCTCAACCTCCAGAGTAGCTGGGATTACAGGCACGCACCACCAAGCCCAGCTAATTTTTTTGTAGTTTTAGTAGAGACAGGGTTTCACCATGTTAGTATGGCTGGTCCCGAACTCCTGACCTCAGGTGATCCCCCACCTTGGACTCCCAAAGTACTGGAATTATAGGCATGAGATACTGTGCTTGGCCTCACACTACATTTCTAATGGATAATACAGCACATACAAAGTCTTGACAGCATAAATGGGGGCTGACCCCTCGGAGGGTTAGAGTTCACCTTAGTCTGCATGGCTCTGCCCATCCTGAAACCTGATTGTATACTCTACTAGGAACACTGTCAGATGTCCTAGGAGTTCCATACACCATTTAATACCTACATGTTTTAATAGAAAACCTTTAAGCCAAGAAGTAGGTAGTGATATTACAATAGCAAGTAAGAAGCTGGGAAGATTATAGAATTTATTGGAAATCCATTAATTCTTCTGAAATTCCCCTGGAAACATGTAATTTTTCAATTTCTGTAAGCTTTAGAAGATATTTCCTAAAAGGTTCTCTGTAATAAGTTATAAAATGAGATTTTATGGTAACCCCTACTACTACTATTATGGTTTATATGCAAAATAAACAGTGCTATTATAAATATCTTCAGTTGCACTTAAGATGAAACAGGATTCACATTTGGACCTGGCAGTAGAATCACATATCACCTTTTGGTTATCGTGCTCTTTTGTACTGCTGGCAAGGAAAACACACAGGTTTGGGAGAATGGCACGATGGCACCCATGCTGCTCTGAGCACGAGTTCTCCTGCTGGCTTCTGAATGAGGTCCCTTTGCTTGACTGTCCCCACTCATACTGGAAGCAGCAAGGCCTTCAGAGGCTAAGCGACTGTGGCCTGCAGGAAGGCCACAGCTCCATGGTGCAGCCTGGAGGATCACTTAGTATGTTCAATCCTGTGGGATTCAACTGGAACAAACCTAATGCCTGCATTGTGTGTCAGAAAACACAAGCACTGTGGCCAAGCAACTGAGCCATCCATGACACAATGAAGAATGAAGATACTTACTTGGGGAACTGGCAGAGACGCGCTTCCTGGTCAGGGTCTCCTGGCTGGGCTTGTCTGAAGCTAAAGGGCCCCTGGTTTGGACATGCCTCTTTCCCGGGCTCTCCTCTGGCTCCAGTGACTTCTCCATTCCATGGAAATACTTCATGTGATAGTGCAACAGTTTGGCTTTGCGGAAAAATTTTAAACAGTCCACAACCTTGCATCTAAACTTATGGTCTAGGTCGACAGCTGGTGCATTAGATGACACAAAATCATCTGTTTTCTTAAAAGTATTTGCTACTGAAAAAAATAAAAACAAAAGCAAAGGTTCCTTGTATTTATCCCAGTTATTACAAAACATGCACTAACACATGACAGCTGAAGGTGAAAGACTAGCGTGCATATGTAGCCTGAGATATCAGACTGCCATTACCTCCTCAAATTACTGTTTAGAGAGAATAAAAACAACTTCAGGTCAAATAAGACTCAACTGTGATTCATCTTTAGGAAGAAGAAATCAACATGTTTATTTTCAACAGTAGTACAAGTTTTCAGGGTTTCACATACTTTAAGGAAAAATCCTTAAAAAACAAAACAAAACAAAACAAAACATCAAGGATCTCAGGCCAGGCAGAGCGGCTCACACTTGTAATCCCAGCACTTTGGGAGGCCAAGGCAGGTGGATCACTCGAGATCAGGAGTTCATGACCAGCCTGACCAACATGGTGAAACCCCATCTTTATTAAAAATACAAAAAAATGGGCTGGGCATGGTGGCTCACACCTGTAATCCCAGCACTTTGGGAGGCCAAGGGAGGTGGATCACCTGAGCTCAGGAGTTTGAGACCAGCTTGGCCAATATGGTGAAACCCCGTCTCTACTAAAAATACAAAAATTAGCTAGGCATGGTGGCAGGTGCCTGTAATCCCAGCCACTTGGGAGGCTGAGGCAGGAGAATTGTTTGAATCTGGGAGGCGGAAGCTGCAGTGAGTCAAGATCATGCCATTGCACTCCAGCCTGGGAGACAAGAGCAAGACTTTGACTCAAACAAAAAACAAACAAACAAACAAATTAGCCAGGCATCATGGAGCACACCTGTAATTCTAGCTATTCGGGAGGCTGAGGCATGATAATCGCTTGAACCCGAAGGCAGAAGTTGCAGTGAGCTGAGATCATGCCACCCTAGGCAACAGAGCCAGACTCTGTCTCAAATAATAATAATAATAATATAAAGTAAAATAAAAATTTAAAAAATCAAGGATCTCAAGCTGGTACTTATGAGTTGGACCAGACTTACATTCACTACCATCCTGGTACCCATCCTTGTGGATGGAAATAGGGAATATTCCTCAGTATCTCTCTGTGAAACCTAAGAGATTTTATGCCAGTTTTTGTGCAAGGGAAGTGTAACAGTTACAAAGGTTTTAGTACTGAGTCTTTGAGATTTCAACATGTACTTTGTTTTATGATATACTTTGTCTGATCAAAAGGATCCAGAATTGGCCAGGTGCAGTGGTCCACACCTGTAATCCCAGCACTTGGGGAGGCCGAGGTGGGTGGATTACCTGAGGTAACGAGTTCGAGACCAGCCTGGACAACATGGTGAAACCCCGTCTCTACTAAAAA
>NW_012121820.1:18065735-18069499 GCF_000951035.1 Colobus angolensis palliatus
AAAATTAGCTGGGCATGGTGGTGCACCCCTGTAGACCCAGCTACTCAGGAGATCGAGGCAGGAGACTCACTTGAACCCGGAGGTGGAGATTGCAGTGAGCCGAGATCGTACCATTGCACTCCAGCCTGGGTGACAAGAGCGAGACTCCATCTCAAAAACAAAAACTTTGCACTCATGTGTACACACAATGGTCATCTACATAAAGCAAACAGCACAGGCGCTAAGTGTGGGTTCTGCAGCTGGACAGCCTATTTCAAACCCAAGTTCTTCCACCTACACCCCTAGACTCAGTTTCCTCATGTGCAGGATGGAGACGATAATGGTAACAACTTCGCTGAGTTGTGAGAATTAAATAAATTACATGCAAAGAGCCTAGAAAGGAGCACATAATAAATGCTCAATTAATACTATCTACTACGACTATTCAATGTCATTTTAAATTTCAGGAATTAACCTAATCATAAGCAGAAGAGGGGAAGTGCCCACCACCCACAGCCTCACTGCATGCTCCTGCCAGAGGCAGTATGGTATAATACAAAAAGCACAACGTTAAATCCCAGGTCTATCTTTCATTAGCAGCATAAATTAGCTGTGCAAGCTAGTCTAATTATCCAGATTCTTAAGGGAAGAATACAACCTATTTCAAAGAGTTGGAGAAAAGGTTATGGATAATGTATATACTTGGCACAAAGTAGGTGATCCACACACGGAAGCCATTATCATTTCAAATATAAAATATATCATAAGCAGGCTTATGTTATTTCTGGAACATGGCTGGAGACAGCTATTATAATTATCAACCAAGTGTGAAACATTTCTTCAACCAGTCTTCATATGCCCTGGCTGGAACACATATCACCCTGTAAACACTTCATTTTGTCTACGTCTTCCTGAAAAGTGTGAAATTCAAAACCAACTATAAGGTTCCTAGTATGACTATTCACATATCAGTGGGATTATTATCTCCACCTTTTGGGACATCTTTTACTATGACACCTAAAGATTTTCATTTTTAATACTCACTTTATATAATGCAGGATAGTACCAAGCTTGTTCCACCAAAATACTGAACATTGTTTTATCTTTTTAAAACATAAATAACAGGACATGTTGGTGGGGTACGGTGGCTCACGCCTGTAATCCCAGCATTTTGGGAGGCCAAGGCAGGCAGATCACCTGAGGTCAGGAGTTCAAGACCAGCCTGGCCAACATGGTGAAACCCCATCTCTACAAAAAATACAAAAAATTAGCCAGGCGTGGTGGCAGGTGCCTGTAATCCCAGCTACTCGGGGGGCTGAGGCAGGAGAATCGCTTGAACCTGGGAGGCAGAGTTTGCAGTGAGCCGAAATTGTACCGCTGCACTTGAGCCTGGGTGACAGAGCAAGACTCTGCCTCAAAAAAAAAGGATCCAGAATAGGAGAAATAAGTTCTAGTATTCTACAGCACTATAGGGGGACTATAGTTAATAATAATTAATTATATATTTTCAAATAGCTAGAAAAGCAGATTTTGAATGTTCTGAACACAAAGAAATAAATGTTCAAGGTGATGGATTTGCTAATTATCCTGATTTAATCATTATACATTGTATACATGTAAGGAAATGTGTACCACATGAATATGTAAAATTATTACATGTCAATTAAAAATAACAATAAATGAGGCCAAGGCAAGAGAGGATCACTAGAGGCCAGGATCCTCAAGATCAGTGTAGGCAACTCAGCAAGACCCCATCTCTACAAAAATAATTTTTTTTTAATTAGCCAGGCATGATGCATGTGCCTATAGTCCCAGCTGCCCAGGAGGCTCAGGTGGGAGGATCCCTTGAGCCCAGCAGGTTCAGGCTGCAGTGAGCCATGACTGCACCACTGCCCTTCAGCCTAGGCAACAAAGCAAGATCCTATATCAAGAATGAATAAATAAAATAACAATAATAATAATAAATGCAAAATAAACAACAACAAAAAGGACCCAGAGACTACAAGAAAAACCAGCTAACTAAATGGAGGTAGAAGGCATAAGGAGGACTCATAGGACTCAATGATCAATTTCAAAGAGACAATAAAAGCATGACCCTAAAAAACAAATAAGCAGAAGGCAATAGTCGGTCAGACACCAATGACAAAAACTAAACCCATCACAAGGACTTTTTATTTTTTTTTCCTTGAGACGGAATCTCACTCTTGTCTCCCAGGCTGGAGTGCAATGGTGAGATCTCAGCTCACTGCAACCTCTACCTCCCCAGTTCAAGTGATTCTCCAGCCTCAGCCTCCCAAGTAGCTGGGATTACAGTCGCCCACCACCACGTCCACCTTTTTTTGTTTTGTTTTGTTTGTTGCTTTAGTAGAGACTGGTCCAGGCTGGTCTCGAATGCCTGACTTCAAGTGATCCGCCCGCCTCGGCCTCCCAGAGTGCTGGAATTACAGGTGTGAGTCAACGCCCGAGGGCCACAAGAACCTCTTGTGTGTTAGAAATGCAGTTTATTGAGGACTGCCTTTAGAATGTCTTCCCACCAACGAAAACAATCACCTTAAGTCACTCCTATGCTACAGATTTGGTCACCCAAGAATATATCAAATGGACCTTTTTTTAAAAAATTAAGAATTCCATGTGCAATGAACGGACCTTTCTCGAGTTAATCAAAGTTTTCTTAAACATAGTCACACAATTTCCACTGAAAGCAGGTAGCCTGTTAAACCTTTGGTAAGTATTATGATTATTTTTTCAAGTGTCATCCCATAATCAGAAGTAATTTTAAAATTCTTAAATTTGATCTAAATTATACTCTACATTTCAAAATTAGGTTTGGTGGTCTGAAGGATGCTATTAGAGAGTCAATTTAAACCAACAAAAACCTATACACACACATCACAAAGCAGAATACCTTAAAATCACTTTCTACCTATAACAAGAGATACAAAAGACGCCAGATCAGTTAGTTGCAGGTAAGAGAAGAAAAAGTTGGCCAGGCGCGGTAGCTCACGCCTATAATCCCAGAACTCTGGGAGACCAAGGCGGGCAGATCATATGAGGTCAGGAGTTCCAGACCAGCCTGGCTAACATGGTGAAACCCCATTTCTACTAAAAATACAAAAAATTAGCCAGGCGTGGCGGTGTGTGTCTATAATCCCAGCAACTCGGCAGGCTGAGGCAGGAGAATCGCTTGAACCTGGGAGGCAAAGGTTGCAGTAGCTGAGATCGCGCCATTGCATTCTGGCTTGGGCAACAAGAGCGAAACTCTGTCTCAAAAAAAAAAAGGGGAGAAGCAAAAGTGACACGATGTGAAACAGAATACACACTTCTCAGACAAATAATTGGACAGGAAAAGTATGTCAGTGGAGAAGTTCAAAACACAAACCTTTAATACATCCAATTATTTCCTAAAACAAAAAAATAGTTTATTTGGAATATCCTTCTCTTGATCTATATTAAGTTAAATCATATAAACGTGCCATTTTGTACGTCACAAAAGACTAAGGCTGGAACCCTGTGCAGCGGCTCACAACTATAATTCCAGCACTTTTGGAAGCTGAGGCAGGCAGACCACTTGCAGTCAGGAGTTCAAGACCAGCCTGGCCAACATGGTAAAACGCCATCTCTACTAAAAATATAAAAATTAGCCAGGCATGGTGGCACGTGCCTGTAGTCCCAGCTACTTGGGAGGCTAAGGTGGAAGAATTGCTTGAACCCAGGAGGCAGAGGTTGCAGTGGGTCAAGATCACGCCACTGTACCCCAGCCTGGGCAACAGAGTGAGACTCTGTCT
>NW_012121820.1:18074675-18076594 GCF_000951035.1 Colobus angolensis palliatus
ACATGGCCAAACTATGTTGAAAGATAGATATGACTGGACTAATAATCTGCCAATCCAGTAAACCCTTCAAAGGAAGCAAGTTCAGTTTACAGGATAAAAACTCCTCCCCCCACAAAAGCAAAATCCTTGATTCCTCACAGCTAAGCAAAAGTTAGTACAGCTGAAACTCCAAAGGAGGGCAAGCTTGGCACTCGGGTGGACCAGCTGCATCTGACAGGCAGTATTAGGATCAGAGAGGCTCAGGTGAGCAGGGATGCTCCTCAGGAGGGAAGATACTGCCAGGTGTCACCATCACAAAGACCCTGGCCAAACCAAAGGCTCTTTTCAATTTGGCAACACTAAGACAAAGTAGTTGCTGCTTTTTCTCTGATGGAATAAACATCAAAAGAAGATTTGAGCATTACAAATATTTAACCATGGAAGCTCAGGAAGTAAGATTTCCCAGTGAAATCAGTGAAGTATAACTCACTGTGATACAAGCAAGCTCTTCTGATTATAAGCCAGTTGATAATCTACCCTGGACTGCTGGAAAAAACAATCAACACAAGCATCAGAGTGAGAAAAGCTGCAAACAGGATATGAATCAGTTATGTATTATAGCCTGTGACAAAATCTGATAAATTACACAATTTGTTATAATTTCAGAACCACAAATCAAAAAGTAGATTCTTCCAGAAATAGAGCTCTAAAGAAAAAAAAGTAGATAAAAATATTATATATGAATAAAATGTTTATGCTTTTTAATGATGAGAAAATGTTTAGGATATGTTAAATTATAATACAACAAAAAAGGCCAGATGTGGTGGCTCATGCCTGTAATCCCAGCGCTTCGGGAGGCTGAGGCGGGTGGATCACCTGAGGTCAGGAGTTCGAGACCAGCCTGACCAACATGGTGAAACCCCGTCTCTACTAAAAATACAAAATTGGCCGGGCCCGGTGGCTCACGCCTGTAATCCCAGCACTTTGGGAGGCTGAGGCGGGCGGATCATTTGAGATTGGGAATTCGAGACCAGCCTGGCCAACATGGTGAAACCCTGTCTCTACTAAAAATATAAAAAAAAAAAAATCAGCTGGACATGGTGGTGCATGCCTGTAGTCCCAGCTACCTGGGAGGCCGAGGCAGGAGAATTGCTTGAACCTGGGAGGCAAAGGTTGCAGTGAACTGAGATCGCACCACTGTATTCGAGACTGGGCAAGAGAGCGAGACTGCCCCCCTCCACTGCCAAAAACAAACAAACAAACAAACAAAAAATAGAAAAAAATTAGCTGGATGCCTGTAATCTCAGCTTCTCAGGAGGCTGAGGCAGGTGAATCGCTTGAACCTGGTAGGCGGAGGTTGCAGTGGGCTGAGATTACACCATTGCACTCCAGCCTGGGCAACAAAGTGACAAACTTTGTCTCAAACAGTAAATAAATAAATAAATAAATAATATTAAAAAATAGAACAACAAAAAAGACACATAAACACCAAGACTTAAGCAATCGTCCCTTTCTCATGAAGGTTTTGCAAAGTGGACTATTTTACTTTTGAACCCAAATTTTTAGAAATATGAAAAATTATATTTTCCAGACTTCACAACCTTATCCTAATTTTTGCACACTACAGCCAAAAGGAGCCCTCTGTATGCACGATAAAGGCTGCCAGTTCAGCCAGTCTAGACCATGTGGTTCCCTCTATTTGGCATGTTGTTCCCACTTGCAAACCAAGTCTTGCTCATCCTTCAAATACCACCTCCTTGCACAATGCCTTCACCCCGGTCTCTCAGCAGAAAAGATTCTGTCCTGCCTTGAAGGATTCCGGTAAGTGCTTTATGGATCCTGTAGTCCTTCCCTTTCTATTTGTATAACAGTTGGTTTTGTTCATTCCTTTTTCTAAAATATTGATATACTCAATGTGCTGCTTTTTTTTTTTTTTTTTT
>NW_012121820.1:18078875-18080454 GCF_000951035.1 Colobus angolensis palliatus
GCTTGAACCCAGGAGGCGGAGGTTGCAGTGAGCCGAGATTGCACCACTGAGACTACAGCCTAAGCAAAAGAGTGAGACCCTGTCTCAAAAATAATTAAAAAATAATAATAAATTTTAAAAATTAAGAAACAGAATATGTGTGGTATAACTATGTGAAATAAAACTCAAAATATGGCCAAGCACAGTGGCTCATGCAGTCTGGGAGGCTGAGGCGGGCAGATCACTTGAGGTCAGGAGTTGAAGACCAGCCTGGTCAACATGGTGAAACTCTGTCTCTACTAAAAATCCAAAAATGTATCCGGGCGTGGTGGTGCGTGTCTGTTGTCCCAGCTACTCAGGAGGCTGAGGCACGAAAATTGCTTGAACCCAGGAGGTGGAGGTTGCCGTGAGCTGAGATTGTGCCACAGCACTCCAGCTTGGGTGACAGAGTGAGATTCTCTCAAAATAAAAAATAAAACTCAAAATATTATCAGCAAAATAGAAAATTATGTATAGGGCCGGGCATGGTGGCTCACGCCTATAATCTCAGCACTTTGGAAGGACGAGATGGGCAGATCACGAGGTCAGGAGTTTGAGACTAGCCTGGCTAACACGGCGAAACCTCGTCTCTACTAAAAATACAAAAGTTAGCTGGGCATAGTGGTGTGCACCTATAATCCCAGCTACTCAGGAGGCTGAGGCAGGAGAATCGCTTGAGCCCAGAGGCAGAGGTTGTAGTGAGCCGAGATTGTGCCAGGGCACTCCAGCCCAGGGGACACAGCGAGACTCCATTTCAAAAAAACAAACAGAAAAAAGAAACTAAGAGAGCCACTGGTTGTCAAATGGGCCTGCTGGGGCAGAGTCTACACACACAGGTGTGTATTCCCCTATGGGAGGACAGTTCATTTAGAATATACATGGCAGGAGTTGGTGACACCAGCTAAGTGACATCATCCACTCTTAGCGTATTAATACGGTTCTTGTCAACATGGGAGCAGTTACTCAAAGACAGAGGGCAGAAGACATGTAAATTATTATATAAAAAAAAAAAAAGAGCAATGAGGGTCTCCCTATGTTGCCCAGGGCTGATCTCCAACTCCTTGGCTCAAGTAGTGATCCTCCTGCCTCAGCCTCCCAGATTACAGGCATAAGTCACCATGCCCAAAAGAAAATACTATAAATTAAATCCTCAAAGGTTCTGGTTCAAATGTGAGGGGGAACTCAATTACTCTTGGGTAAGGTCATCTACTGAAACCAATTTATTCCTCTTTTAAAAGCAGTATGAAAATCACTATTTCCAAGTAGTTACTGGCATCATCATTTACATGCTCTGTCCTCTCCCTCCTGTTTAACAAATTATTGTTTGGAGGAATCAAGAAAAAGCACAGAGCTCTCTCCTGGGCATCCAGGCTCAAAATCTCAAGAGTCACCCTTTGCTCTTGTTGCTCCTAAATTACTACTATACTTTGGTATGTGCAGAGAAAAATGGTCCACAAATTTTGCTTTTAATAATGGTAACCCTAGGCCAGGCGTGGTGGCTCATGCCTGTAATCCCAACACTTTGGGAGGTCAAGGTAGGTGGATCACCTGAGGTCAGGAG
>NW_012121820.1:18088594-18094652 GCF_000951035.1 Colobus angolensis palliatus
CATTGCACTCCAGCCTGGGCGACAGAGCGAGACTCCGTCTCAAAAAAATAAATAAATAAATAAATATCCTATGTAATATTTTGTATGCCCATTGCCAGCATCAGATGACCTCACAACTGGATGACTATGAATAGATTATGATGATGGTGATATTCAGTCTGACAGGCAATGCTCAGTCTGGCATTCAAGGCCCACGTCACCCCAAGCAGCATTTTGCTTCCAAACGTACCTCCCATTCATCCACAAGGAGGCCTCAGCTCCTACTCCAACAACTGCTTCATGCTCTCGCAGTTCACACCCTTGCTTGGCCTGTGCCCTCTTCCTGCCATTCCTCCCTGGCTCAGCCAAGTCTTCACTTCCATCCAGACCCAGCTCACTCCACAAACAGGAAGACATCCAGATGGCCCTGGCTCTCAGGGACCACACACCATCAACTCCCGCCACAAATGACTATCTGCTGTACCTCATCATCAGCACTTAACATCTGCTCCTGGATCCTGTTATTTGTCACTTCTCCAGCCAGGGGAAAAGAGTCACTTCTCATTGTCATGTGTTCCCTCAGGACCAAGGCCCAACACAGTTGGTATTCTTGTCGGCAATGACATCATGTGGCCCAGGAGTTTGATATCTTTTTGATATATATTTAACATAATATAATGAACAAAATATTGTTCATGTCTGTGAAGGAATAACTTTTTCAGCTTGAAGCATCAAAAAGCAATCAAAGGATTAGCTGAGGCCAGGCACAGTGGCTCACACCTATAATCCCAACACTTTGGGAGGGTGAGGTGGGTGGATCACTGAGGTCAAGAGTTTGAGACCAGCCTGGATCCGTGTCTACTAAAGCTACAAAAAAAAAAAAGGCTGGGTGTGGTGGTGGGCACCCGTAATCCCAGCTACTCGGGAGGCTGAGGCAGGAGAATCACTTGAACCCAAGAGGCAGAAGTTGCAGTGAGCAGAGATCTCATCACTGCACTCCAGCCTGGACAACAGAGTGAGACTCTGTCTCAAAAAAAAAAAAAAGTATTTACTGATATGATCTCAAGATTATAATTTTTTTGGCATTAAAATAATGATAGAAACAGAGTACAACCCATAGAACGACATAAGAATCCATGAGCCCATGCGGATAAACAAACAAGGAAAGGAAGGAAAGAAGGGAGATACAGCCCCCTAAGACAGAATATAAACTCATACCTGTTGAAGGAATGATAAAAGTTAGATATCACCATTTGGCAGTCATCACAGTAAAAACGGTTTCAGGAAAGAAATACCAGTAGATGCTAAAATAATGGGTGAAAGTTTGATGAAGAAATAAGGTATTTACATAGTCTCAAAGTTTCTCTCACAAGAAATGTATTCATTATATAGGGGTAATAACAGCCTTATAGTAGAAAAAGCTGGTAGATACTACCTTAGGTAAATGACAAAAGTTAATGTCACCAGTAAATGGGACAAAGAGGTTTTCATGTGCTTCCTGATAGCATGCACCTGAAAAGGACACATCACTTATGTGGTATTTCTGTGAAAAGTGAATAACCCAAATTAAATTATGAAGATACATCAGAAAAACCCAAATTGAGGGACATCATATTCTTCAAAAATGTAATGTGAAGGTCATAAAAGACTAAAACTGAAGATCTCATTTTTAAAAAGTAAAAAAAAAAAAAAAAAAAAAAAAAAGTTTATTCCCCTGTCCCTCACTCCAGTAAAAAAAAAGTAGAAGACTGAAAGTCTGTTTCAGATTAAAGGAGACAAAAGAAATATGACAGCTGAATTCAACATGTGTTCCTGGATTGGATCTTGACCAGAAATAAAAAAAATTCACCCCCATTTTTGCCACAAAGAATATTATTAGAACAAATGGCAAAGTTTTTAAAAGGTCTTATGGCCGGGCGCGGTGGCTCAAGCCTGTAATCCCAGCACTTTGGGAGGCCGAGATGGGCGGATCACGAGGTCAGGAGATCGAGACCATCCTGGCTAACACGGTGAAACCCCGTCTCTACTAAAACAAAAAAAACTAGCCGGGCGAGGTGGCGGGCGCCTGTAGTCCCAGCTACTCCGGAGGCTGAGGCAGGAGAATGGAGGCAGAGCTTGCAGTGAGCTGAGATCCGGCCACTGCACTCCAGCCCGGGCGACAGAGCGAGACTCCGCCTCAAAAAATAAATAAATAAATAAATAAAAGGTCTTGATTTTGATTATATTGTGTGAATGAAAGAGAATGTCCTTGTTTTCAGGAAATACACACTGAAATATTCAGAGCTAAAGGCTGACAATTTATTTTCAAACAATTCAAAAAACTACATTAAAAAATCTGGGAGCAGGCTGGGCACAGTGGCTCACGCCTGTAATCCCAGCACTTTGGGAGGCCAAGGTGGGTAGATAACTTGAGGTCAGGAGTTCAAGACCAGCTTGACCAACATGGTGAAACTCCATCTCTACTAAAAATACAAAAAAAATTAGCCAGGCATGGCGGCGTGTGTCTGTAATTCCAGCTACTCGGGAGGCGGAGACAGGAGAATTGCTTGAACCCAGGAGGCGGAGGTTGCAGTGAGCCAAGATCTCGCCACTGTACTCTAGCTTGGGCGACCGAGTAAGACTCTATCTCAAAAAATAAAATAAAATCTGGGAGAGAATAATAAAGCTAACATGGTAAATTACTAGCAATTGGGGAATCTATATTTTCCAACATAGGGAAGGGTATAAGGGAAATCTTTTTGCTATTTTTGCAACTTTTTTATAAATCTGAAATTATTTTTTGTCATTTTTTAACCCACACTACATAGGTGTATAAATCTAAATTATTTCAAAATAAAAACTTCCTAAAATATATATTCAGGAAAAAACATGCATCTATATACATAGGAAGAATACTTTGAAGCCATAAATACCTAAGTGGAAGGAAAGGAACCACACCCACATACAGTCCTGGTGAATATTTCAAGGCTAGCCCCTGGAATGCATACGTATGCACTCAGCCCCCACAAAAATCACTGAGCACTCATTCCACAAGGTGGCAGAGCTGCCCCAAGTGCCAGAATTAGGTTGGAACAGTTAGCTCTGGACTAGATGTGTTGCCCTCCCAGCTCCTCCTCCTCCTGCTGCCCACAAGCCTCCTTCACACCAATTTATCAGATTGTCACTCCATCTCAGTTTAAAAACGCAAGACTCTGGCACCAGCTCAGGACAGCAATCACTAAACAGTGACTAATGCAGCATCCCAGCTTCCAGGGGCCTGGCTGGATGCTTCTGAAGATGGTCATGGTCCCACCCTATTTCCTACTTACTTACGTAATACATTCCTGGTGAATGAGTTCTCAACAACCTCCCTTTCCCCCAGCAATCTTTCTGGATCGTTCTGTACTCATACCACTAAACCTATGTTCCAAAAGAAACACCAGAAACACCATTCAGTTTCGAGATCAAGACATCTTCCACAACTCAAAGAATTCAAAAGGCACCATCCAGTCCTGGAGTACTGACATCACTTGTACCACACACTACCCTCCAAACCCAGCCACCCTACTAAGTCTCTTACTCTGAGTGTACACACTGCTTTAATGAGTGCCCCGAGAGCAGAAGTTTGCATCACATACTGTGCAATGCCCCTAAAGGCAGGCACTCTGTTCATTTCACTTGATTTATATAGCACACAGCATCTTATCAGATGGAATTAGGCACTCAGCAGGAAAACAACAGTTACAGACTCTGGGCCAAGGCACACTGGCTTACACCTGTAATTTCAGCACTTTGGGAAGCCGAGGCAAGTGGATTGCTTGAGCTCAGGAGTTCGAGACCAGTCTGGGCAAAATGGCAAAACCCTGTCTCTACAAAAAATACAAAAATTAGCCAGGAGTGATGGAGAGTGCCTGCAGTCAGAATGATTCAGGAGGCTGAACAGTGGGAGGATCACTGAAGTTCTGCAGTGAGCCGTGACAGTGCCACTGCATTCCAACCTGGATGACAAAATGAGATCCTGTCTCAAACAAAAATTTAATTTAATTTTACCAACCTCTACAATACCAACCATTAGGAAGTGTGCCAATCTAGCTAAGTCACTCCTTCATGCCAAATATTAGGCTCTTTGTCTGTAAAACAAGGAGAATTAATAGGGAAAAGTTAGAAAGAACTTAAATGTCTTTCAGCAGGGGCTAGGTAAATAAATTACGGAACATCCATACAATGAAATAAATTATACGTAATTGTTTTTGTTTCTGTTTTTCCAGAGACAGGGTCTCACTCTGTTGTCAAGGCTGGAGTGCAGTGGTAGGATCATAGCTTACTGCAACACTGAATGCCTGGGCTTAGAGCAATCCTCCCGCGTCAGCCTCCCGAGTAGCTGGGACTACAGCCGTGTGCCACAATGCCTAGCTAATTATATTCTTTTCCTTTTTTTCCTTTTCTTTTTTTTTTGAGACAGAGTGTCGTTCTGTCACCCAAGCTGGAGTGCAATAACGTGATCTCGGCTCACTGCAACCTCCGCCTCCCACGCTCAAGCAATTCTCCTTACTCAGCCTCCAGAGTAGCTGGGACTACAGGCACACACCACTGCACCTGGCTAAATTTTTGTATTTTTAGTAGAAACAGGGTTTCGCCATGTTGTCCAAGCTGGTCTCTAACTCCTGACCTCAGGTGATCTGCCTGCCTTGGCCTCCCAAAGTGCTGGGATTACAGACTTGAGCCACTGTGCCCGGCCTAATTACATGTAATTGTGAAAGGAGATAGGGCTGGGCATAGTGACTCACACCTCCAATCCCACCACTTTGGGAGGCCAAGGTAGGGTCCCAGAGTTCAAGACAAGCATGGGCAATAAATCAAGACCCTGTCTCCACAAAAATTTTAATAATTAGCCAAGCTTGGTGCCACATGTCTGTAGTCCTAGCTACTCAGGAGGCTGAGACGGAAAGATGGCTTAAGGCCAGGAGGTCGAGACTGCAGTGAGCTATGATCATGCCACTACACTTCAGCCTGGATGACAGAGCAAAACCCTTCTCAAACAAATAAATGAATGAATACATAAATAAATATTACCCATCACATTACTGATATGTTTCCCTCATGGACCTACTTGCTCTGGCTGGGAATAAAAAGTATTCAATAAAAGTGTGCTTGAACAAGGCCCAGAGGTAGGAGTGTATCTGCTATACCTGCAGGATAGCAAGGAGGCCATGTGGCTGCAGCAGAATCAACAGGAAGGTGAGGCAACAGGTGGCCAGAAGAAGCTGGGCCCTGCAGGCCAGTGTATGGTCCTGAGGCCCTCATGACCAAATACTAACAGTAGTGGGCCATGGGACTATGGGAGTCAAGAATGTTAGTTGAATTATCCTTGTATATTTCTGGAGTTCTTTTCAAATTTACGAATATTTTTTTCAATTGCCCAGAAAAAGCATACAGAATAAAGACAAGATGACTGCCATAAATGGGGTGAAAGGCACAGACTGATAAAGTCTGAAGAAAGTCCTGATTTTGAAAATTATATTGTGGTAATGTAGAAGAATGTCATTGTCTTTAGGAAATATGGATTTTTTTTTTCTTTTTCTTATTTTCTTTTTTTTTGACAGAGTCTTGCTCTGTCACCCAGGCTGGAGTGCAGTGGTGCTATCTTGGCTCACTGCAACCTCCGCCTCCTGGGTTCAAGCAATTCTCCCACCTCAGCCTCCCGAGTAGCTGGGATTACAGGTGCACACCACCATGCCTGGCTAATTAAATAGGGGATTTTCTAAAAAGTACTTAGGGAGGCCGGGTGCGGTGGTGGCTCACACCTATAATCCCAGCACTTTGCAAGGCTGAGGTGGGTGGATCACCTAAGGTCAGGAGTTCAAGACCAGCCTGGCCAACATGGTGAAACCCAGTCTCTACTAAACATACAAAAATTAGTTGGGCATGGTAGCGTGCGCCTGTAATCCAAGCTACTTGGGAAGCTGAGGCAAGAGAATCTCTTGAACCCAGGAGGCAGAGGTTGTAGTGAGTAGAAATCGCACTACTATATTCCAGCCTGGGTGACAAGAGCGAGAAACTCTGTCTCAAAAAAAAAAAAAAAAGTATTTAGGGATAAAGG
>NW_012121820.1:18095352-18099297 GCF_000951035.1 Colobus angolensis palliatus
AATAATAAAGCAAATATGGTAAATTGCTGGCAATCGGGGAATTTGGTTGAAGGTATATTCTTTGTACCATTTTTGACAACATTTTTAATAACAAATTATTTCAAAATAAAAACTTCTTTAAAATATATGCAGAAAAGGCCGGGTGCCGTGGCTCAAGCCTGTAATCCCAGCACTTTGGGAGGCCAAGACGGGTGGATCGCGAGGTCAGGAGATCGAGACCATCCTGGCTAACACGGCGATACCCCGTCTCTACTAAAAAATACAAAAAACTAGCCAGGCGAGGTGGCGGGCGCCTGTAGTCCCAGCTACTCGGGAGGCTGAGGCAGGAGAATGGCATAAACCAGGGAGGCGGAACTTGCAGTGAGCTGAGATCCCACCACTGCACTCCAGCCTGGGCAACAAAGAAAGACTCCACCTCAAAAAAATATATATATATACAGAAAAAAATACCATATGGCCACAAAATAGCTAAATGGAAGGAAAGCAACCCTGCCAACACAGGCTATCTCCCTATCCTGAAAATGAAACATTTTTCAGTTTCTCAATAAATTCCTCAAAGCAACTAACCTCAGTTTGGCAGCAACTTACACTACCTTAATCCACTTCAGGAAGTCTGCAATCAAGTCAGAACACATACCTGACAGTCTCAGAAATGGCCCTGTGATCATGCCATGCTAGCTGCTTTGCCTACATTTTCAAATGCCTAACTGCTACCCATCCTTCAAGGTCCTGTGCAAGTACCACCTTCTTCCATCCCTGCCCCTAAAGCACCAACCTCTCCCCAAGAGGCAAATAGCAAATCCAAATAGCAGTTAATGAACACTAAGACCAAGAGTGCCCAGTCATCTTTGTATACTCAACAGTTAGCAGTCCTAGGCATATGTTAAAGGCTCAGTAAGTGAGTTGAAGTCAATTAATTTCTCTCTCTCTCTCTTCTTTCTCTTTCTCTTTCTTTCCTTCTTTCACACGGTCTCACTCTGTCGCGGCTCTGGAGCACAGTGTTGCCATGATCATGGCTTATTATAGCTTTGACCTCCAGGGCTCAATCAATCCTCCCACCTCAGCCTCACAAGTAGCTGGGATTACAGGCTCATGCCACCACACCCGGCTAATTTGGTTTTTGGGGTTTTGTTTTGGGGTGTTTTTTTTCTTTTGGAGACATGGGGTGTTCCAAAACACCATGTTGCCTAGGCTGGTCTTGAAAGGTCAATTTCTTTCTTTTTTTTTTTGACATGGGTCACTTTAATAACAATACATATACCATGTTACCACCATGGAATGTAAATTCAGTTAGATAAGAGAATTTCACAAGCATAATAACATTCTATGGTATATAAAAGTTTGGGTATACTGTCTGGCCTAACCAGATTGCTCTTAAGCCATTAATCAAAACCATTATAGGTAATTTGTTCAGTTTAATGTTTATAATTCTTATGGAAAAAATAAGCAATGCACACATTTAAAAAGTGTTCATTTACCTTTGCATGAGTGCTTAAAATACATATTCCTATTTCAAGATGACATTTAAAAATTATTCTAATATAACAGCAGCAAAAATATAATTAGCAATTACTAAAGAAATAAACTAGAATCCATAAGTTATTCTCACGTTTACAACTGTGATTCTTTAATAAATACTGCTATTATGCAGCTCTACTGTAAGTTTTCTAGATTTGGTTTAAACACATGCACATATACGTATTGTCAGTTGTGGGAAGCTTTACAAGTTATATTCCAAGCACTTTTTGGACAGAGTTCTAAAAGAGCCAGCCAGCCCACAAAACAGGCAGAAAAATAGTTAAATTAACTGGGGCAAATAGGACTCTTCTATAACATCCAAAATACATGAGACTCTGCAGCAAACTGGGAGTACTTCAGGGTTGGCCCGTTATCTTCTTTAGAACTAAGTTCATCTTAACAATTTAAGAAGGTGGACATTTCAACACCATCAACTGCATTTAGGTGACATGTTTCTTTTAAGTTAACTTGACTTCCTTGAATGACCTAGTTAGTAAACTAGTCACTAGTAATTTGGTCACCAGGCAAATCAAGCCTGTAAGAAAGTAAGACAATATTCAAAATGCCCTGTTACCATCTAAACCCATACATAAAATTAGTTTATTTTCAATGATAATACATAACTTCAATAATGAGATGTCTAACTAAAGCAAGCTCCTCCAACAAGACCAAGACAGAATCTCTTCTTCTAAGGCTTACGTTTTGCCCAGAATTCTCGATATATGGAATAGCCCATAACAACAGTAACTGCTCCTACAACAAAGCCTTGGGCTGCCACACACATGTGGATCAGATGAAGGGACATTTTAGTATTTCCCCTGCTCTTCAATTTGTATAATCCATATGCAACAACTGCTGCAAAACCTTCTATTCCAACAGGTACGTATAGTGCCTCTTTAGCTTTCTGAATAAGTTTGGATCCCTGATCTTCATCATATGACTTCAGAAAGGGAAACATCTGTGTTTGTTGACATAGTGATTGCTTAAAGAATCTCCCTAGAGCAAGGAAACCTCTCACAGGCCAACCCGAAGAGGTCAATTTCTATGTAGCACACATTATCACGGTCATTCTTCTCTCTATTCTTGTAGTTTTATTCTAAGTTTGTCATGACATCATCTTTCTTGTACCATAGGTATCTGAAGTCTCATCCACTCCTCTGGACAGAAAGACCTGGAAGGGCCTAGACCAGATGTCACATTCATCTCTCTAACCCCCAGAATAATGAATTATCTATCAGTTTTCCATCACAATACATAATTGATGATATGAAAAACCATAGACACTCACAACTTCCCAAACTAAAATGGCTGTAGATCTATGACTCTCCTGCTCAAGAAACCATAGAGAACACAAATTCATTAAAGCTGAAATACTATAGGCATTACACTAAATCTCAACCGGTTAATTTAAAAGTAAATCATTTGCAAAAAATATTATAGTCATCATGCTAAATCGTAACTAGTTAATTTAGAAGTAAATCATTTGTTAATTTTTTATACTTCAATGACAATTCATTCATTTTATAACTAACAACAAACACAGCAAGATTTCATGGGTTAGAATCACTGATCTGGATCCTGTGGCAAAATGTCCCACTTCTACCAAGTATTTACTAAAAATAACTTAACTGAATGGACCTGTACTTCTATTTGGTTTTCTTTCTTGTTTATTCTATGCTTCTTGTAGAATATTAACCAATAAGACAGCTTAGAATAGGGTCTGAGGCTGAAGCAGGAGGATCACTTGAGCACAGGAGTTAGAGGCTGCAGTGATCTAAGATCATACCACTGCACTACAGCGAAAGTGCACTGCACTAAGGCGAAAGAGTCAGACCCCGCCTTCAAAACAAGAAAGCGGGAGGCTGAGGCAGGGGAATCGCTTGAACCTGGGAGGCGGAGGTTGCAGCGAGCCGAGATTGCACCACTGCACTCCAGTCTAGGGAACAGAGTGAGACTCTGTCTCAAAAAAAAAAAAAGAAGAAGAAAGAAAAGAATAGGGTCTGGCATTGGCACTTAACAGGCACTTGCTAAATATTTGCAGCAGCCCATTTTCAGAGAATAATATGACCTCTAAACTTCTTTTTTAATTTTTTGAGATGGAGTCTCACGCTGTCTCTCAGGCTGGAGTGCAGTGGCACAATCTTGGCAAACTGCAACCTCTCCCTCCCAGGTTCAAGCACTTCTCCTGTCTCAGCCTCTCAAGTATCTGGGCAGGCGCCCACCACCATGCCCAGCAAATTTTTGTATCTTTTTTTTTTTTTTTGAGACAGAGTCTCATTCTGTCGGCCAGGCTGGAGTGCAGTGGCACAATCTCGGCTCACTGCAAGTTCCACCTCCCAGGTTCATGCCATTCTCCTGCCTCAGCCTCCCAAGTAGCTGGGACTACAGGCGCCCGCCACCATGCCTGGCTAATTTTTTTGTATTTTT
>NW_012121820.1:18099457-18101620 GCF_000951035.1 Colobus angolensis palliatus
GTGATCTGCCCACCTTGGCCTCCCAAAGTGCTGGGATTACAGGAATGAGCCACCACACCCAGCCCGAGACCTCTAAACTTCTAGGGGAATTACTAACTTCTGTTTTACCGCATAAATGAATGCTTGCCCAATTACAACAGTCACAACTGCATTCTCCTCTGGCTTTTTTATTTTGTTATTTTTGAGATAGAGTCTCACTCTGTCGCCTAAGCTGGAGTACAGTGGCACGATCTCGGCTCACTGCAACCTCCACCTCCCAGGTTCAAGCAACTCTCCCACCTCAGCCTCCCGAGTAGCTAGGATTACAGGCGCCTGCCACCATACCTGGCTAATTTTTGTATTTTTGATAGAGATGGGGTGTCACCATGTTGGCCAGGCTGGTCTCAAACTCCTGACCTCAACTGATCTGTCCACCTCGACCCCTCAAAGTGCTGAGATTACAGGCATGAGCCACCAGACCCAGCCATCTACTCTGGCTTTTAAGTCACTAAAGCAAAAAGCAAATACCTCATTCAAAAAAAAAAAAAAGAAAAAGAAAAAATACAGTAATGGGTTCCATGCTATATTTATTCCTCTTGGCTCAAGCTCAAAGTAATTTGACCTCCACCCTTACTATTAACCCTCTTGGAAAATAGATAAGTGTTTCAATCCATTGCAATGGTTTCAAAATTATTCCCTTAGAAAGGCAAAATTATTCCCTTACAAAGGACCTTGGTAAGGATGCAAAAGACAACGTGAAATCTCACCATCATCCTTTCCCCTAGACTCACCCGTCCTACCCTTAACTATACTTGATTCTGTGCTCTCCACAATCCAGAAACATAGCTAAGTTAGCTAACGCAAGCCAGAAATTATGTATGTGTATATTTTGGGAAAAAATAGAGCCCCAAGACCCCAAAAAATATGTAAACTTTACAAAAGGCACTGGAGTTAGCTTCCAATCTATTCTCCTCACTTAATATGCATGGTGTATTTCCTAGTGGTACAGGAACAATTAACTACAAATTTCAAGTGATGTCTAACATAACACTACCCTTAAGACAACATAATTAAAAGCTTAGTCTGCTGAGTCACAAGGGATGTGGCTGATCATCTAGAGCTCTCCCTGCCACAACAGACAACTAAATTCCGAGATTAAATTTCCACCTCATTTATATATGAACTTTAATAATTTGCCCCACTTGTCAGAAGAGCAGGCTGGGAAGAGCCCCAACACTGAGAGGAGGATGAGCAAAAAAAGGAAGATCCCTTGCCCCGACAAGCCCTCAAGGCTGAAGCACAACACTATGGACTCAGCTAGACACAGGACTAACAGAACAGCAGCAGAGATGAGCCAGGAATGAATACTTCAGTACTCTTCTAATTTTTTAACTTTTTTTTTTTTTGAGACGGAATCTTACTCTGTCACCCAGGCTGGAGTAGTACAGTGGTGCGATCTCAGCTCACTGCAACCTCTGCCTTCTGGGTTTAAGCGATTCTCCTGCCTCAATCTCCAGAGTAGCTGGGACTACAGGCATGCGCCACCACGCCCAGTGAATTTTTGTATTTTTAGTAGAGACGGGGTTTTACCATGTTGGCCAGGCTGGTCTCAAATTCCTGACCTCAAGTGATCTGCCTGCCTAGGCATCCGAGAGTGCTGGGATTATAGGTGTGAGCCACCACGCCCGGCCAATTTTTTAAAATTTTTAAGAGATAGTCTTGTTCTGTCACCCAGGCTGGCAGTGGTACAATCGCAGCTCACGGCAGCCTCGATCTCCCCAGTTTAAGTGATCCTCCCACCTTAGCCTCCCAAGTAGCTGGGACTATAGGCATGAACCATCATGCCAGGCTAATTTTTTTATTTTTTGAAGAGAGAGGGTCTCACTATGTTGATGCAAGACCTTCAATATAGCGAGTTTTGAACTCCTGGCCTCAAGTGATCCTCCCGTCTCGACCTCCCAGAGTACTGAGATTCACTATTTTCAAACAGCTGCTCTACTACATTTATGTTAACTATATAGCATCTGGCCAAGGGGAAAAAAAAAAAAAAACTATTCAAAAAATTTTTTTAGGCCGGGCACGGTGGCTCAAGCCTGTAATCCCAGCACTTTGAGAGGCCAAGACGGGCGGATCACGAGGTCAGGAGATCCAGACCATCCTGGCTAACGGTGAAACCCCGTCTCT
>NW_012121820.1:18101914-18123867 GCF_000951035.1 Colobus angolensis palliatus
AACCCGGGAGGCAGAGCTTGCAGTGAGCTGAGATCCGGCCACTGCACTCCAGCTTGGGCGACAGAGCAAGACTCTGTCTCAAAAAAAAAAAAAAATTTATCCAAATAAAAAGTGGGCAATTCTAAAGACACATAGTCTTATTTGTTTTTTAACTAAAAGTTAAGAAAAAAAAATTAGCTGGGCATAATGGCACACGCCTGTAGACCCAGCTACTCAAGTGACTCAGGCAGAAGGATCACTTGAGTCCAGGCGGTCCTGGCTACTCTGAGCTGTGATTGTGCCACCGCACTCCAGCCTGGGAAACAGTGAGACTCTATCTTTAAAAAAAAAAAGTCAAGTTTAAACAAAAACCAAAAGAATTTGTCATCAGGAACCTATAAGAAAATCTGAAGGAAATTCTTCATGCTGAAAAGAAATCTTCAAAGAAATAAAGAACATTGGAAATAGGCATGTGTAAATATGACTGTTGCTTTTGTCTTGTTGTCTTTAACATACATAATTGTGTAAAGCAAAAATTATAATACTACATTATGAAATTTATAATAGGCCAGGCGTGGTGGCTAACGCCTATAATCACAGGACTTTGGGGAGGCCAAGGTGGGTAGATCACTTGAGGTCAGGAGTTCCAGACCAGCTTGACCAACATGGTGAAACCCCATCTCTACTAAAAATACATTAAAAAAATTAGCCAGGCGTGTGGCACATGCCTGTAATTCCAGCTACTTGGGAGGTTGAGGCAGGAGAATTGCTTGAATCCGGGAGGCAGAGGTTGCAGTGAGCCAAGATCACGCCATTGCACTCCACCTGGGCAACAAGAGTGAAACTCCATCTCAAAAAAATAAATAAAACTTTTTTTAAAAAGGAATTTATAGGATATGTAGATATAATTCATGTGACAACTACAACATGGGGGAGGTTAATGGAACATTTTTACATAAAGTAGTTCAATATTAACTCTAAAGTGAACTGTGAAAAGTTAAGGATGCATACCATAATCCATAGAGTAACTTCTTTAAAAATGCTAGAAATACATCTAAAAGCTAACAGATGAATTAAAATGAAATTCTTAAAAAATCAGTTAACCTAAAAAACAAGAAACAAAAGAACAAAACACAAATAAGATAAACAGACAACCAGCCTGGCCAACATGGTGAAACCCCATCTCTACTAAAAAATACAAAAATTAGCTGATTGTGGTGGCAGGTGCCTGTAATCCCAGCTACTCAGGAGGCTGAGGCAGGTGAATCGCTTCAACCTGGGAGGCAGAGGTTGTAGTGAGCAGAAGTCACGCCACTGCACTCCAGCCTGGGCAATAGAGCAAGACTCTGTCTTTAAAAAAAAAAAAAGGCAAAACACAGTCAAATGTTAGACCAAAACCCAACCATATCAACAATTACATTTAGGCCAGGCACGGTGGCTCACATCTGTAATCCCAGCACTTTGGGAAGCCGAGGTGGGCAGATCATCTGTAGTCAGGAGTTCAAGGCCAACCTGGCCAATATGGAGAAACCCTGTCTCTACTAAAAATACAAAAATCAGTTGGACGTGGTGGCACATGCCTGTAATCCTAGCTACTCGGGAGGCTGAGACATGAGAATTGCTTGAACCCAGGAGGCAGAGGTTGCAGTGAATGGAGATTGCACCACTGCACTCCAGCCTGGGTGACAAAGCAAGATTCTGTCTCCAAAAAAAAAAAAAAATTATAAATGTGTATGCATCTAAAAGATCTTCAAAATACACAAAGCAAAAATGACAAAATTAGGCCGGTTGTGGTGGCTCACGCCTGTAATCCCAGCACTTTGGGAGGCCAAGGCAGGCGGATCACCAGGTTAGGAGATTGAGATCATCCTGGCTAACATGGTGAAACCCTGTCTCTACTAAAAATACAAAAAAAATTAGCTGGGCGTGGTGGCGGGTGCCTGTAGTCCCAGCTACTCAGGAGGCTGAGACAGGAGAATGGCGTGAACCCGGGAGGTGGAGCCTGAAGTGAGCCGAGATCGCACCACTGCACTCTAGCCTGGGCGACAGAGTGAGACTCCACCTCAAAAAAAAAAGAAAAAAAAGGCAAAATTAAAGGGAGAAATTAACAAACCTACAATAACAGAGATTTTAACAACACTCTCTTAGAAATTGACAGAACTAGACCAAAAGGAAAAAAAACACAAAAATCAATTTGTCAGAGAAACACCATCAACTACCTTGATCTAACTGACAGATATAGAACAAACACACAACAACGGTAAAATACTCGTTCTCAAGTGCATATGAAACATTCACCAAGACAGATCATATGCTGGACCACAGATTAAATCTCAACAAATGTAAAAAGATTGAAATCCTACAAAGTATGTTCTCTGACCACAGTAAAACTATATTAGAAATCAACAGCAATAAGGTATCTACAAAAACATAAAATACTTCAAACTAAAAGAGCATACTTCTAAGAAACCCATGGTCAACAAATAAATCACAAGATATATTAAATTGAACAAAACTAGAAACACAACATATCAAAATTTGTAAGACGCTGCAAAAGCAGTGCTCAGTAGGAAATGTATGACTTTATTTGTTTGTTTATTTATTTATTTATTTATTTATTTATTGTTTAGACTGAGTCTCACTCTGTTGCCCAGGCTGGAGTGCAATGGCGGGATCTTAGCTCACCGCAACCTCCACCTCCTAGGTTCAAGCAATTCTCCTGCCTCAGCTTCCTGAGTAGCTGGGATTACAGGTGCCTGCCACCATGCCCAGCTAATTTTTGTATTTTTGGTAGGGTTGGGGTTTCACCATGCTGGGCAGGGTGGTCTCGAACTCTCGACCTCAGGCAATCCACCCACCTCGGCATCCCAAAGTGCTGGCATTACGAGCCACCACGCCCAGCCGGAAATTTATAACTTTAAATGCTCGTATTAGGAAGAAAGATCTTATCACCAGGTAATGAAAAAAAAAAGGAAGAAAGATCTAAAATCAATTAGGTAAAGTTCTACAAAAAGCTGAAGGAAGAAAGCAAGATCAAAACAGAAATCAATGATATTTTAAAAAATAAACAATAGAGAAAATTGAAGTAAAAGCTCAGTTATTTGAAAACAAAATAGATAAAGCCCTAGCCATACTAAGAGAGGGAACACAAATTATGAAAATCAGAAATGAAAAGAGCATAACATTAAAATGATAAGGGAATATTAATAAAAGGTGAAAATCATCAACAGAAAAGTCACTTTTTTTTTTTTTTTAGTTCACAAAGCATAAGCAAAAGTGTATATAAAAAGAGGATTAATTTAACTCTAAATATGAACCTTCCACAGTCGAAATCTCTTGTAATTCCACAAGGGGAGAAGTCGTTTCTGTTTTCATGGTGTTTTCTCCCATTGACGGGCAGTTCAACTCCAAGCTTGCAGCCCCGGATGCATCCCCAAAGGAGTGGCAAGTCAGTGCAGATGAGACCTGGCCAGCTTCCAAAGTAGACTTCAACTGACCTAGAAGAAAAAAAGAAAGTTTGGGGGAAATATACATGTATGCAATTCTGAAACCGAAAGTCCTACAACAGTCTAAGAAAGCCAGGGACT
Organism: Colobus angolensis palliatus; assembly: GCF_000951035.1. NCBI lineage: Eukaryota > Metazoa > Chordata > Mammalia > Primates > Cercopithecidae > Colobus > Colobus angolensis. Next base: position 18,105,481 of record NW_012121820.1, read on the forward strand.
TTTTAGAGGAAGGAATTAATCTAAAACAAAAAAGTATACATTCACAGATTCCAGTACATACAGGCTGGCCTGTGAGCTTCTCAAAGAAAGAGGTTCAAGTGAAAGGAGAAATTGCTGGAAGTATAAACACAAAGGCACGAATGAGATGGCAGCAGAGAGAGAGAAGCAGGGCTCTTCAAACAGTGTACCTCCAGACCAACACTGAGTGGTAAATAAGCAAAACCAACCACAAATGCATCCAGAAAGTATGTCTATTGAATAAATCATCAGTGAAGAGCAATACATTATAAAAACACTGCAGCCCATTCAATAGTTTGATTTCAAGACAATTTAATACTTGTGGAAGGCAGAACACAATGATTTAGATTGATTCTCACTCAATAGGCACCAGGTTGGCAAGACAATTCCTGAACAGACTGACTCACCTTCTTCAGATTCCTTGGTACTAGACAACGTGTCTTGCAAAGGATCCGTATCAACCAAATCTGATACAACCAAGTCAGGATCTAGGATCTCATGGGTCCCATTAGTGGACAGCCTGGAGGAACGTCTCCTCGATAAGTCTTTGTCAGTGTTTTCCAAGTAGTTTTTTGACTTTTCCTGGGCTATTAAACCATTAAGAGAGTTGTAGTCAAGAGACCAACAAGAAGAAATAACTGTGCTACTACAGATTTCTGGGCTGGATGTCTCTAAAAGAACTTTACAGAGAGACTCCTGGAATGTTAGAGTAGTGATAAAAGCAAATACCCTTTACTAGTTTACAGTTTTAAGTAAGGGCAAAGCGTCCCTGCCAGGATAGAATTTCACTTCTTTAAGGATTCATGGTCTGAAAACATGTACTAGGTCATGTCCCAATCTTGACAACTATGCTCTATTTTGGGACTTCCCAAATGTACTAACTTCCAAAGTCAATAAGGTTTATAAGAGCCTTACTTAGAGCTATCACAAATCCTTTTTGGAGCCAACAGGGTACTTTTTATTTTAAATTTATTTAAATATTTGAGCCAACTCACTCCAGAGGGTATTTTTTTAAATAAATAAATAGTATTTTATTTTGTATTTTTATTTTTTGTAAGACAGAGGCTCACTCTATCACTCAGGCTGGAGGACAGTGGCACAGTCTTGGCTCGCTGCAATCTCGGCCTCCTAGGTTCAAACAATTCTCCTGCCTCAGCCTCCCGAGTAGCTGGGATTACAGGTACCTGCCACCACACCCGGCTAATTTTTTTTTTTTTTTCTTTTTTTGAGACGGAGTCTCGCTGTCACCCAGGCTGGAGTGCGGTGGCGCAATCTTGGCTCACTGCAAGCTCTGCCTCCCAGGTTCACACCATTCTCCTGCCTCAGCCTCCCGAGTAGCTGGGACTACAGGCACCCGCCAACACGCCCGGCTAATTTTTTGTATTTTTTAGTAGAGACGGGGTTTGACCGTGTTAGCCAAGACGGTCTCCATCTCCTTACCTCATGATCTGCCCACCTCCACCTCCCAAAGTGCTGAGATTACAAGTGTGAGCCATCGTGCCCAGCCACACCCAGCTAATTTTTATATTTTTAGTAAAGACAGGGTTTCACCATGTTGGCCAGGCTGGTCTCAAACTCCTAACCTCAGATGATCCACCCACCTCAGCCTCCCAAACTACTGGGATTACAGGCATGAGCCACTGCGCCCAGCCAATAAGTAGTATTTTTAAAGTTTCACTCTACATAGAAACCCATCCCTTCCTAAGCCATTAAATTTCCAGTGGCATCCAAATCAAATGTGATTTATGGATATGGAGATGATACCACAGAATCCAGCATTAGTACAGTTTGTGCTTTGGGATTTATTTTTCTTCTAGCAAAAACTCCTTCTGATCCAACTGCATCCCACTCACATTACCTCATGTGACCAGAGACAAACATTAGAGCCTATAGGGAATGGGGGACAGGATGAATATAGAGGAGGTTGACCTAAACAATGTCAAATTCTAGCCACACATAAACAAACTGGAGACTCACATGAATTTTTGTCAAGCCGAGGACGTTTTAAAGGGACTTCACATCCTTTTGATATTTTCCGTCTTCTCAATTCCAATGTTATTGGTTGCAAAGTTTGAGAGTTTGAATCCACAGCTACCATGTTTATAAAACCACACAAAAAAGATACATAATTTCTTAGTGTCTGTCATTTTTATATACAAATAAAACATATATATGCAGAAATCACTGCATTATAAATGGACCATCAAAATGTCATTCTTACTTAAGATAAAAGAAAAAAAGTAAAATGAGTGAGAAATTACTTCCTTATAGGAGATACCTTGCAAATTGACCTCCTGAATCTATGATCCAGCTCCAGTTTTCAACCTCTACTTGCTACATTAATTACCTTAGCATTGGGCCTAGTTTTGCGGGTACAAGAAAAATGTCTAAGAGAATTTGGTTTTGTTTTTTTTTCTTTTGAGACGGAGTCTTGCTCTGTCCCCCAAGCTGGAGTGCAGTAGCACGCTCTCGGCTCACTGCAACCTCCGCCTCCCAGGTGCAAGTGATTCTCCTGCCTCAGCCTCCAGAGTAGCTGGGATTACAGGCACCCAACACCACACCCGGCTAATTTTTGTAATTTTAGTAGAGTCACGGTTTCCCCATGTTGGTCAGGCTGGTCTCGAATTCTTGACCTCAAGTGATCCAGCCACCTCGGCCTCCCGAAGTTCTGGGATTACAGGCATGAGCCATGAGATCCGGCCGAGAATTTGTATTTTCTTAAACACAATCCTAAAAAAATTATTGGGAGACTATGCTACTTAATAGTCAATGTTCCAGGCAAGCCTGCTGGTCCCCAGCAAACCCAGCTCTGACATAATTTAGCAGTACAGACGCTAAGCCTTTGAAGAGTACTTACTATTTAGTTTTCTGTTTGTTTGTTTGCTTGCTTGCTTGTTTTTTTGAGATGAAGTCTTGGTCTGCTGCCCAGGCTAGAGTGCAGTGGTGTGATCTTGGCTCAATGCTACCTCTGCCTCCATGCTACCTCTGCCTCCTGAGTTCAAGTGATTCTCCTGCCTCAGCCTTCCCTGTAGCTGGGATTACAGGTGCCTGGCACACCTGGCAAATTTTTTTTTTTTGGTATTTTTAATAGAGATGGGGTTTCACCATGTTCGCCAGGCTGGTCTTGAACTCTTGACCTCAAGTGATCTGCCCACCTTGGCCTCCCAAAGTGCTGAGATTACAGGCATGAGCCACCTGCCCGGCATAGTACTTACTATTAGTTTTTTTTTTGAGATGGAGTTTCGTTCTCATTGCCCAGGCTAGACTGCAATGGCGCGATCTCAGCTCACTGCAACCTCTGCCTCCCAGGGTCAAGTGATTCTCCTGCCTCAGCCTCCCAAGTAGCTGGGTTTACAGGCATGCATCACCACGCCTGGCTAATTTTGTATTTTTAGTAGAGACAGGGTTTCTCCATGTTGGTCAGGTTGGTCTCAAACTCCTGACCTCAGATGATCTGCCCACCTCGGCCTCCCAAAGTGCTGGGATTACAGGCGTGAGCCACTGAGCCTGGCCCTTACTATTTAGTTTTAAACCTACCACCTAAGAAGCTCTCCCCAAATCAGAAAAGATGAGAATTAAAAAGGCAGGCAGAAGGAACTGGGAAGTTGAGCAAGAAGGCAAGGCTAAGGGGTCTCAGGAAGGGTAAAAGGAGGAGAGAGAAGAGCAAGGAGGAAAGGAAGATGGAGGAAGAGAAGTAAATGGGAGGAAAAGAGGAAGAGAAGGGAGAAAGATGAGAAGGAGGAAGAGTGACAGAAAAGACTCATCTAAGACCTGTAGCTTCAGGTAGGTCAAATGGCTCAACAAGACACAGGCCTGAAGTGTGAGGAAACAAACCAGAAGACCATGGAACTCCAAGGTTCTTCCTGTGTTCAAGCTTCTCAATGTGCCAGTATTATTTTGTTCCAACTGACAGAACTTGGAAATCCCACACATTCCACATTAAACATAAATACAAACAGGCCGGCTGGGTGTGGTGGCTCATGCCTGTAATCCCAGCACTTTGGGAGGCGGAGGCAGGCAGATCACCTGAGCTCAGGAGTTCAAGACCAGCATAGCCAACATGGTGAAACCTTGTCTCTACTAAGCATACAAAAAATTAGCCAGGCATAGTGGCACGCTCCTGTAGCCCCAGCTACTCGGGAGGCTGAGGCACAAGAATCACTTGAACCCAGGAGGCAGTGGTTACAGTTAGCCAGGATTGTGCCACTGTACTTCAGCCTGGGAGACAGAGATTCCATCTCAAAAAAATAAAAATTAAAAGAAAAAATACAAACAATCCTCTCTAAATAGCTCAGATCCTGTTCCCAATCAAGTCTATACAATCTAGGGTGCTCAAGGAAGGCTCTACAAATCAATGAATTTATTCCAAGTAACGTTTTAAGGGGATTTGAACAATATATAGGATATTTGGCAAGTCTTCTTCCCTTTGATACTGTATATAAACAGGGGCTGACTATACAGAACTTGAGTGTTTCCCAAACTCTTCTTACAGTATAAGTCATCTGGGAAGCTTGTTAACAACTCATATTCCCAGGTTCCCATCCAGACAGTCTGACTGGGAAAGAACTGAGACATGGCTGGAATATGTTTTTACAAATGCCTTGGGCAAGGATTAACCGTAAACTAGGAAAACATCCTTTCTATATTAAATTTATCCTACTCGTTATGAAATCCTATACTTATAAAAATATAAAAACCAAATGTCCTTTTTCTTATCTCAATGGAGTCATGTGGCTTCAAAGGAGCAGTCTGCTTATTGGGGTACAACTACTCCTGTACATACTTTCTGGAGGGTAAAAGCCAGGGCATGAATAGCTAACGCAGAATCAGTTTCAGAACACTCAGTTCTCACACATACTCTTTCCTAAACTGAGTTAAGGACATGTCAGATTTCTGCCAGTTTACATTTTCCACCCCTCCTTGTATAATAACCGTCTTTAACTACCCTTCTCCCACTTTACATAAAAGGGCCTGCCTCTCATTCATCCCACATCTTAACATGGTGCTCTGCCTGGAGGTTTAAAATTTCCAGATTTTCTCAACTGGGTTTCCTCACCTGAACAGAGATACATTTTCTCTGTTTTTGTAAGGGTGGTATACAGCTATTACCATTCTCAACGCACTAAGGTCAATCCATCACAGATCAAGGATGCCTTGGGTATTGTGGCTTCTCTCCCAGAACTCAGTTAAGAAAGCCAGTGAACATAAAGCCAGTGCTGTCCAAAAGAAATATGCTAAGAGTGCAAGCCACATGCAATTTTCTTTTTTTTTTTTTTGAGATGGAGTCTCACTTCATCACCCAGGCTGGAGTGCAGTGGTGTGATCTTGGCTCACTGCAACCTCTGCCTCCTGGGTTCAAGAGATTCTCCTGCCTCAGCCTCCCAAGTAGGTGGGATTACAGGCTCATCTAATTTTTATGTTTTTAGTACAGATGGGGTTTCACCATGTTGGCCAGGCTGGTCTTGAACTCCTGACCTCAGGTGATCCACCCACCTTGGTCTCCCAGAATGCTGGGATTACAGGTGTGAACTACCATGCCCAGCCAATTTTTGTATTTTTAGTAGAGACGGGGTTTCACCATGTTGGCCAGCCTGGTCTCAAATTTCTGAGCCACCTTGCCTAGCGAATTTTAAATTTTTTCTCATCACATAAGAGGGTTTGGTTTTTAAGTGCCAGGCATGGTGGCTCATGCCTGTAATCTCACCACTTTCAGAGGCCAAGGCAGGAGGATTGCTTGAGGCCCGGAGATTTAGACAAACCTGAGCAACATAGTGAAACCCTGACTCTACAAAAAATAAATTAGCCAGGCATTGTGGCATGTGCCTATAGTCCCAGCTACTCGGGAGGCTGAGACAGGAGCATCACTTGAGCCCAGGAGGTGGAGAATGGAGTTAGCCACAATCACGCCACTGCACTCCAGCCTATGTAACAGAGTGAGACCCTGTCAAAAAAAACTTAAAAAGTTAATTTAAATACTATTTTATTTAATCCAATACCTTTCCTAAATTTGTTTTTTCTTTTTTTTTTTTAAACTGGGCTCAGCAATCTTCCTGCCTCAGCCTCTGGAATAGCTGGGACTACAAGCATGTGCCACCACTCTCAGACAATTTTTTCATTTTTTGTAGAGATGAGGTCTCGCTATGTTGCCAAGGCTAGTCTCGAACTCCTGGGCTCAAGTGATCCTCCCTCATCAGCCTCCCAAAGTGCTGGCATGATTACAGGGATGAGGCACTGCACTCAGCTTCAGCTTCTAAAAACATTTCAACATGGAATCAATTTTTTTTGTTTGTTTTGTTGCCCAAGCTGGAGTGCAGTGGCCCAATCTCAGTCACTGCAACCTCCACCTCCTGAGTTTCAAGCAATTATCTTGCCTCAGCCTCCTGAGTAGCTGGGATTATAGACACCCTACCACCAAGCCTGGCTAATTTTTCCTTATATTTTTCCAGTAGAGACGGGGTTTCACCATGTTGGCTAGTCTAGTCTCAAACTCCTGACCTCAAGTAATCCAGCCGCCTCGACCTCCCAAACTGCTGGGGTTACAGGCCTGGCTATAATCAATATTTTAAAATTGAGGTGTGTTACATTCTTTTTTGTACTATTTGAAATCTAGCATTTACTTATACTTACAGCACATCTCAATTCAGACTAGTTACATTTCAAGTAGTCAATAGCCCTATGCAGGTAGTGGCTACCATACTAGACAGCAGAGGTATAGGCCCTAGTTAGGCCTAGGGACAGTTGCAACACTCTCAGCTCTTGAGGGCAAAACCCAGTTACAAGCACTAGAGAGGAAGATCCCTTAGTTCATATGCAGACAAAGCAACCTATTATATAATTTCCTATCTTACAATGAGTACTAATACACTTATGTGATGTAAGTTAAAATTTTTTCCGCAGAAATTAAGTCTGATAGTCTGATTTGATAAGGAAGAGTGGCTTTGCATTCTCTACATCATTGGGGAATAATGAAAAGGCTTGATCTGTAGTTCCACAGTTTTGATGAAAATACGTGCGTGTGTGTGTGTGTGTGTGTGTGTGTGTGTGTGTGTGTTTTGAAATGGGGTGTCACTACATTGCCTAGGCTGGTTTGAAATTCTCGGGCTCAAGCAATCCTCCCACTTCAGCCTCCTGAGTAGCTGGGACAACAAACATGCACCAACGCACTCAGCCTTCATGTTTTGTATTTTAAGTATATCCACTACAGCTATTTAAACTTGTGAGAAAAAGATAAATACTGCTTTAAAACGTGCTAGGGGATTCACAGTTTCAACTGAACACACAAAGAATACACAATCAAGAATGTCTGAGGATCACTGCACATATTTAATCAACGGCACACTCAGGCTAGAGACCCAGGGACTCTTCATGCCACTGAATTGATTTGGAGAACGAGTGTTTGACTTAGGAAGGAATCAGGGCTTGTTTCATTCTTGAAGAAGTCCAAATTTTAAGTTTTTTAATAACTTCATTCTTCCCTAAATCTATACCCTCTAACCTTGACTCTTACAAATTAGCTATCTCGGCTTTTTATTTAGACTGTGAAAATTTCTAATCTATAATCACTCTCCAAAGAGCTCAATTTCAAAATGCACCCATGCTTTTCTAGCTCCATGTTCCTTTGTCCTCGTCCCCTTCAGAAGCCCATACCTTTTTACTACTTTTCTTTCACGTCTGTCTCATTAGAACTCTATTTCCTGATTCCAGGTTCTATTAAGCTGACTCAAACTGAGATCATTTGAAAAAGCACAAGCAAAAGTCCTTGGTTTATCAGGTTTATCATATAAGCTGAAGTATCCAGTCAACAGTTAACCACTACTTTAGGAAGCTCAGTTACGAACACACTTCCCAACTTAGATTCACTTGGATATGTGCCTCACTTAAATTCAGCTTCATGAACACAACTTGTTTCCAGATCATAAGAAAACTCAAAATCTGTCACAAAAACAAAGGATTGAAGTATACAAGTTACAAAGAACCACAAAAGGCCACAGAAGAATACTCTGGCATTGCCCACTGCAGAGCCCACTTGAAAAACTCACCAGTAGGAGCTATGGAAGGGGGTCTGCCTCGTTTTCTTTTGGGTTCCCTCAAGTTTTCTTGTGGACTCTTCACAATGTCATTTTCAGGTTTCTTATCCACTTGGGCATCTCCAGAATACTCCCTGTCGTTTTCTGAAATGTTTTCCTTGTCTTCCTTCTCGTTCTTGGGAAGACTTTTCTCTGACACTTTCCCCTTTTCAGAACAGATTAACTTTCCTTCTTTATCAGGTTGCTTGGGTCGCTTTTCTGTCTTTAAGGGTTTATCTTCTTTGTCTTTCTTCACATTCACTGTGGCTTTTCTCTGTTCTTTAAACTTCTCTCGTTTATCAGGAGATGATGAAAGACTTTTGTGATCTGTTTCTTTAGGCCTAGCATTACCCACAATATTCTAAAATGAGCAAAATAGCGATGAAACACTTCGTGATTACTTGTAAATACAAAATTAGGAATTTCTTACAAATGTATGAAGACAAACAAAGAAATTAAAACAGGACATATGCCAGGTCACATACACAAAGCACCACTGACAATATCCACCTGTACTAAGAGTTGAGAACCAATCCTTAAAACAATTCAATTATTCTAGAGACAGTGCAGTCTCCCTTATTATGACGAATAAGTCACTAGAAAATAAAACTCTGGGCTTTTGTTTGTTTTTGTTTCTGAGACAGAGTCTCTCTCTGTTGCCCATGCTGGAGTGCAGTGGCACAATCATGGTTCATGCAGCCTCGACCTCCCAGGCCCAAGCGATCCTCCCATCTCAGCCTTCTGAGTAGCTGGGACCACAGGCATGTTTCACCATGCCCAGCTAAGTTTTTTATTGTTATCTTTTGTAGCAATAGGGTCTCCCTATGTTGCCCAGGCTGGTCTCAAACTCCCGGGCACAAGCAATCCTCCTGCCTCAGCCTCCTCAAGTATCGGGATTGTAGGCATGAGCCACCATGCCTGGCCTTAAAATTCTGGAAAGCAATCTTTCTGACAAAGGTGTTCGAAGAAAATGCCTTCATGCTCTGTCCTTATCCCCAGCATGACTATTACTAACCCAGAGCTTTTCAGAGGCCTGGTTCAGTTTGCCAGCACGTGCTGATGTCTTGTGTAGAGAAATAACAAAACTGATCAGTTTGCCAGCATGTGCTGATGTCTTGTTTAGAGAAATAACAAAACTGATAACTGGAAGCTGAACAGGAAAACTATAAAGATTATCCAACCCAGAACCAGGGTCTCTGATTCCTCTACCAGGTAAAGGCTTTGCTCAGTTCAACAAACCACCTACCAGGTTCCTGAGCTATTTGGAGTTTTTGTCTATTGGTAGGAAATACTGCTTCTTAGTTACGTTCTCCCTACATTACATTCTTTAAAATTCACACTAAAAATCGAGGGTCCTCCACTGTGACTGTTTCATAATAATGCCAGGTCTGAAAGCTCTAGAGATTCCAAAACTATAATTAAGTTTATTTGTGTACATATCTCTCTTCTAGGACCTCAAAAGAGCAGAGACCACCATACTATGTTCATATGGGATCCCCAGCACCTAGCACACACTAGGCACATAGGTTTTCACTGGAAGCAGGAAGCAGTACCTAAATACTCAACAAATAAAAGTTTAATTTGTTCTACAGGGAAAAATAATAAACAAGGAAATATTTTGTCAAGTCGCCCAAATTATTCTGAAAGCAGCCAGGTTTGAGAACAGCCATTCCGGTAACGGTTAGCAGAAATATAAATAGAAATTGCCCTTCTTGTTGGGGGTTCAGGGAGGAGTTGGCAATTTGAGTCAAAACTAAAAACGTTATACCTTTGAACTAGAATAAACCCCTAGAAATAAAGTTAGCTAAAAGAATAATCAGACTTCTGTACCTGGATTGACAAATATCCTTAATGACCATTTGGGAACTGGTTACACAAAGTACAGTTCCATACATATTACAGAACACTACATAGCTGTGAAAAATCATATTATCAGGATATTAAGGAACTTGAGGAAATGTTAGTTAAAAGAAAAGAACAGTACTATATTAATGTACCACAACTTCAGTTTTGAAAACAAATAGATACACATATATATGTTTAATAAAAAACACAGAAAGATATATACATCAAATTGTCAAGCCATGTTATACACCAAAGCGTTAAGAACAATTATATCTGTTTGATGGAATAATAGAGTTTTTATTTTCTTTGTGCTTTGTACTTTTCTAATTTTCTACAGTAAGCTAAAAACATAAGTGTTACTAATATAGAGACTATCAAAACATTTATAAGACAGTGCAGTCCTACAGCAAAAACAAAAAAAACAAAAAAAAACTCCATGAAAAAACCTTTGAAATTGCCCATGACAGGTAACTGTAGCCAAACCACTGTACTCTCTTGGAAAAGAAGCCAAGTCCAGGAGCCATGGGCCTGTGCTTAAGGGCCTACTGGGCTAAGGTCAGACACTCAGAGGCCACTGGGAAATGAGAAATGAAGCATGGCACCCAAAAATCCTCACCGGGTAAGGCACCACCTCCAGGCCAAAGCACTGTGAATGCTATCCATCAATTTATTGAGAAACACAGAGAAAATAGATGAACAATTGTTATCTGGAGCCCTGGACTTCCACTTGGGAAGGTTCTGGATATAATCTGCCAATTCTGGACAAGTTTATAATTATGTCCTCTCTATTAACTCATTCCACAAACCTAACACAAACATTGCCAAATTTAAGGCCAAAATAATGTTTTAGACTACTGTATGGCTCCTTACATGCCTGAGAGGCAAGTGATCAAAGAAAAAGCATTATCAGGGCCAAAGCTTTATGTAATAATGTTGTTAATTTTCTGAAGAGGAAAATCAGCAAAAGGCAAATCAGCAAAAGGTAACTTTTGAGGTTACCTCAAAGGTATCATGTATCAAAATCCTTTGAAGCAGCTAGGCATGGTGGCTCATGTCCTGTAATCTCAGCACTTTGGGAGGCCAAGGTAGGCAGATCGCCTGAGGTGAGGAGTTCAAGATCAGCCTGGCCAACATGGTGAAACCCCGTCTCTATTAAAAATACAAAAATTAGCTGGGCATGGTGGCGCATGCCTGTAGTCCCAGCTACTCAGGAGGCTGAGGAAGGAGAATTACTTGAATCTGGGAGGTGGAGGTTACAGTGAGCCTAGACTGCACCACTGTACTCCAGCCTGGGTGACAGAGCAAGACTGCATCTCAAAAAAAAAAATCTTTACAAACTTACGATTAGGCTGGGCACGGTGGCTCATGTCTGTAATCCCAGCACTTTGGGAATCCAAGGTGGGCGGATCACTTGAGGTCAGGAGTTCAGGACCAGCCTGGCCAACACAGTGAAACCCCGTCTACTAAAAATACAAAAATTAGCCAAGTGTGGGGGCACACGCCTGTAATCCCAGCAAATTGAGAGGCTTAGACTGGAGAATCACTTTAACTTGGGAGGCGGAGTTTGCACTGAGTGGAGATCAGGCCACTGCACTCTAGCCTGGGCGACAGAGGGAGACTCAGTCTCAAAAAAAAAACTTACAAATATACATACAGAAGAATTCACTAAGAATCTGTGATAAGTAGAATCATTTCATCATCACAAAGACACAACAGAGGGCCAGGCGCAATGGCTCACGCCTGTAATCCTAGCCTTTTGGGAGGCCGAGGGGGGCAGATTGCCTGAGCTCAGGAGTTTGAGACCAGCCTGGACAACATGGTGAAATCCTGTCTCTACTAAAATACAAAAAATGAACTGGGCATGGTAGCACGCACCTAGTCTCTGTTATTTGGGAGGCTGAGGCAGCAGAATCACTTGAACTGGGGAGGCGGGGAAATTGCACTAGGCCAAGATTGCACCACTGCACTCCAGCCTGGGTGACAGAACAAGACTCTGTCTCAAAAAAAAAAAAAAAAAAAACCAAAGACACAACAGGTTATAGCATCATCAAATATTGTCACATCAACTGCCATCGAAGCAGATGAGTAACCAGTTACAATGCCTCAGTGGTAAAATCTTTTACTAAATTGCTAAATTAGCTGTCTCAGCAGCTGAAATTAGTAATAATCAGGATTTTTAAAAACACCAGTATCCAAATTTTGATCTCTATTTTCCCCTCAACTATTAATACATAAACATAAAAAAGACAAAAGGGGAAAAATCATGAAGAAAGTAGGCAACACTTCTAGATGGCCCATATTTATGCAAACCATATTTCCAGTACCAAAACTGAGGCCCCATGCTCAGGCAAATACATGCATGGTGACTGGAACGATAAGATACCAAATTCACAAACCAGGCACATCTAGCACAAGTGGCTGCCCAATCTGTGCCAAATGATAGCTCTGTAAACAACCAAGTAATGGTCCTAAGCTAAAAGACAGAGCTAGATGGAGAGAAAACATACTGGAGGTCTCCTCAAGCAATTCAACAAGTTCCCTGTGATGGCTAACAGCTCTTGTGCAGGGCAGGGCACAGAAAGAAGATAAGAATAACTAGACACTGTTGAAAAAAGATGACGAAAACAGAATATAGGCAATGGTATCCAAGTATTTGGCACTTTTGAAAAAAAATCTCTGTTAAAAGGAAACAGTGGCCGGACACAGTGGCTCACATCTGTAATCCCAGCACTTTGGGAAGCTGAGGTGGGTGGATCACCTGAGGTCAAGAGTTCGAGACCAGCCTGACCAATATGGTGAAACCCCGTCTCTACTAAAAATACAAAAAAAATCAGCCAGGCATGGTGGCATGCGCCTATAATCCCAGCAACTCAGGAAGTTGAGACAGGAGAATTGCTTGAACCCAGGAGGTGGAAGTTGCAGTGAACCGAGATTGCACCATTGTACTCCAGCCTGGGTGACAGAACGGGACTCTGTCTCTAAATAAATAAATAGGAAACAGCAAAGAGACAAATATTTACAACTTCTGAAAACCTACGTATTATTTTCTGGTGAAATTGTGTCAGATGGAGGAAATAAACACTTGCTATCATAAACAAATGTAATGTCTTTATTTGAGGAAACAAAACTACAATGTTAGCATTATTCATAACACAAAGCACAAAACCACATTTCTCACCTGATCTTTGGAAAAAGCTTTGACATGAATATGTTTGACAGTCTGAACTACTCCATCATAAAATTTCACAGTGTAAGTACCTAAAATTCAAGAAGATATCATGATTTTAACTCACAATTTCATGAAAGTGGTAACTTTTCAAAGTATAAACACAAGGGATCTCCAACTACATTAATCTCATAGGCATTTAAAACTGTTTAAGAATCATATTCAGTCTTACTTATGTCCAAGATAACAGTATGCTTGTCTTCATTTCTTAGTTAAGATTACACAGTTTTCTACCTACATAAATCGAAATCCATCAAAAAAATAAACTCACTTTTAGATGCTTCATTAAAATAAAAAAAAATTGCACTGAATTTAAGTGAAGAACAAAGAGCAGTAAAACAATTAAGAATGTGAGGAAAATGCAGACTTATTCCTTGGTGAATTTTTCACTTTTATAATTTAATCTTTATGTTCTGGGATCGGGGGCAGTAACAGCTCTTAAGTTTCAAAAGGAACATCACGGCTCACGCCTGTAATCCCAGCACTTTGGGAGGCTGAGGCAGGCGGATCACAAGGTCAGGAGTTCAAGACCAGCCTGGCCAACATAGTGAAACCTGTCTCTACTAAAAATACAAAAAATTAGTCACGCTTGGTGGCAGGCACCTGTAATCCCAGCTACTTGGGAGGCTAAGGCAGGAGATTCACTTGAACCGGGGAGGCAGAGGTTGTGGTGAGCCGAGATACTGCCATTGCACTCCAGCCTGGGCAACAGAGCAAGACTCCGTCTCCGACAACAACAACAAAAAAAGCCACATCATTCTGCTAAAGGTATTGTGTTTCTAGAGATGTGTTCTATTTCCACATCTCAAAATCCATTTGAATTATCTTCATGACACAATGTTTTAAAATAGAGACTTGGCCAAAACACAAAATGCTTGCTGCTACATTGTTAGTTTTTTTTTTGTTACACTGTTAGTTTTTTCCCAATAGAAAAAAAATTATTCAATAAAGATCCATCCCTGCTAAAAACCTTAAGCTGGAAACCCAAATAATCTTATCTTTCCAAATAAGGTGTCCAACTACAGAAGTTCTCATTAGTCGCACCCAAATAACACTTTCAAATTTTGCATCTTAGAACCAATTCATGCCTCACTCATTTTTGCCCCAGGGATTTAAAATAATAATCACAGTTAATCTTGTCAAGATTCAGTAAACCATTGGTAATCACATAATGGTTTCCACTAGTAAACAGGTTTTTCTCTGTTTAGAACCAATTCCCCCAACCCCTGCAAAAAACCCTGAGGTCTGGGAGCCGAAGAATGCAACAACAAAGTTAAAGCCTGGTTTTCTCCTTCCGGTACATTCTCTTCCCACACTCCTCCACCGCCAGTCCTCAACAGGGCCTAGTCAATGGCTAATCACGGGTACCAAATGAAGTCCAAAAGTATTCAATGTCCAACATAATCTGAGCCCAGTAATTTTCCAAACCTTATTTCTCATTACCACCATCCAATACTCACCAACTCAAAGTGACAAGCTACCCACTGAAACTGCCAGTGACACTTCTATCTCCATATCTGTATTAAACTGTTTTCCTTCTGGGAATGTGCCATTCCGTGATCTTTAAGTGCCCGGCTCAAATACCCACAACAGTTCTGTAACAGCTTCCTGGCTTTTCAGCTACTAATGATTACCTCCTGATCTGAACTTCTTAGGCTCATTTGGCACCAGCCTACAGAGCTTCAAACTTAGGTCTACCTTCATATAAGTACAGATCGCAACTCAAAAGCAGGCTTTTCAAGGCCAGAGACCACATCTTAGACCACTTTCTTCCACACACAGTACCTGCCTCAGAGTAGACCAGTGCTTCTCAAAGTGTGGTCCCACATCAGAAGCATGAGTAACTCCTGGGAACTCATTAGAAATGCAAGTTACCAGTCCCATCTCAGATACACTGAATCAGCAACTGGGAAAGGGGGACAGGAATATGCGTTTTTAATAAGTCCTCCAGGTGATTCTGATGTACACCAAAGTCTGAGAACCACTGCCATAGACAATTAGTAATTACCTACTGACCTTTATTCCTGGTAATTACAAAATAAAGGTGATTATTTGTCACAGGTGTCACCAATACATAAAGAAACTAGCTAGCAAGACATAGACAAAATTCGATGTTCTCACTTATTTGTAGGAGCTAAAAATTAAAACAATTGAACTCATGGAAATAGGCAGTAGAAGGATGGTTACCAGAGGCTAGGAAGGGTAGTAGGTAGGGGTGGGGGAAAATGTCGATGGTTAAGGGGTACAAAAATGTTAGAAAGAATGAATAAGACCTAGGTTGCTAGCACAACAAGGTGACTATAGTAAAAAATAATTGTACATTTTAAAATAACTTGGCCAGGCATGGTGGCTCACACCTGCAATCCCAGCAATTTGGGAAGCTGAGGCAGGTGGATCACTTGAGGTCAGGAGTTCAAGACCACTCTGGCCAATATGGTGAAACTCTGTCTCTACTGAAAAAATGCAAAAAACATCAGCCAGGTATGGTAGTGGGCACCTGTTATCCCAGCTACTCAGGAGGCTGAGGCAAGAGAATCGCCTGAACCCAGGAAGTGGAGGTTGCAGTGAGCCAAGATCATACCACTGCACTCCAGCCTGGGTGACAGAGTAAAACTCTGTCTAAAAAAAATAAAAAATAAAAATAAAATAACTACATAATTGGATTGTTCATAACAAAGGATAAATGCTTGGAGTGATATATACTCCCACTTACCCTGATGTGATTATTACACATTGCATACCTGTATCGAGATATCTCATGTAACTCATAAATACATACACCTACTTACGTACCCACAAAAATTAAAAATTAAAAAAAATTAAAAATATAAAAAAAAAGAAACTGGCTAGCAAACAAGATAAAAGGATATATAGTTATGCCTGGTTGGTTTAAAACATCAGCAATTACATGACACCACCAATTAGATGAACAGGCTATGATAAAAGGATTAGAGCATAAAAGGATAAGAGCATAAACAATTATCTACACAGGCAGCTCAGCAATGACTTACAAGTACTTACAACAAAGGTCTGGGTTCCTGTTTTTCCCTGCCTATATTGTGAGGGTGTTGGCAAGCAAAGGAGTTATGATAAACAATGCTATGGAATTCTAAACAGACCCTTCTCAAGCAACCATGGTGCAACTCTGGCAAGTCCGGGGACAGAGATGGGGGGATGGGAGTTTTAAGACTCCAGTTATCCTGAAATCTTAAATATTATGTGTGCCGACAAGTCACCCAAGACTATATTTTCAACTATTTTATTAACAAAGTTAGTTCAGCATCAGTTACATCAAAATGAAAATTGTCGTTTTTACAGGCATTTCCAACATCCAAAAGTCAATATTAAGTAACGTTACCTATCAGTCCAACATTTTCAGCTATTTGGAGTTAATTTTGAAGCTTACTCCTGATGGCAGATTCCAGAAGGAGGACTTACATAAAAGGAACCTGAGTTCCATGATTAAGTCTGAGACAGCTACCACTGGAATCCAAGCCTGTCTACTGACCTCTGACCAATTTTTTCCCAGCACCCCACACTGCCTGTTGCTCAGGCTCCTCAACCTAATTCCAAACCACAGACCCAGAGTAGCACCAGCCACTCTGAAATGACCCAAACTACGGCCAAAGGTGCTAGGGACGACTATCCTTAGATATATCTCAGTCTTTGATCCTTTTAACTTCCAAAGGATTACCAAGGATCATCTTGAAACTTTCCCCTTTAATCATGCTAAACACAGCCCAACTTGGGCTTCAATAATTCAGAGACAATAATGAACAACAGAGAGGCCAAAATTTTGCTTTAATGGTTTCATGTATATTACTAAAAGATTGTCTTCCCATGGAATCCTCCCATAGGTGACTAGTTGTTCTCCTGTGACCACAAACACTACCTAACAAACATGTAAATGAAGGAACTCAAAGTAAGTGTATCCTGTTCTATCTGCTCTAACTTGACAGAAGGGCTACCTGCCTCAGATTCCCTTGAGAAGCTTTTGTCCTTAGACTTTAAGATGAAACAAAGCTTCCTGTCCTTGCCCCTCTGAGGGTTAAGGACTCAGCATTGCAGACAATCCTATAGCAGTCAGTAATAGTAGAATGTTCTAAGAACAAAACTAGAGATGCATAACAAGCTCATGTTCTCTAGGACCAAAGACATAGGGATAATACAAGGGTGATTTTGGATTGGACAGATTTCTGTTGCTCATGAAATCTACCACAACTAATATTCCAGGGCCTCTTTTTTTCTTAGAAACAGGGTCTTCATCGGCCAGGCGTGGTGGCTCACGCCTGTAATCCCAGCACTTTGGGAGGCCGAGGCCGGTGGATCACCTGAGGTCCGGAGTTCAACACCAGCCTGGCCAATGTGGTGAAACCCATCTCTACAAAAATATAAAAATTAGCCGGGCATGATGGTGGGTGCCTGTAATCCCAGCTACTCGAGAGGCTGAGGCAGGAGAATCACTTGAACCTGGGAGGCAAAGGTTGTAGTGAGCCAAGATTGTGCCACTGTACTCCAGCCTGGGCGACAGAGCAAGACTGTCTCAAAAAAAAAAAAAGACAGGGTCTTCATTACCCATCCTGAAGTGTGGTGGTATGATCCTAGCTCACTGCAGCCTCAAACTCCTGGGCTCAAGCAATCCTACTGTCTCTGCCTCACAAGTGGCTGGGACTATAGGCATGCACCAACATGTCCAGCCAATTTTTTATTTTTTAATTTTTAGTAGAGATAGCAGGGCATGGGGGTCTATGTTACCCAGGCTGGTCTCAAACTCCTGGCCTCAAACAATCCTGCCACCTCGACTTCCAAAAGCACTGGAATTACAGATGTGAGCCATCATGCCCAGCATCCAGGGCTTCTTTTCTATCTCATTCACTCTTCGGAAGTCAGATTATTCCAGAATGCCACAGAAGGAAAACAGAGGGTTTTCAAACATGTTTTCTCAGGCTGGTCTGAAAGTAGTGAGTTATCTCAATTGACTGTTCACAGTCAGTTACAGATCAAACTTCTTATTCTACTCTTTCCCTCCTCCTCACGACTGCTTTTGACTAGTCTTTTTTTTTTTGGAGATGAGTCTCACTCTGTCGCCCATGCTGGAGTCCAGTGGCAGTGGCATGATCTCCGCTCACTACAATCTCCACCTCCTGGGTTCAAGTGATTCTCCTGCCTCAGCCTCCGAGTAGCTGGGATTACAGGTGCACACCACCACGCCTGGCTAATTTTTTGTATTTT
>NW_012121820.1:18125102-18135340 GCF_000951035.1 Colobus angolensis palliatus
CGTAAACCCGGGAGGCGGAGCTTGCAGTGAGCTGAGATCCGGCCACTGCACTCCAGCCCGGGCGACAGAGCGAGACTCCACCTCAAAAAAAAAAAGAATGGGGTTAATGGCAATAACCTTTCCATGTTTGTGTAGAGACTAAATATGATAAGATACGGAAATAACCTAGCACAGGGCCTGTCACAGACCAAGGGATCAATACCACCAAGTCACCCTAAAAGGGAAGCACAGCACATTGACAACCTTTTTTTTCTTTGTTGTTTGGAGACGAGTCTCGCTCTGTTGCCCAGGCTAGAGTGCAGTATAGCGCTATCTCGGCTCACTGCAACTTCCGCCTCCTAAGTTCAAGTGATTCTCCTGTCTCAGCCTCCTGAGTAGCTAGGACTACAGGTATGTGTCACCACGCCTGGCTAATTTTCGTATTTTTAGTAGAAATTAGGTTTCACCATGTTGGCCAGGCTGGTCTCCAACTCCTGACCTCAGGTGATCCACTGCCCTGGCCCCACAAAGTGCTGGGATTACAGGCATGAGCCACTGCACCTGGCCAGACATTGACATCTTTAAAGGCTATCTAGGCAAAAAAAAAAAGGGGGGGGGGGGCGGGACGCACAATCCCTCTTCCCCCAGAAGAAGAAAACAGCCAAGTTAGCACCTGCATGTGTGGGCCTAAATCTTCCTTTTCTCTTTCTACAAAGCTGTTCACATAGTATCAACCTCCCCACATTTCAAATGTAGAATCAGTTACAGCATGAAGAAAACAAAAAATAAGAGCTGCTTCAGCCAGAGACTCTAGAAACAAGATCATTTCCATAGCATCTCCTGTTATAAATGCAGACTTCAGTCACTGCCCCAGAGACTGAACTGGCGGGGTAGGTAGGGGACATGACCCAAAAATATGCATAGTTTTTAGGAAGAAGGAACTGATTTACCTGCTCATTCAAATTAAAGAACCACAGATCAAAAGAAAGGAACAATTCCCCATTTTGTCATAAATGCTAACCTAAAAAGTAGTTTCCTTAAAGAAAATCACCTACCGAGCAGAGTTGTAAACTACTGGGAGCAGAAAGCCCTGACAGACAATTGACTCTGCTATTCCCCCTGTGAAAAAAAGGGGAGCTTCGGGAGGCTGAGGCAGGTGGATCATTTGAGGTCAGGAGTTCCAGACCAGCCTGGCCAATATGGTGAAACTTCGTCTCTACTAAAAATGCAAAATTTAAAGCAGCAGCTTCATTGCTGCAGTTCTATCTTCACCTTCAGGACGTTTCCCTTGGTCAAAAACAAACTAAGTCGTCTCCAAGTTCGAAGCATTCAGCAAACAATGATGGCAGAGCCACCAGAAACGTACACCTGATTTTCATGACAAATATGGTAATACTGTATTAGCTAGTGGAGCCACTTTCTGTATTGCTCTATGGACATACGTAACAACACAAATCAGAATAGAATGGAGCCTGTCCCCTGTTGGCAGAGTCACCCCCCATAAAATGGAGAGAACAGTAATCACACCAGCTGGTGTAATAATGAATTGTTCAAACAACAGCTCATAATTGATGCCAAGTTAAAGCACTTGTACCCATTAAGATATGCCATTACTGAAGAAATAAAGTACATTTGAAACCTTAAATACATATAAATTAGCCAAGTGTGGTGTGGCGTGTGCCTGTAGTCCCAGCTGCTCAGGAGGCTGAGGCAGAAGAATCGCTTGAACCCAGGAGGCAGAGATTGCGGTGAGCAGAGATTGCGCCATTGCACTCCAGCCTGGGCAACAGAGCAAGATTCTGTCACAAACAAAAAAAAAGGGAGGAGGAAGCTAAGCAGCCCCAGCAAAGAGGTGAGGTCAGCTCACCAGAGATGGCTTCCAAACAAAGATTCCCTGAAAGTAGAAACCCATCTTTTACTGTCTTTTACAACAACATAGACTGAGAGTCTAACAAGATTACCAACTGCCAGTGCCTTCACACTAAATAATGCTTAATCTCCACTGCTGAAGAACCATTCCAAGTGAAAAAAGCTAAATAATATGGCATTAAATGCCCTATTTTCCAAGTGCTAACAGACTCCCTTAAGAAACTAAAGTTGTTATTTAGTTCTGATTCAATCATGCCAGACTCCTCAGTGCCAGCAGCTGCCACTTCCACTCTGGCTAGAGTCCCCACCCACCAGCCAGATCAACAATCAGCCTTAGCAAAACATCCAAGGAGATTAAGAATGGCAAGAAAATCACACCAAGCCTTCTAAACATAAATCTACAAGGCGTGACTTCACTATATCCCCTGCCTCCTCCTGGCAGCACCAACAAGACATAAGTGACATTTATAGGAAATAAACGTGCTGCCTTGCCAGCAGAGCTGCTCCTCACAGAGCCATTAAGCTGGTGGTCACTGCTACGGATGAACCTGAGACATAGCAGAAAAGACCAAGGAAAGAGAGAAAAGAGAGACTAGCATTGTCACTCCCAATCCCACAAGTAATCCCACAGTGAATCGTGATGAAGCAGAAATTGATCATTAGCACTAATCCAAACCTAACATTTTTGAAATAATTATTTCAAAGGGTTTCTGACCCATCCCACACACAAACACAAAACCTTATAGAGACAGGTGCCTACCATGATTAACCTGCACCATCCTGCCCTGCCTCCTCCTGGTAGCTCTATTTCAGCACCTACTTCATTCTACCTTGAAGCAGGTCTTCTTTTGTTTTACTCCATGATGCCAAGCTCTGGGCTCTGTAGGTATTAGATCTAAACAGTAGATTACTAAGCCTTCATTGCCTCCACCAACACATCTTCCCACCCCTCTTAGAGGCATTAATTATCTTCATCTCCAAATCAGACATAGATCTGAGCTCCTACAAAGGCTAGCTTTCCTTCACAATCTGGGTGGCCAATAGTACCACCCGGCCTGTCCCACTAACTTCCTGTTTCAGGATTACCCCTCTCCCATATCCTCTCCTCCCTCTTCCAGTTAGTCCCAAAAACCAGTCAGTGTGTCAGCGTAATACAGGACTTCAGACCTGAGAACCTCAGGAAAACAGGTTTTGGCAGAAATTTCCACTCATTTTCATGTCCTTCAATTAATTAAATGTCACTGGACAGAATATGGAGCCTCAGAAACAATATATTAGCATTGTAAATGACCATTTTAGGAACTACCATAGCCTTGAGACTCTCCCTCCTATAATTTTAGCTTATGGAGGAAGCACGACTGAAAATACTTTTTTTTTTTTTTTTTTTTAAAGAGACAGTCTCATTCTGCTGCCCAGGCTGGAGTACAATGACACTCTCATAGCCTGCTGCAGCCTCAAACTCCTGGGCTCAAAGGATCTTCCCACCTCAGCCATGCAAGTAGCTAGGACTACAGGAACATGCCACCACCCTCATCTAATTTTTTCATAGTGAGATGAGGTCTCACTGTGTTGCCCAGGCTGGTCTCAAATTCCTGGCCTCAACTGATCCTCCCACCACAGCCTCCCAAACTGCTGGGATTACAGGCACGAGCCATGGTGTTTGGCCTGAAAAATACTTCTCTAAAAAGTTGTGGCTGGATATGGTGGCTCACACCTGCAATCCCAACATTTTGGGAGGCTGAGGTGGGTAGATCACGAGACCAGCCTGGGCAACCTAGCAAAACCCCGTCTCTACTAAAGATACAAAATTTAGCTGACCATGGTGTACATCGGTAATCCCAGCTACTCAGGAGGCTGAGGCAGGAGAACTGCTTGAACCCAGGAGATGGAGGCTGCAGTGAGCTGAGCTGGCACCACTGCACTCCAGCCTGGGCAACACAGCAAGACTCTGTCTCAAAAAAGAACAAGAAAAAAAAATCATTCTCAGACAAAACTTGGTCAGCCTGAGGCCCAGCAGTTAGCAGAATATTAATAAATACCTGAATAACTTCATCAAACGAAAATTCAGACTGGCCTAAGAGTCAACCCTACAGTGGCATCAAGAGGCCTGACTTCCCTAAACATTCACTTCAGAGATCATGGAGACCACACATACCCTGGTGGAATGTGCTTACAATGGTTATCACTGGGACCTAGACTCTGTTCTCCAGGTGCCAGGATTCTGACCACATATATTATCCTCAAAACTCTTTGCCTGCCCTTTTACTAGCAAAATGAGCCTCTATTAGTCAAGTTTCCCATTCTGTCTCTTCACACGTTCAGCTCTGGCAAAAGAAACCCAACTCAGTGCTCTAACTTCCAGCATCCCAGTTTCCACTAGCCAACTCCAATGTTACAAACCACCTCAATCACCTTGCATCAAGAAAGCACATTTTTTAAAGTTTGTTAGTGTTCATTTAATTTCTAGGCTATTCACAAATATTCAGGGCTATCTCATCAATTATATTAGGAACTCCTAGACAGCAAGTACCTGCATACTTCCAGGAAGAGTGACAGATGAACTGTGACTGTTTTAGAAAACAATGACTGAAAATTAGGGGGTAAAAAGTCAAACTACCTTTTTTGTCCAGTTTTCTTTACACTTATAATTTCCTCCCAACTCCTGACATAGTGATTAACTTGAATAAAGCAGATACCTAGGCAGTAAAGAAATACTGAAAATATACTATCAAGCTCTAACATTACAAACATCCCCCCCCACCACCACCACCTAAGTCATGAGTAAAAACAACTACAACTCAAATGCCTTACCATCCTTGTTAACAGCAGTGACTTTGGCCGGGTAAAAACGACAATCAGACCAGCAAGCAAGGACCTGCTCATTTATTTGAAATTCCTAAAAAACATAAAAAAAAAAAAAAAATCCTGTTACCAACCTAATTTCACAAGACATACACCGTACCAGATCTCATAAAAGAGGCTGGGGTTGATAAGAGAGTGAGAAAGGAAAGTAGCTATTGGGATGGAGGAAGATATTTCTATTGTTCAACACCAGGAGTTGCTATAACTTCGGTGTCATTTGTCCTCGCTGAAAGTTAATGTTTTCAGGGCAGCAGAGTTGGAGATGGGGCCTATGAGAGGTGTTTGGGTCATGGTGGCAAATCCCTCATGAACAGATTAATGCTGTCTCACAGGAGTGACTTCTCGCTCTCCTGGGAATGGATTCATTCCCAAGAAAGCAAGTTGTTATAAAGCGAGGCTCCTCCTCCTGTTTGGTCCCTCTCTTCACACTTGTCTCCCTCTTTGACCTTCCACCATGTATGACGCAGCATGAAGCCAATGCTAGAAGACAGTGCCATGCACTTGTACTTCCCGGCCTGCAGAATTGTGAGCTAAACAAACCTCTTTTCTTTATAAATTACCTAGTCTCAGATATTCTATTATAGCAACACAAAAAAGACTAAGACAAGAGTCAAAACAAAAGGCCTGGGACACAAGACCTCAATAAGCCCAAGAGGTCTGGGCAGGCACGGCCCAGCACTGATGATAATTCCACCCTAATCAACATACATTCTGAAAATGAGTCTAAGAGGTCAGGACTACTAGGATATACATCCAGTATAGGAGTGAGAAGATTATGAGGCTACTTCATACTCAGGGAAGCAGCATGTAATCCCACCTACACTTCTAAAGGGACTTTAGCCAAGGAAAGCAACCATTCACCTTTAATATTTTATACACTTTTCCCAGTACACAGTTTGCACTGATAAATTTTGCACAATGGGCCAGGCACAGTGGCTCACACCTGTAATCCCAGCACTCTGGGAGGTCGAGGTGGGTGGATCACCTGAGATCAGGAGGTAGAGAACAGCCTGGCCAACATGGTGAAATCCCTTCTCTACTAAAAATACAAAAATTAGCTGGTGTGGTGGCAGCTGCCTGTAATCCCAGCTTCTCAGAAGGCTGAGGTGGGAGAATCACTTGAACCCAGGAGGTGGAGGTTGCAGTGAGCTGAGATCATGCCATTGCACTCCAGGCTGGGTGACACAGTGAGACTCTGTCTCAAAAAAAAAAAAAAAATTGTAGAATGAACACTGAAAAGTAAAATGGAACAATACTGAATAATCCTTAATTGGGAAAAAGAAAAGAAATGGGCAGCAAGAGTTCAAGTTCCCTAATAGGGTTAAAATAGAAAATAAGCCAGACACAGTGGCTTGTGCCTGTAAATCCCAGCACTTTGGGAGGCTGGGGCAGGTGGATCACCTGAGGTCAGGAGTCTGGCCAACATGATGAAATCCCACCTCCACTAAAAATACAAAAATTAGCCAGGTGTGGTTGGATGAACCTGTAGTCCCAGCTACTCAGAAGGCTAAGACTCGAGAATCGCTTGAACCTGGAAGACAGAGGTTGCAGTGAGCCAAGATCATGCCACTGCACTCCAGCCTTGGCAATAGAGTGAGACTGTCTCAAAAAAAAAAAGATAAGAAAAAGAAAATAGAAGGCAGGGCTGAGTCAGATCTAAAAGTGGCAGGACCATTATAGATGTCTCAATGCCTGTTTAAAAACCTTAAAACTGGCCAGGCACAAGGGCACATGCCTAAAATCCCAGGACTTTGGGAGGTACGAAGGATCTTCCTTCTTTGGCAGAAAAATCCCTTAAGTCCAGGAGTTCAAGACCAGCCTGGGCAACATAATAAGACCTTGTCCCTACAAAAAAAAAATTTTTAATTAGCCAGGCACAGTGGTACATGCCTATAGTCCCAGGTACTCAGGAGGCTGAGGAAGGAGGATTGCTTGAGCCCAAGTGGTCAAGGCTACATTGAGCAAAGACTGCACCACTGCACTACAGACTGGGCAACAGAGCAAGAAAACGTCTCTTTAAAAAAACAAAAAAACAGGCCGGGCGCAGTGGCTCACACCTGTAATCCTAGCACTTTGGGAGGCCGAGGCAGGCAGATCATGAGGTCAGGAGATCAAGACCATCGTAGCTAACAATGAAACCTGTCTCTACTAAAACTACAAAAAATTAGCCAGGTATGGTGGCATGCACCTGTAGTCCCAGCTATTCGGGAGGCTGAGGCAGGGGAATCGCGTGAACCCAGGAGACGGAGGTTGCAGTGAGCTGAGATCGAGCCACTGCACTCCAGCCTGAGCGACAGAGCAAGACTCCGTCTCAAAAACAAACAAACAAAAACATGGCTCTTGAGCTACTTACTCGAGCCCGCTCCCACTCTATGGAATGTACTTTCATTTCAGTAAATGTGTGCTTTCATTGCTTAAAACAAAACAAAACAAAAAAATCTTAAAACTAATACTTCATACTGCATTTTGAAGTCAGTAAAAGCTCCAGGCATAGAGATAAAATTGAGAAAAATGGAATACAGTCCAATCAATTCCAAGTCCTTTGAGGGCTTATAAAAGACTTTGCATGATGAGCTTACCTCTATAATCCTAGCACTTTGGGAGACCAAGGTGGGAGGACTGCTTGAGCCCAGGAGTTCAAGACCAGCCTGGGCAACAATGTGAGACACTGTCTGTATAAAAAAATTTAAAAATTAGCCGGGTGTGGTGGGCCTATGGTCCCAGCTACTCGGGAAGGTGAAGTGGAAAGATCGCTTCAGCCTGAGATTGAGGCTGCAGTGAGCCATGATCGCACCACTGCATTCCAGTCTGGGCAACAGAGCAAGACCCTGTCTCAAAAGAAAAAGAAAGACCTTGCATATGAGACTAGCACAATGCTCTACATGGAATGATCACTTTCTTTTCTTTTTGAGATGGAATCTCACTCTGTCACCTGGGCTGGTGTGCAGTGGCGTGATCATCTTGGCTCACTGCAATCTCTGCCTGCTGGGTTCAAGCGATTCTCCTGCCTCAGCCTCCCGAGTCGCTGGGATTACAGGCACCCTCCACTAGACCCAGCTAATTTTTCATGTTTTTAGTAGAGGCGGGGTTTCACCATGTTGGCCAGGCTGGTCTCAAACTCCTGATCTTGTGATTCACCCGCCTCCACCTCCCAAAGTGCTGGGATTACAGGTATGAGCCACCGTGCCTGGCCGGAATGATCACTTAACAAAAGATCAGACAGCTTAACAAAAGATCAGAAGATCTACTATGTGCCAGGCGGTGTTCTAGAAGTTAGGGATACAGTGCTGTAAAATTGGTCAGGAGTTTGAGACCAGCCTGGCCAATGTAGCAAAACCCCATATCTACTAAAAATACAAAAATTAGCCATGGTGGGCACCTGTAATCCCAGCTACTATGGAGGCTGAGGCATGAGAATCGCTTGAACCCAAGAGGTGGAGGTTGCAGTGAGCAGAGAATGCACCACTACACTCCAGCCTGGGCAACAGAGCGAGACTCTGTCTCA
Organism: Colobus angolensis palliatus; assembly: GCF_000951035.1. Classification (NCBI taxonomy): domain Eukaryota; kingdom Metazoa; phylum Chordata; class Mammalia; order Primates; family Cercopithecidae; genus Colobus; species Colobus angolensis. The sequence continues at coordinate 18,133,318 of NW_012121820.1, forward strand.
AAAAACAAACAGACAAACAAACAAAAAAAGTGGGATTCTTCAAGAGCCCCAGATGTCATTGAGATCTCAGGGTTACAACTATAGGCCTAAATAAAAACTGGTCCCCAGCTGCTACTGAACATCAAAGATTGAAACACAAACAGCCCAATGGCTGACCTTGCATACTACAGAACTTCCCAGATTTCTTACTCACAGAAGATCCATCCTCTTCATGCAAGCCCTCTTTCCTCAGCTGTATTTTCTCTAAAGGGCGTAAATAAGGACTGTCCCAGCAGAACCACTCATCATAACGATGGTTCCAGCGCTTGAAATGGATGAGTACTTTTCCTTCCTCGTAGTCAATGTCTTCTATGTGAGCTGGATACCTGAGTCAAAAACAAAAAAAAATTGGCATTCCTTTAATACCCACCCCAAATATCCAAATATCCATAATGGCACATTTCCAAACCTATTCCCAAAGGAGAAAGTTACCAGGCCTACCGTTTAGAGACTCCGTGTAATTGGGTCAAATCACAAATTAGGGAGGGTAATAGACCTGAGATCCAAATCCCAACCTGCATATTCCTTATTTTATGAACTCTTTTATTTTATTTTATTTTATTTTATTTTTGAGACAGAGTCTCACTCTGTCACCCTGGCTGGAATACAGTGGTGTGATCTTGGCTCACTGTAACCTCCTGGGTTCAAGTGACTCTCCCTGCCTCAGCCTTCTGGGTAGCGGGGATTATAGGCGCCTGCCACCATGCCCGGCTAATTTTTGTATGTTTAGTAGAGATAGGGTTTCACCATGTTGACCAGGCTGGTCTCAAACTCCTGGCCTTAGGTGATCTGCCCGCCTCAGCCTCCCAAAATGCTGAGATTACAAAGGGGAACCACCATGCCCGGCCAGTTTATAAACTATTAAATTAAACTTTCAGAGCCTGAGTTCCCTCATGTAAAGTGGAAGAAGCACACTGGGTTGTAGTGTGGATTAAACAAGATGACATACACTAAAGACACGAGCACACAAGAGGCAAGAAGAAAACATTTAACAACTAGATCAGATTTTACGTGTGCCAATAAATCAGAATGATCATGCAACCCAGACTGTATCAGACAGTCTCAATTTTAAGCATTTTGTAAGCAATATAATGGAATACTATGCAGGGGTTTTTTTGTTTGTTTGTTTCAGACAGGGTCTTACTCTGTCGCTAGGCTGGAGTACAGTGGCACAATCTCCGCTCACTGCAACCTCCACTTCCCTGGTTCAAGAGATTATCCTGCCTCAGCTTCCCGAGTATCTGGGATTACAGGTGCCCGCCACCACGCCCAGCTTATTTTTATATTTTTAGTAGACAGGGTTTCACCATGTTGGCCAGGATGGTCTCGATCTCTTGACCTCATGATCTGCCCGCCTCAGCCTCCCAAAGCGCTAGCATTACAGGCATGAGCCACCGCGCCTGGCCTTATACTACACAGTTATTAAAAAGAACAAGATGATTTTATCTGTCAAGATATGGAAAGCTCTTCTAAGATATACAGTTACATGATGCAGAACACTGTATATGCTAAGCTATTGCTTTGTTTTATTGATTGATTGATTGATTGATTGATTGATTGAGACAGGGTCTCACTCTGTCACCCAGGCTGATGTGCAGTGGCATGATCTCAGCTCACTGCAACCTCCCTCTCCCCAGCTCAAGTGTCCCTCCAGCCTTAGCCTCCCAAGTAGTTGAAACTACAGGCACACACCACCATACAGGGCTAATTTTTGTATTTATTGTAGAGACGGAGTTCTCTTATGTTGCCCAGGCTGGTCTCAAACTCCTGGGCTCAAGCTATCTGCCCACTTCAGCCTCCCCAAATGCTGGAATTACAGGCATGAGCACCACACCTGACTTATTTTTTTAAAGAAGAGAAAGAAGGATATGTATTCACATATGCTTATATATGCATAAAGTATTTGGAAGGATGCCCAAGAAACAACAAAGGTTGCTTGTGTTTGGCCGGGCGCGGTGGCTCAAGCCTGTAATCCCAGCACTTT
>NW_012121820.1:18135414-18153416 GCF_000951035.1 Colobus angolensis palliatus
GGGAGGCTGAGGCAAGAGAATGGTGTAAACCCAGGAGGCGGAGCTTGCAGTGAGCTGAGATGCGGCAAAGCGAGACTCCGTCTCAAAAAAAAAAAGGTTGCTTGTGGAAAAGAGTGGCCAGCTCAGTAGATGGTTTCTTTCAACCTCTATTTATCCTTCTTTCTAGACTGAGAGTTGGGAAAATCAACAACTACATTTCCCTGACTTCCTTACAATTGGTGGCCAAGGTCGTAAAAACCCTTGGGTTAGTGGCCAGGTCCAGCACAAGGCCTATCAAGCTTCCACATACATGTAAATCATCAGGGTATCTTGTTGAAATGAAGATTCTGATTCAGTATGCCAAGCTGGGGCCTAAGAGCTCTCACAAGCTCCCAGATGTTGTTGCTGCTGCTGCTGCTCTGCAATAGTCAGAGCCTAATGTCTAATCATCAGCTTCATGCAGATCAGGCAGCAGTGGTGCAGATGGCAGTGCCAGTAGTGATTTCCTGACCTCCAGATCACAGCTACAATTGTGGGCCTTTCAAGATGATACCCTAAGGGCAGCCTCCTTGAGTGCCACTCTTGCAGCCCTTCCAGCAACGTAGTACCCAATTCCCTACCTTAAATCCTTTTGTGGTTAAAATACTCAGGCTGGTTTATTTTTCCAGCATTTATTCCTGACACAAGAGAGATATCTGGATAAGAGGCGGGGAAGGGCAAAAATAGGAGGGAGACTTTTTGCAGTATACCTTATAATACTTTTTTATTTCAACTATATAAAGGTACTGCTCATTCCAAAAAATAAATGGTTAAAAATAAATAAAAATATTGTATGGAGTTTTTCTCTGAAAACACTTATATTAATCAAATAGCTATTCGAGACTGACAAAGTTTACATTCTATCCATATTTTCTCCCTGCAACCTGGTTTGTACCATTTCCTTCCTTTCTTATATCCAGCACCTAGTACAGTGCTGTCCTAATAAACACATGCTACCTAAATGAACAGGCCTGCTTTCTTGTGTCTGTATACTGTGTACTTTTCAGCCCTACACTAGCACCCTCTAAGGCAGTTTGCTTGGCGTTAGTAATGTATCACAGTACTTTCCACATACTAGGTACTCAATAAATGTTTAGCAAATGAATTCCACTCTTCTTATTCTTCCCAAAGGTCATGTATTCTGTCAGTTTTTAAATTCCAACATTCTCAGACTTCAGCAACCTATTCCAATTTCACTCCTCAAGTTCAGGCCCCCATCACTTCATGTGTGTATTCCTCACAGAGGACTGGAAAGCTATGTTTTCCATAATTCCTAATTGCTACTATGCGTACCTTAATTGCTCAAAAATATTAACAAAAGACATAAACAGCCCTGGAACTAGTCTTCCTACTCCAATCCAACTGACAGCTGCTATAAATACAAGACATCTTGACAGCAGACTGGCTAATTGTCTGATCTGACAAATGAAATAGTACAACTGTAGGAGACAAGTGAGGATTCCCTAAATCCACTTCTTTCTGCAAAATGGGGAGAAGGATATCAATATGGCAATTATGTATCTCTTACCCTCTCATTCATTCAGCCTACCTGAAGCTAGTAAACCTCTCTAAAACAACACAATCTGTCCTAACACATTCCTATTTAAGCCACTTTTTTTTTTGAGACAGAGTCTCACTCTGTCGCCCAGGATGGAGTGCAGTGGCCTGATCTCAGCTCACTGCAAGCTCCGCCTCCTGGGTTCACGCCATTCTCCTGCCTCAGCCTCCCAAGTAGCTAGGACCACAGGCGCCCACCACCACGCCCAGCTAATTTTTTTGTATTTTTAGTAAAGACGGGGTTTCACCGTGTTAGCCAGGATGGTCTCGATCTCCTAACCTCATGATCCGCCTGCCTCGGCCTCCCAAAGTGCTGGGATTACAGGCGTGAGCCACTGCGCCTGGCTTTAAACCACTTTCTTTAATGGTTTACTATCTCTAGCAACAGTTTTCTCACACAGGGTCCTTGGACTAAGGCAGGAAATCTTCTTTACACGGAAATCACTTTTTTTTTTTTTTGAGACAGGGCCTCGCTCTGTTGCCCAGGCTGGAGTACAGTGGTACCACCATGGCACACTACAGCTTTGAACTCCTGACCTCAAGTGATCCCTCACCTCAGCCACCAGAGTTGCTGGGACTGCAGGCTCATACCACCAGGCCCAGCTAATCTTTTGTCATTTTTTTTTGTAGAGGTGGAGTCTCACTATGTTGCCCAGGCTGGTCTTGAACACCTGGGCTCAAGTATCCTCCTGCCTCAGCCTCTCAAATTGCTGGGATTACAAGCATGAGCCACCACGCCCCGCTTGAAATCGCATTCTTTCTTTTACTATTTAAATATATCTTTTAAGTTAAAACGATAACAACTGTTTTTAATACCCTTCCTAATATTACACAACCTTCAAAAAGAATAAGGCAGCTCTATGTATTGATTTTAATTTTTTTAATGTATTGCTTTTTAAAGATCTCTAAGAAATGTAGGAGTAAACTCAAGATGTCAAACAGTATTTGAATGCACTACCATTTATGTGGGGGAAGGGAGCGAGCCAATACAGTCATACCTGTTTTTAAATGCGTGGGCTATCTCGGGAAGGGGCATCAAGTAACCCGGTTTGCCTCCTGGAAGGGGAACTGAATAGTTTTAAGCAACTAGAGAGGAAGTATGAGACTCATTTCATTTGCTGTACATCCTTTTGGACATTTTAAATACTGTACCATGAACACATACTAACTATTAAAAGTACATAATTACATACTTATTTTAAATGTACTTATTTGGCAAAATTAAAAGTTGGCAACCTCAGGGCAAATCTTAAATTATTTTGGATATGCACTGGTCAGAAGTCAGGATTCACAGAATCAAGTGTGAACTCCTAGGCCACCAACTCCACTTGCTCTGAAGGGTCTTTGTGTCCTCAACTAATATAAAGCTTCTCCCTCATTCAAAAAAACTTTACTGGGCACACGTATCCCACTCTCTGCAGACCTAAACAAACCCCTCCAAGAGGCTCAATAGTAGCCAAGGGGCAAAATTTTCCAAAGATTAAGTGGTCCTCCCCACTTCCCTAAAGTGTGACAAAGATGCAAGTCATTTATGGTGGTGGGGACCCAATTACATTTCAGAGAAGAAGGAGGCTACCAAAACCATCTTAGAGATCAACCTGGTAAGACTTAGTAGATCACAACTCTGCCTGCCTTGGGGACAGCTTAGCTTCATCAGTCAACAGGAATTTACTAAGTGCTTTTGATCTGACCAGTCAATTCTAGGTCTTGGAAGGGATTATACAAACATGTGTTCTGGCCCCTGCCCTTGAGGAGAACTAGACACATAAATGGATTAGACTTTAAAACTATTAGGTTGAACCACATTTAATTGCTGATAATCAACTGCTTTTTACCTACCAAAATAGCAATTTTATCTGGTTCAATCTAAATATTTGGACAACCATAAAGCAGGCTGAAGATGATGAGACAAAGTTAACAAAACAGATATGAATGGAATTTGTACAGACAGAAAAAGGAAGAGAGAATTTCTAGCTTCCATGTGTAACTAAGAGCCATTGATGAGACTCTAGTTTCCAAACTAACATTGTAGCTGGGAGTTACATTTCCAATCAATGGGAATATTAGCCAGAAAGGGGCAGATAATCAAACTAATAACAAAAATTAGCTCTTAGGAGGGGACAGGGATTAGGAATAGCCAAGAGATTTTTGCTTTAGTGTGAATTTTTTTAAAAATTTAGTTAAATATTACTTTATAAGCAAAAATTAAGTACTTTTTGGGGTTTTGGGTTTTGTTTTTTGCTTGTTTGTTTTTTGTTTTGTTTTTGAGACAGGGTCTTACTCTGTCACCCAGGATGGAGTACAGTGGTGCAATCTCCACTCACTGCAGCCTCGACCTACCAGGCTCAGGTGATCCACCTCAGCCTCCTGAGTAAATGGGACTACTGGCTCCCACCACCATGCTTGGCTAAGTTACTTTTTTGGTATTTTTTGTAGAGACGGGGTTTTGCCATGTTGCTCAGGCTGGTCTCGAATTCTTGGCCTCAAGTGATCGCTGGCCTTGGCCTCTGAAAGTGCTAGGATTACAGGTGTGAGCCACTGCTCCCAGCCAAAAATAAATACTTTTAAATTAAAAGTTTAAAAAACTTTTTTAAAGACATCAACCGATAGCTTCATGAATATTATGTTTATGTACTGCTACGGCATACCCACAAAATGGCATATTATACAGCCATAAGAAAGAATGAAGACACACTCTATGAACTGATATGGAAAGATTTCCATGACACATTAAGTTTTTCAAAAACAAATTACAGAATAGTGTGTATCTTATGACATCTTTTGTGTTATAGAAGAGGAAAATAAGAATATTGGCTGGATATGGTGGCTCATGTCTATAATCCCAGCACTTTGAGAGGCCAAGATGAGAGGATCACTTTGAAGCCAGGAGTTTGAGACCAGCCTGAGCAACACAGCAAGACCTCATCTCTAAAAAAAAAAAACGTTTAAAAAAAATTCGCTAGGAGTAGGGGTGCGTGCCAGCCACTCGGAAGGCTGAGGTGGGAGGATCACTTGAGCCCAAGAGTTCAAAGCTGCAGTGAGCTATAATTGTGCCACTGCACTCTACCCTGGGGACAGAGTGAGACCCCATCTAAAAAACAGATAATAATAATACATTTTTAGAATTTTCAGCCTTTGTCAAGAAGATTATAAAACTTTTCTCTTTTATTTTATCTTTTTTTTTTTTTGAGATGAAGTCTCACACTGTCGCCCGGGCTGGAGTGCAGTGGTGTGATCTCGGCTCACTGCAACCTCTGCCTCCCAGGTTCCAGTGATTCTCCCACCTCAGCCTCCCAAGTAGCTGGGACTACAGGTGCATGCCACCACACCTGCTAATTTTTTGTATTTTTAGTAGAGATAGGTTTCATCATGTTGGCCAGGCTGGTCTCAAACTCCTGACCTCAAGTGATCTACCTGCCTCGGCTTCTCAAAGTGCTGGGATTATAGGCGTGAGCCACTGCACCCAGCCTCTTCTATTCTGTAAATATAATGAACTGATAGATTTCTTAAATTTAAGTTATCATTACTCTGCTAGAATAAATCATATTTGGTTTCATGCACATTCATTTAATAAGTCTCTACTTGGTGTTTCAGGATTTTATTGACAAGAATTATACCTCTTTTATAAATGAGATCTGTCCAAGTTTCCTTGTATTATGCCCTTCCTGCCCAGTTTATTAGGCTATGATAATATCACAGACAAACTAGAATGCTTTATTTCATTTTCTATGAAACCACCTAATCTGAGGGCCTTCTCAGAAGGTAGTTCTTTACCTTTCCCATCACTTCTATGGTCACTAGTCTGATCAAGTTTCCTACCTCTTCTTTTTTTTTGAGACAGCATCTTGCTCTGTCGCTCAGGCTGGAGTGCAGTAGCTCGATCTCAGCTCACTGCAACCACCACCTCCTGGGTTCAAGTGATTATCCTGCCTCAGCCTCCCGAGTAGCTGGGATTACAGGCGCCCACCACCATGCCCTGCTCATTTTTGTATTTTTAATAGAGACGGGGTTTCAGCATGTTGGCCAGGATGATCTCGATCTCTTTACCTCGTGATCCATCCCCCTCAGCCTCCCAAAGTGCTGGGATTACAGGCATGACCCATCGCACCCAGCCTCCTACCTCTTCTTGAGTCAATTTGAGTCCATTTTTCCTACACTGATAAGAGAGTTTGAAATGATAATCAGGTACCACTTAAATGTTCAAAAATCAATAGTTTTCCTTGGAAGAAGGAGCTCAAGAGTCAACAAAAATGTTTCAAACTCAAGTCACAAACAAGATTTTTAAATGGCTAATACAAACACAAGGCTGCTAAGCACTTTACAGGGCAGGAACTATGCCCTATGAACTTCATTATTCAACAAACACTCCTGAGTTTGTATTATGAGACAAACAAACTGCTAGGTCCTGGAGACACAGAATAGATGACCAATCATCAGAGCCCCTAGGGTGGCAAGAGCCCAAAGAGAAATTTGGTAAGCCCATGGGATTTCCCATTCCTCTCCACAAGCAAAAAGATCAGGAACACTCTGGATCTCAGGAAGAAAGGAGAGAAAAAGAAGCATAGCTGGCCAGGTGCAGTGGCTCATACCTGTAATCCCAGCACTTTGGGAGGCCAAGGAGGGCAGATCACCCAAGGTTGGAAGTTCGAGACCAGCCTGACCAACATGGAGAAACCCCCATCTCTACTAAAAATACAAAATTAGCTGGGTGTGGTGGCACATGCCTGTAATCCCAGCTACTTGAGAGGCTGAGGCAGGAGAATCACTTTACCCGGGAGGTGGAGGTTGTGGTGAGCCGAGATTACAACATTGCACTCCAGCCTAGGCAACAAGAGCGAAACTCCATCTAAAAAAAACAAAAAACAAACAAACAAAAAAAGAAGCATAGCTCTAGAATGAACCAGGCTGCCTATATCCCATAACCAGGACTAGAGGAAAGAGAGGCATTATCTCTCCTCCATGACATTCTGGGTTTCTGCTGCTCTTCACTGCCCCCTTCTAAAGCACTTGAATAAACCCTCCCCTCTTTTTATTTTTATTTTTATTTTTGTTTTTTTTTTGAGACGGAGTCTCACTCTGTCACCCAGGCTGGAGAGTGCAGTGGTGCGATCTCGGCTCACTGCAACCTCTGCCCCGCGGATTCAAGCAAGTCTCCTGCCTCAGCCTCCTGAGTAGCTGGGATTACAGGCATGTGCCACCACACCCAGCTAATTTTGCATTTTTAGTAGAGATGGGGGTTTCTCCATGTTGGTCAGGCTAGTCTCGAACTTCCAACCTTGGGTGATCTGCCCGCCTCGGCCTCCCAAAGTGCTGGGATTACAGGTATGAGACACTGCGCCTGGCCAACTGTTTCTTTTTCTCTCCTTTCTTCCTGAGATCCAGAGTGTTTCTGATCTTTTTGCATGTTGGCCAGGCTGATCTTGAACTCCTGACTTCGTGATCTGCCCGCCTCAGCCTCCCAAGTGCTGGGATTACAGGCGTGAGCCACTGAACCGGGACTATTTTTTTATTTTTTTTAAACTCTTCATTCTAGAGCCCACAATAAACTTTTTCATCAGAGTCCCATTTTTTTCTAACTAGAGGGTTGGGAAAGGTTTCAGAGAAGACTTAGCCTTTGGATCAAACCTTCAGAGATCGAGTCTGAATCTGCAGGGTATCCTGCATATATTAGACATTCAATAAAGGTTCACCAGATGTACTTTTTAAAAAGATTTGGAGCCACAAAACAGCAATAGGAATATATAAACAAACCAAGATGAATCATCAAAATAAACCAATGATATCCATGTTGTAGATGTCAGGAGGACAAACATACCCCAGCATGGGAACTGTTAATTTGGAGGGGATATATGCACATGGTGGTCACCATGACAAAATCAGCCACAAAACTGTTTTCCAAAGGCCAAAAAGTATCAAAAACTCTTATCTAAAATTCAACTTGGAAAGGACAGATAAGCAAAACTTCGTAATAAACAAGGTTACCATAATGAGCTTAATTTAAGCAAGTGATATAACTAGTCACTAAGCTAACCAAGAAGCCACAGAAGACCAGTATAGCCAATGTCAAATGGAAAAGGACAAGGAGAATGAACATAAATCAGCAGAAGAAAAATTCATTAAACGATAATTCCATAAACATTTTCTGAGTACCTACTCTGGGCCAGGAAGTATACTAGGGTTTAGAAATACAGAACCAAAATTTTTTTTTTTTTTTTGAGACGGAGTCTCACTCTGTTACCCAGGCTGGAGTACAGTGGTGCAATCTCAGCTCACCACAACCTCCACCTCCCGGGTTCAAGTGTTTCTCCTGCCTCAGCCTCCCAAGTAGCTGGGACTACTTGAGACAGGTGCCTACCACCACGCCTAGCTAACATTTTTTGTATTTTTAGTAGAGACAGGGTTTCACTATATTGGCCAGGCTGGTCTCGAACTCCTGACCTCGTGATCCACCCGCCTCGGCCTCCCAAAGTGCTGAGATTACAGGCATGAGCCACCACGTCTGGCCAGAACCAAATCTATTAAGATGTGTGATCACAGCAACTGGCAGAGGATGACAGGCCCTAAGTTACAAGACACAGTAGACTTTCAATCCTCAGACACACCACACACCTTCCCATACCAAGTATACTCCCTTTACCTGAAACAACAACCCCTGCCCACTCTTCCCAGGGAACATCCTTATCCTCCTATAGCCTCAGAATCTCTGACTACCTACCTCAAGTAGCCCCCATTTCCTTCCAGTCTGTGTCAGTTTTCTACATGTTTACTTCATAGCATTTACCCCAATCCATTATTATTTCATTTGTTTGTGTTTATGGCCTGCTTCCCCAAGAGACAACAGGCACTGCTAGAGGCATGTGTCTCTTAATCACTACAGTATCATCTGGGGGAATAAAAGTATATAAGTATGTCTATAGGTACAGATAAGTGTAATAAAGTATACCAGGTGCAACAACAGACAACTCCTTAAGGTAGAGTAAGATACAGAGGAGCAAAAGGGGACAGGGAGAGGAAGGGGATCAAGTGAGAGGAGGGCCCAAGACAACCCTGGGGAAAAGGAGACACTCGATCTCCATTCTGAAAGATGAGTAGGCATTTTCCAGCTGATCAAGGAGGCAGTGAAGCTGGGGAGAGTTTCTGGGAGAGGATGTAATAGGAGTAAACCAGCACAGTACAGAGGAAAGAAAGCAAAAAAGAGGACAAGGAAATTCAAGGGGATGGAGGAAACAACAACTCCGTTTGAGGGGCCATGGAGGATCTTATGGATGGACTGCTGAGCCCTAAATGAAGGTTTGCCAAGAGCAGTCCACACGTGGCAACCAACACACCAACTGCGTGTTGGTGAACACAGAGCTGCTGGTCCACAAGGTCTCCATGAGGAATGAAGAATATTATATTGTGCTTTTCAGTAATCTGGACCCTCTTTATCAAAGCTTCCTAGCTGAGGTACCACAAATGGGTTACCAGTAGGCAATGACATGAAGAACGTTGAGATGCCAGAAAACCACCATATAATCAAGAACTACTAGAAAATTTTAGTGTGTGAGGCTGGACGCAGTGGCCCATTCTTGTAATCCCAGTGCTTTCCGAGACCAAGGCAGGAGGCCAGGAGTTCAAGACCAGCCTGGGCAACAGAGGAAGACCCTGTCTCTACAAAAATATATTTTAAAATTAGCCAGGCCTGTAGTCCTAGCTACTTAAGAGGCTGGAGTTGGGGAATCACTTGAGCCCAGGAGTGCAAGGCTGCAGTGAGCTATGATCACAACACCACTGCACTCCAGCCTGGGCAAGAGAGTGAGACCTTATTTTTAAAAAAATTTAATCAGCCCAGCACAATAGCTTATGCCTATAATCCCAGCAGTTTGGGGGGCTGAAGGAGGAGCATCCCCTGAGCCCAGGAGTTTGAGATCAGCATGGCAAACATAGGGAGACCCCATCTCTCTGGACAAAAAAAGAATTTTTACTTAGCCGGATGTGGTGATGCACGCCTGTAGTCCCAGATACTCAAGAAGCTGAGGTGAGAGGATCACTGGAGCCCAGAAGGTTGAGGCTGTGGTGAGCCATGATCACACTACTGAACTCCACCCTGGGTGATACAGTGAGACCCAAAATAAATAAATGGGAAGGAAGGAACGGAGGGAGGGAGGGAGGAAGGAAGGGAGGGAGGGAGGGAGGGAATAACTTTAGTGTGTATATTTGTAACTAACCTGGCATTATAAAATCACTCCCAAATAGTAGCTGGGACAACTTTACATGTCCGTAAATTTGGCACTCATTCCTTCAAAAGGTAGGTTTTAATTGTTTTATCCTTGAATATGGCCTCATTTCTAACAAGCAGAATGTGGCAAAAGTGATAGTGTGGGACTTCCAAAGCTGGGTTATAAAAAGCACTGCAGCAGGACGGGGGAGAGAGAATATCAGGAAGAAGAGCTAATGGATGCTGGGCTTACTACCTAGGTGATGGGATGATATGTGCAGCAAACTACCATGGCACACATTTACCTATGTAACAAACCTGCAAATCTCACACATGTAACCCAGAACTTAAAATAAAGTGGAAGGCAAAGGAAAAAAAAAGCAATCTTTTGAATTAATAAAGTGATAGATTATCTAACTACAAAGTTGATGTGAAAAAGAAAAAAAGCAATGCAGCCATTCCACTTCTGGGTATATATCCAAAAACACTGAACATAAGGACTCAAACAGATGTCTGTACTCCAGAATCCACACAGCATTATTCACAATAGTCAAAAGACATCCCAATAGTCAAAAAGCCACCCAAGTGTCTAACATATGAATAGATAAAATGTGGTATATCCATACAATGGAATAGTATTCACCCTTAAAAAGGAATAAAACTCTAATACATGCTACAACACAGATGAACCTTGAGGACTTATGCTAAGTGAAATAAGCCATTTGAAGGACAAATGCTGCATGATTCCATTCATATGAGCTATCTAGAGCAGCCAGATTAATGAAAGCAGAATAGAGGTTACCAGGAGCTAAGGGGAAAAGGGAGGGGGCAGTTGTTGATTAATAGATACAGGGCTTCAGTTTGGAGAGATGAAAAAATTGGGCCAGGCACGGTGGCTCACACCTGTAATCCCAGCATTCTGGGAGGCGGAGGCAGGTGGACTGCCTGAACTTGGGAGTTCGAGACCAGCCTGGGCAACACAGTGAAACTCCGTCTCTATTAAAACACAAAAAGTTAGCCGGGCATGGCAGCGTGCGCCTGTAGTCCCAGCTACTCGGGAGGCTGAGGCAGGAGAATTGCTTGAACCCAGGAGGCGGAGGTTGCAGTGAGCTGAGATCACGCCACTGCACTCCAGCCTAGGTGACAGAGCGAGACTCTGTCTCAAAAAAAAAAAAGAAAAAAAGAAAAAATCTTGGGCTGGGCATGGTGGCTCACACCTGTAATCCCAATACTTTGAGAGGCCAAGGGAGGAAGACTGCTTGAGGTCAGGAGAGACAGGGTTTCACCATGTTACCCAGGCTGGTCTCAAACTCCTGGGCTCATGCAATATGCCTGCCTCAGCCTCCCAAAGTGCTGGGATTATAGGCATGAGCCATGGTGCATGGCTAAGGCCAGGAGTCTGAGACCAACATAACATAGTGAGACTTTCTCTCACTATGAAAAATTTTAGGTTGGGCTCAGTGGCTCATGCCTGTAATCCCAGCACTTTGGGAGGCTGAGGCCGGCAGATCACCTGAGGTCAGAAGTTTGAGACCAGCCATGGCCAACACGGTGAAACATCATCTTTACTAAAAATACAAAAATTAGCCAGGTGTGGTGGCACAAGCCTATAATCCCAGCTACTCAGGAGGCTGAGGCAACTTCGCTGGGAGGCAGAAGTTGCAGTGAGCCGAGATCACACCACTGCACTGCAGCCTGGCAACAGAGTGAGAACCTGTCACCAAAAAAAGAAAGAAAAAAAGAAAGAAAGAAAGAAAATGTTTTGGAGAAGGATGGTGGTAATGGTTGCAGAACAGTGTGAATGTATTTAATGCTACAGAACTGTACTGTACACCTAAAAATGATTAAAATACTAAATCTTATGTTATACGTATTTTTACCACAAGCATATATACACAAAGCACTGCTGCTTCTACCTCACACTCTCTCAGATTCCCTGTTCTAGGGTAAGTCAAGTGCTACATCATGAGAACATTCTAGATGTCTATGGGGAGGTTCACATGACAAGGAACTGAAGCCACCTGTCAGGAACCAGCATCAACTTGCCAGCCTTGTGAGTGAGCCCCCTTGGATGCAGCCTTTATGAGACCCTGGGCCAGAAGCCCCCCTGACCCCCCATTACACCGCTCCTGAATTTCTGGCCCACAGACACCTAGAGAATAATAAATGTTTATTGTTTTAGGCCACCAACTAAATGTTGAGAAAATGTGTTACACAGCACTAAGTAGCTAACAAAGTAGCATTTTGCTACACTGCTTTGGTGTCTAGAAATGGAGTCTATCAATAGTTTACAGGTTAGAGGTGCCAGTCCTCATGTTTTCAGGTTTGAGAAACACTGCTCTAAGCTACAAGATAAGCCAATATGTCCTAGGGCTCCACCAAGGGAAGGAGAGGGCTGTAAGACAGTAAAGCACTGCCACTGGTGGCATGACCCCATGTGCATGACCAGAAGCAGAGAACAGTGCAGGTCTAATTCAGGGAAACAGTGTTGACATGCCTGCACTATACGACCTTAAGCCTCAGGAAGGCTTGCCGCTCAGAGTCTTGCTGAATCTGTGTAAAATTAAGCTGCCTTATACTACACACCGTGCAGGTGCTTAAACTAGAGCAGCCAGACAGTGCTTGGCAGGAATCTGTTTTGTTCCCCGCTACATACCAGAAATACTAACTAAAGAAACATCATAGGGCAGGGGAGAAAAAAACAGAAAGGATGACAATTTCCTTCTGAATTCCCACTACAACTCATCAGCGTTCATCCACATAGCTATTAATAACTAATGAGGTTGGGTGCAGTGGCTCACGCCTGTAATCCCAGCACTTTGAGAGGCCGAGGCGGGCGGATCACCTGAAGCCTGGAGTTTGAGACCAGCCTGACAAACATGGAGAAACCCCGTCTCTACTAAAAATACAAAATTAGCCGGGCGTGGTGGCGCATGCCTGTAATCCCAGCTACTCGGGAGTCTAGGCAGGAGAATTGCTTGAACCTAGGAGGTGGAGGTTGCGGTGGGCCGAGATCATGCCATTGCACTCCAGCCTGGGCAACAAGAGCGAGACTCTGTTCTCACTTGATTATGCCATAAAGACTTAAGGAGTCATTATTATTACTGCCCCCTTTTTACATTTGTGGAAATGGAGCCTCAAAGAGAGTGACTAGGAAGAAGCACAGTCAAGATCAATATCTACATCTAACTCTAAACCCAGTGAAGAACCTTCTGCTCTTTCTTCTGAGACAGAGTCTAGCTCTGTCGCCCAGTCTGGAGTGCAGTGGCGTGATCTCGGCTCACTGCAAGCTCCACCTCCCAGGTTCACGCCATTCTCCTGCCTCAGCCTCCCAAGTAGCTGGACTACAGGTGCCCACCACCACGCCTGGCTAATTTTTTGTATTTTTAATAGAGACGGGGTTTCACCGTGTTAGCCAGGATGGTCTCAATCTCCTGACCTCATGAACCGCCCGCCTCAGCCTCCCACAGTGCTGGGATTACAGGCGTGAGCCACCGCGCCCGACTACGAGCCTTCTGCTCTTAACTGGACTCCACATGTAAACATTCCTGTAGTGACCACATCCACATGGGTGTCTTTTGTCTTAGCCACCTAATAGTCTACCTAACTGGTGGCTAGCCCAGAATTTGACTAAACTTTCCCCCAAAGGTTGAGCATTCAGACTGCTTCCAGATTCTTTGCTATATAAACAGTGTGTCTGCAGACATACAGCACTCATTTTACTTCAAGAATCAGAAAATTACCCAGACACAGTACATGCCTGTAATTCCAGTTACTTGGGAGGCTGAGGCAGGAGAATCGCTTGAACCCAGGAGGCAGAGGTTGCGGTGAGCCAAAATCGTACCATTGCACTCCCGCCTGGGCGACAAGAGCGAAACTCTGTCTCAAAAAAAAAAAAAAAATCAGAGCTTGCCTCTATTCCTGGCCCAGGGCACACACCGGAAGCAAAATACTTCTATGCACAAAAGTAACATTTTAAGCCATCACCAGCCTTTGCTGGAGAGGAGATGGGGATGGAAGATATATTTAGTAAAAAACAAAAGACTGATTATTAAACTGCAGAAAAACTGCTGTTTTGAATGCCTTAACTCTTTCCCTACCCCTTCACCACTTCCATTAATCAACATCTGATAAAAGGTCTTAAATGCATCTTTCCTCTCTATCTCAATCATTTCTTACCAGCAACAACTGAACAGTCAGTATATACAAATGACCCCTAAACCCCCTCTATCAGAACCCAGCAGAATGCCTGACACAGAGCCACTCAGCAAATATCTTATGACAAAATGAACACTGCTACTTTTCTGTTACTAAGAAGGATCAAAACATGTCTCTCCCCTGCTTAAATTCTCACTCATTAGTTCAATCTCCCACCACTCCTGTTATCTCTCTGGATTCTCAGAACACACCGAGTTCTTTCAAGCCCTAAATATTTTTGCTGATGTTATTCCTTCTGCTTTCTTCCCCTGCCACTCTCTTCCTGGAAATCTTCTTATTCTTTAATTTCACTTCCTTGCATATGCCCTCAAATTACTGGCGACTGTCTTCCTCATCATAACTGCCACCCAACCCTGGTTATTTCAGACTCCACATTCTCCATTTCTGTACCCAGACAGCTAAATGTGGCTAGAGAAAACACTCAACATGCTGATGGGTCTCACTTTAAATGCATGTCTAGGCCAGGTGCAGTGGCTCACGCCTGTAGTCCCAGCACTTTGGAAGGCTGAGGCAGGCGGATCACCTGCGGTCAAGAGTTCGAGACCAGCCTGGCCAACATGGCGAAACCCCATCTCTACTAAAAATACAAAAATTAGTCAAGTGTGGTGGCGGGCACCTGTAATCCCAGCTACTCAGGAGGCTGAGACAGGAGAATCACTTGAACCCAGGAGGCGGAGGTTGCAGTGAGCCAAGATCGTGCCACTGTCATCCAGCCTGAGGGACAAGAGCAAAAGTCTGTCTCAAGCATACATACAAACATACATACATACATACATACATACATACATAAAATGCATATCTGTAAACAGGAATTAAATAGTAATTGTCTTTGGGGGTAGGAGAGGGACAAAAAAGCTTCTTGAGCACCCATAAGGGTCCATGTTCTTGATTTGGGTGGTGGTTACAGAAGTGTATACACGTGTAAAAGTTCATCAAGCTACACACTTAAGATTTATACACTTGGCCGGGCGCAGTGGCTCACACCTGTAATCCCAGCATTTGGGGAGGTCCAGGTGGGCGGATCACGAGGTCAGGAGATCAAGACTATCCTGGCTAACACAGTGAAACCCCGTCTCTACTAAAACTACAAAAAAAAATTAGCTGGGCGTGGTGGTGGGCATCTGTGGTTCCAGCTACTTGGGAGGCTGAGGCAGGAGAATAGCGTGAACCTGGGAGGCGGAGCTTGCAGTGAGCCGAGATGGCGCCACTGCACTCCAGCCTGGGCGACAGAGCGAGACTCCATCTCAAAAAAAAAAAAAAAAAAGATTTATACACTCTACTATAAATTAAAACTCAACAAAAAATATTTTTAAAATAAAAGTGCAAGAACTGGGTGCTATAGTGCATGCCTATAGTCCCAACTACACAGGAGGCTGAGGCAAGAGAGCTCCTTGAGCCAAAGAATTGAAGGCTATAGTGTGCTTTCATTGCACTCGTAAATAGCCACTGTTCTCCAGCCTGGGCAACAAAGCAAGACCCCCTCTCTAAAAATAATTAACCTAATTGTAGAGTAGCAATTTTGCACTCTTCTTAATTCAATGTCCTACACTTGTAAGAAGCTAGGAAAATTAATTTCAAAAAAGTTTTTAGCCAGGCATGGCAGCTTACATCTGTAACCCCAATGCTTTGGGAGGCCAAGGCAGGAGGATAACTTGAGACCAGGAGTTTGAGGCCTATCATTAGCTACTGAGTAGAGCGGAGCCTGAGGAGGGTGTGCAAACTCCTAAATATTTCATACCTTATCTTCTTTCCTCAAACCTAAGCCCTTCTCATCCTGATCTCAGTATCAGCTGATTAATTTTACTTCTTATTGAATGTAAAAAATAGCTGGGCACAGTGGTATGCACCTGCAGTCCCAACTACCCAGGAGGCCTGAAGCAGGACAATCACTTGAGCCCAGGAGTTGGAGTCCAGTCTGGGCAAATACCAAGACTCCCATCTCTTCAAAATACAAACAAACAGGATTCCCATTACTGGTTGGAGTGTAAAATGGTGCAGCTACTACAAAAAGCAATTTAGCAGTTCCTCAAAAGGTTAAACAGAATTACCATAGGATCCAACAATTCTGTCTTAGGTATATACACATATGATGTAAAATCATATGTCCACAAAAAAGCTTATACACTAATGTGTACTCATAATACCCAAAAAAGAGGAAACATTGTAAATACCCATCAACCGATGAATGGAAAAACAAAATATGGCATATTCATATAATGGAATTATTCATCCACAAAAAGGAATAAAGTAATGATATGTTCTACAACATAGATGAATCTTGAAAATAGCATCCTAAGTGAAGGAAGCTAGTCACCTACTGTATGACTCCATATCTATGAAATGTCCAGAACAGGCATATATAGAGAGGGAAAGTAAATTCGTGTTTGCCTAGGGCTGGGAAGGATAGGGAGGAAATAGGGTCTGACTGCTAATATATATGAGGTTTGTTTTTGGGATAATGAGAATTCTGGAATTAGATAGTGGTCACGATTGTACAACTTTGTAAATACACTGAAAACCATTGAATTATTGAATTGTATGCTTTGAAATGTTAATTTTTTTTTTTTTTTTTGAGACGGAGTCTCACTCTGTCACCAGGTTGGAGTGCAATGGCGCGATCTTGACTCACTGCAACCTCTGCCTCCTGGGTTCAAGCGATTCTCCTGCCTCAGCCTCCCCAGTAGCTGGGACTACAGGCAAGTGCCACCATGCCCGGCTAATTGTTGTATTTTTAGTAGAGATGGGGTTTCACCATGTTGGCCAGGATGATCTTGATCTCTTGACCTCGTGATCTGACTGCCTCAGCCTCCCAAAGTGCTGCGATTACAGGCATAAGCCACTGCACCCATCCTAAAAGGGTGAATTTTATAATATGTAAACCATATTTCAATTTCAATTTTTTAAAACAATTAATTTTTTAAAAAGGAGGGAGAAAAAAAAGAATCCCACCAAGTGCTGGCAACAATGCAGAGCAACTGGAATTCTCATACATTGCTGGTGGAAATGCAAAATGGTACAGCAACTCTGAAAAAGTTTGGCAGTTTTTCACATGGTTAAACATACACTTATATGACCCAGCAATCCAACTCACTGGTATTTATCCAAGAGAAATGATAACTTATATTCTCACAAAAACCTATATACAAATGTTTATTCATATTAACCCAAAACTGGAAACAATCTTTGAACACGTAAACAGATAAGCTGTGGTATATCCATCCAATGGAATACTTACTACTTGGTTCTAAAAGCAACCTTGCATGAGCAAGTATTTTGCTCATGCAAACATATGGGTGAGTTTTTTTTTTTTTTTTTGAGACGGAGTCTTGCTCTGTCGCCCAGGCTGGAGTGTGGTGGCCAGATCTCAGCTCACTGCAAGCTCCGCCTCCCGGGTTCACGCCATTCTCCTGCCTCAGCCTCCCGAGTAGCTGGGACTACAGGCGCCCGCCACCTCGCCTGGCTAGTTTTTTGTATTTTTAGTAGAGACGGGGTTTCACCGTGTTAGCCAGGATGGTCTCGATCTCCTGACCTCGTGATCCACCCATCTCGGCCTCCCAAAGTGCTGGGATTACAGGCTTGAGCCACCGTGCCCGGCCATGGGTGAGTTTCAAATGCATTATGCTAAGTTTAAGAAGCCAAATCCAAAAGGCTATGTACTGCATAATTCCATTATAACACAGTATGGAAAAGGCAAAACTGTATAGACAAAGGACAGATCAGTGGGTGACAGGAGCTGAAGGTGCCAGGAGAGGCTGATTACAAAGGGACATGAGAAAATTCTGTGGGTAACAGAAGTGCTTTATATTGTTTCTTTTCTTTCTTACCCCTTCTTTTTTTTTTTTTTTTTTTATTGTTTGAGACCTAGTTTTCCTTTGCTTTATGTTTAGTTTTCTTTCATGTGTACACGTGTGAAAGGTGTCTCACTCTGTTGCTCAGGCTGGTCTTGAACTCCTGGGCTCAAGAGATCTTTCTGTTTCAGTCTCTCAAAGTACTGGGACTACGAGTGTGAGCC
>NW_012121820.1:18154141-18160680 GCF_000951035.1 Colobus angolensis palliatus
TGAGACAGGGTCTTGCTCTATCACACAGGTTGGAGTTGGAGTGCAGTGATGCAACCACAGATTGCTGCAGCCTTGACCTCCTGGACTCAAGCAATCTTCCTCCCACCCCAGCCTCCTGAGTACCTAAAACTATAGACACACACCACCACTCCCAGCTATTATTATTTTTTTATTATGGTTTTTGTTTTTTTTTTTTTGAGAGACGAAGTCCCATTATGTTGCCTAGGCTTGCCTTAAACTCCTGGGCTCAAGCAATCCTCCCACCTTGGCCTCCCAACGTGCTGGGATTATAGGCATGAGTCACCATTCCTGGCCTATATCTGGATTGTGGTGGGGCTTGAGTGAACTGTTGAATCTGGCAAAACTCAACTGTATTCTGAAAAGAGCGAATTTTACTATGGGTTGAGCATCTCAAATCCAAACATCTAAAATCCAAAACTTTTTGAGCATCAAGTTGTCTTTTTATGAATTTTGTACTTTTCTTGTACTTTTGTACCTTTTATGGATTTTGACAAATGTATAACGTACATATATGTTATACATTTGTCAAAATCCATAAACAATACAACACCAGCAGCAGACCCTAATGTAAACTATGGTCTTTGGATGGTACTGAGGTGTCAACATAGGTTCATCAACTGTAACAAACACACCACTCTGGTGCAGGATGTTGAAAGTGGGGGAGGCTGGAGGGAGAACATAGGAATATGGGAACTCGGTCCATTTTTTTTTTTTTTTTTTTAGAAGCAGGGTCTTGCTCTGTCACCCACGTTGGAATGTAGTGGCATGATCATGGCTCACGGAAGCCTCAAACTCCTGGGCTCATGCAATCCTCCAACTCCTGGGCTCATGCAATCCTCCCACCTCAGTTTCCCTAGTAGCTAGGATTACAGGTGCAAGCCACCCCCCATCCCAGCTAATTTGTTTTATTTTTTGTAGAGACAGGGTCTTGCAATGTTGGCCAGGCTGGTCTCAAATTCCTGGCCTCAAGTGATCCACCCACCTTGGCCTCCCAAACTGCTGGGATTATAGGCGTGAGCCACTGCACCCGGCCCACAGCCACTTTTAATACCTGAAATCAGATAACATCGATTCTCTGTTTAAGACCTTTCAATGACTTACTATCACATTTAGAATAAAGTTCAAACTCCTTATTATGGCCAATCTGGCCCCTGCTGACCTTTCTGGGCTCACCTCCTACCTCTGGCCTCTCACTCTCTACCCTCCCAGCCACATGTTCCTACCCATTATTGCTTAAATGCCCTGCTTGCTCCTATGCCAGGGCTTGTGCCTTGGCTGCCTCTGTCTGCAACCCTCGCTCCCCTGGATACTAACATGACTCACTTCCTCACTTACTTTAGGACTCTATTTAAATGTCTCCCTGTCAGAGAGATCTCCTCTATTCATGCTGTATATTAAAAAAGCAAAACACATACACACACAGAGGCACTCTCTACCTACTTGAAAGTACTTATTCCGGCCGGGCGCAGTGGCTTACGCCTGTAATCCCAACACTCTGGGAGGCCAAGGCGGGTGGATCACGAGGTCAGGAGATCGAGACTATCCTGACTAACACAGTAAAACCCCGTCTCTACTAAAAAATACAAAAAATTCTCATGCCTGTAATCCCAGCACTTTGGGAGGCCGAGGCGGGCGGATCACAAGGTCAGGAGATCCAGACCATGGTGAAACCCCGTCTCTACTAAAAACACAAAATATTAGCTGGGCGCGGTGGCGGGCGCCTGTAGTCCCAGCTACTCAGGAGGCTGAGGCAGGAGAATGGCGTGAACCCGGGAGGCAGAGCTTGCAGTAAGCCGAGATCGTGCCACTGCATGCCAGCCTGAGTGACAGGGCGAGACTCCGTCTCACAAACAAACAAAGTACTTATTCCACTTTCTAGCAAAAAAAAAAAGTATTTATTCCACTTTCTAGCATTTATCACCACCTAACATTATCTGTATATATCAGTCTGCTGGTTTATGTTCTATCCACCTCCACTGGAATGTCAGTTCCTAAAGATCAAGGACTATGTCTGTCCTAATTACCACTATTTCTCCAGCATCTAGCATTGAATGAATGACTTGGCATCAAAAGTCATCTTTCTGAAGACTTCCGAAATTTCCACATATGAAATTAGCTGTTCTCCCCCAGAGGATTTTGTAAATGAACTTTGTACAGAGTAAATATCTCCTCATAATATATTTAATTTCAGGGACTTTATTCTAGGTAGAGAACACATGTATGGGGATCAAAGCCACACCCGAGCATGCTCAGAAGCCAGACGAGCTCGACTCAAATCCTAAATGCACCATTAACTGCTACATAGCACTGGGAAACTTGACTGCTTTCTGCTTCTATCTCCTCATATATAAAATAAAAATAACAGAAGTAGCCCCTTCATAGCATCTTGAGGATTAAAGGAGGTATAACATAGAAAGCCTTTAGATTTGTGCCTGGCACAGTATAATCACTCAATAAATGTGAGTCACTAGCAAACACATATGCGTTAGAATACATGATTAATGACCCTTGACTACCTATACTAAAAACCAAAGCCAAATACTTGACTCGTCTCTAAACATCTTGAAGTACTTATTTTTCTTCATTTCATAGCACCTAGTGTACCACCTGACTCACAGCACTCAATACGTGTTTGTGGAAAGCTCAGAAAAGATTGCTTTAAGAAAAACACACACACGGCCGGGCGCGGTGGCTCAAGCCTGTAATCCCAGCACTTTGGGGGGCCGAGACGGGCGGATCACGAGGTCAGGAGATCGAGACCATCCCGGCTAACACGGTGAAACCCCGTCTCTACTAAAAAATACAAAAAACTAGCCGGGCGAGGTGGTGGGCGCCTGTAGTCTCAGCTACTCGGGAGGCTGAAGCAGGAGAATGACATGAACCTGGGAGGCAGAGCTTGCAGTGAGCCGAGATCGCACCACTGCACTCCAGCCTGGGCGACAGAGGAAGACTCTGTCTCAAAAAACACACACACACAGAGATGGTGTAAGAAGTAAAGAGGTATGAACCAGAAACTCAGGTGTGATCAGTACAAATAATCCTAATGAAAAAGAAACAAAAAATGATTTAAGGACATTATGAAACTCAAATTTTTAAATCCTCTGTACAAGACATGGAAGTAAACTATGATCAACTTAAATAGAAACACAGTAGTGGAAAGGTACCAGAGTGTCAGGAAAGCAACAGACAGAAGGAGCTTTTTCATTGTGTTCGAAGCAAGAACAGGGAAGGCCAGCCTACTGCTTGGAACAGATGGCACATGCCTGACAGATGACAGGAAGAAGGCGAAGGCAGCAGAGCAAGCAGATTCTATTCTATCCACCAAGCATTACTACTAGGAAACTGCAGCCTCTCAGATTTTAGTTCATCTATAAAACCCAGGAAGTAAACAGGGAAGGCAGGAGTTTGAGACCAGTCTGTCCAACATGGTGAAGCCACGTCTCTACTAAAAATACAAAAATTAGCTGGGTGTAGTGATGCATGCCTGTAATCAGTTCACCCCAAAGTGGTAGATTAAAAATTAGAATATAGGCCAGGTGCAGTGGCTTATGCCTGTAATCCCAACACTTTGGGAGCCCAAGGTGGGAATATCACTTGAGCCCGGAGTTTGAGACCAGCCCGAGCAACACAGCGAGACTCAGTCTCTATAACAAATACGAAAATGAGCCAGGTGCAGTGGCATGCACCTGTAGTCCCAGACTGCTCAGGAGGCTGAGGTGGGAGGATCACTTGAGCCCAAGAGTTCAAGGCTATAGTTATGATCACACCACTGCGCTCCAGCCTAGGTGACAGAGCAAAACTCTGTCTCAAAAATGCTAGGCCACGCCTGTAATCCCAGCACTTTGGGAGGACGAGGCGGGTGCATTGCTTGAGCCCAGAAGTTTAAGGCCAGCCTGGGCAACATAGCAAAACCCCATTTCTACAAAAAATGCAAAACTTGGCCGGGGTGGTAGCACATGTCTGTAGTCCCAGCTACTCAGGAGGCTTTAGTAGGAGGATCACGGCTCGATGCAGCCTCAACCTCTAAGGCTCAAGCAATCCTCCCACCTCGGCTAATTTTTTGTTTTGTTTTTTGAGACAGAGTCTTGCTCTGTCACCCAGGCTAAAGTGCAGTGCCTCAATTTCAGCTCACTGCAACCTCCACCTCCCGGGTTCAAGCAAGCTTCCCACCTCAACCTCCTGAGTAACTAGGATTACAGGTGTGCGCCACCATGCCTGGCTAATTTTTTTGTAATTTTAGTAGAGACGAAGTTTCACCATGTTGGCCAGGCTGGTCTCGAACTCTGGAACTCAAGTGATCTGCCCACCATGGCCTCCCAAAGTGCTGGGATTACAGGTGTGAGCCACCAGGCATGTAATTTAATTATAATTAAATGTATACTTTAATTATAAAAATATAATTTTTATGTTTTTTGTAGAGATGGAGTTTTGTCATGTAATCTCAGCACTTTGGGAGGCCAAGGCCAGCGGATCACTCGGTCAGGAGATCGAGACCACCCTGGCTAACACAGTGAAACCCTGACTCTACTAAAAATACAAAAAATTAGCCAGGCATGGTGGCATGCGCCTGTAGTCCCAGCTACTCAGGAGGCTGAGGCAGGAGAATTGCTTGAACCAGGAAAGTGGAGGTTGCAGTGAGCTGAGATTGCTCACACTACACTCCAGCCTGGGTGACACAGCAAGACTCCGTCTCAAAAAAAGAAAAAGAAAACAAGAATTACAGGCACATGCCACCATGTCCAGCTAATTTTTTGTATTTTAAGTAGAGACATGGTTTCGCCATAATGGCCAGGCTGGTCTCCAACTCCTGACCTCAAGTGATCTGCCCACCTCAGCCTCTCAAAGTGCCGGGATTATAGGCATGAGTCACCACGCCTGGCCATATTTTGAGTTTCATTTAGCATAGTTACACCACGCATATTCTATTTGTTAGTTATTTCTGTTTCATCTATTTATTTACTATTTATTATTTTTTGGGGGACGGGGGTCGGAGTCTCCCTCTGTCGCCCAGGCTGAATCGGCTCACTGCAACCTCTGCCTCCTTTGATTCAAGCAATTTCCCTGCCTCAGCCTCCCAAGCAGCTGGGATTACAGGCACCTGCCACCACACCCAGCTAATTTTTGTATTTCTAGTGGAGACAGGGTTTCATCATGTTGGCCAGTTTGGTCTCAAACTCGTGACCTCAGGTGATCTGCCCACCTCGGCCTCCCATCCCAGCACTTTGGGAGGCCGAGGTGGGCGGATCACCTGAGGTCACGAGTTTGAGACCAGCCTGGCCAACATAGTAAAACCCTGTCTCCACTAGAAATACAAAAATTAGCTGGGTGTGGTGGCACCTGCCTGTAATCCCAGCTACTTGGGAGGCTGAGGCAGGAGAATCACTTGAACTCAGGAGGCGGAGGTTGCAGTGAGCCGAGATCGCGCCACTGCACTCCAGCCTAGGCGACAAGAGCAAAACTCCATCTCAAAAAATAAATAAACAAACTGTCCTTGGTTTGACAGTCAGGTTTCACTAGGGAACTGTCCCTATCTGCCTAGGCATTTGACTGCCACCTGCGGCTATCAGCTCAATTGCAGCTCACTACAACCTCAAACTACTGAGCTCAAGCAGTCCTCCTGCCTCAGTCTCCCAAGTAGCTGGGACTACAGGCATATGCCACTATGCCCAGAAATTTTTTTTTTTTTTTTGAGACAGGGTCTCATTATATTGTCCAGGCTGGTCTTGAAATCCTTGACTCAAGCAATCCTCCCACTTCAGCCTCCCTAAGTGCTGGGATTACAGGCATGAGTCACCATGCCCAGCTGGATTATCTTTTTTTTTTTGAGACAAAGTCTTGCTCTGTCACCCAGGCTGGAAAGTAGTGGCACAATCTCAGCTCACTGCAACCTCCGCCTCCCAGGTTCAAACGATTCTCTTGCCTCAGCCTCCCAAGTAGCTGGGACTATAGGCACACACCACCATGCCTGACTGTTTTTTGTACTTTTAGTAGAGACAGGGTTTCACCATTTTGGCCAGGATGGTCTCGAACTCCTGACCTCAGGTGATCCACCAGCCTTGGCCTCCCAAAATGCTGGGATTCCAGGTGTGAGCCACCACATCTGGCCAAATGTTAAGTTTAAAATTTGTTTCTAGAAATTTGTACAAGATGTCCATAATGTTTTCCTCTTTTCTAGTAAAGACATGGTTAAGAAAAAAAAAAAAATTGGAGCCGGGCGCGGTGGCTCAAGCCTGTAATCCCAGCACTTTGGGAGGCCGAGTCGGGCAGATCACGAGGTCAGGAGATGAGACCATCCTGGCTAACATGGTGAAACCCTGTCTCTACTAAAAAATACAAAAAACCAGCTGGGCGAGGTGGCAGGTGCCTGTAGTCCCAGCTACTTGGGAGGCTGAGGCAGGAGAATGGCATAAACCCGGGAGACGGAGCTTGCAGTGAGCTGAGATCCAGGCCACTGCACTCTAGCCTGGGCAACAGAGCCAGACTCCATCTCAAAAAAAAAAAAAAATTGGGCCAGGCAC
>NW_012121820.1:18161070-18170597 GCF_000951035.1 Colobus angolensis palliatus
AAAAAAAAAAAAAAAAAAGAAAAGAAGAAAAGAAAGTGTTCTAGAAAATAATGGAAAAAACCACCCTCCTCATTTTCTAAGACTAGTATAACAATACTACACTAAAACTGGATACAGACTACACAAGAAGAGATCAAAAACCAAAAGTATAATGAACATGGATATCAAAATCCCAAATAAAAGATTAGTAAACTAAATCTAATAATTTATTATATAAATGACCTAAAAGGCTTATCCAGGAACATAAGCAAGAATTGTTCAACATTATAAAATCTGTTAATGTCATATACCATACTAATAAAAGGGAAGCAAAATTTTAAAAAATAAAGATTAGGCCGGGCACAGTAACTCATGCCTATGGTCCCAGCACTTTGAGAGGCCGAGGCAGGTGGATGACGAGGTCAGGAGATGGAGACCATCCTGGCTAACTCGTTGAAATCCCATCTCTACTAAAAATAGAAAAAATTAGCTGGGCATGGTGGCAGGTGCCTGTAGTCCCAGCTACTCGGGAGGTTGAGGCAAGAGAATGGCAGGAGAACGGCGTGAACCCGGGAAGCGGAGCTTGCAGTGAGCTGAGATGCGCCACTGCATTCCAGCCTGGGCGACAGGGTGAGGCCCCACCTCAAAAAATAATAATAATAATAATAATAACAATAATAAAGATTAAAAGAGAAAATAGGCATGGTCAATTAATTAGATGCCCGAAAGCATTAAATTCAACATTACTCAGGCTGAAAAAAAAAAACAAAAAAAAACACTTCCAGCAAACAAGGATTAGGCAGGAACTTCTTTAATCTGATTAAACACATCTACCATGATCCTATGATAAACATCATACTTAATGGTGAAATCTCAGATGTGTTCCCATTAAAGTCAAACAACAAACTATGGAAAGCTGCTATCATCATGACCATTTAACATCTTGCTGCTATGATCCTGGTCAATGAACACAGAAGGGAAAATGGGAAGGAAAGAAAAAAAGGAAGGAAGGAAGGAAAAGAAATGAGAAGCAGAGGATTAGAAAGGAAGAGGCAAAATAGTTGTTTGCAGATACATGATGGTCTATGTAGAAAATCCAAAAGAACCATTAAGATGAACATGAAAATGGAGAAAGATTTCTGTGTAAGACCAGATGCAAGACTCAATAGCGATAAAGACTCATGTACCCATTACACATGGCCACGTGGCCGCTTTTGCTTCCTCTATCTTCCCACCCTTTTCTCCCTCATATTATCTCCTTTTCCTTCCTACTGCCTATATAATCCAGAATCTTCATATTATCTTGAAGCAAATCACAACATATCATTTTATTCATAAATGTAGGTATATAATTTCTAAGAAACAAGAACTCTTAAAACACAAAATTACAATATCATTTCCACATCTACAATGTTAACAATGATTCTTTAATATCAAATAACCAATCAATGATCAAACTTTCAACAATCTCATAAATGTCATAAATCTTTTTTAAGCAGTCTGTTTTTGTTTTCCAACTGTATAAAATCCACACACTGAATTCAACACTGAATTAACAACAATATTCCTTCAGGCCAGCAATCACCAAAGAGAAAAAACATAATACAAAAAGATCTGGCCAGGCACAGTGGCTCACGCCTGTTATCCCAGCACTTTGGGAGGCCGAGGTGAGCAGATCATCTGAGGTCGGGAGTTCACGACCAGCCTGGCCAAAATGGCGAAACTCCGTCTCTACTAAAACATATAAAAATTAGCCAGGCGTGGTGGCAGGTGTCTGTAATCCCAGCTACTCGGGAGGCTGAGGCAGGGAGAACTGCTTGAATTTAAGAGGCAGAGGTTGCAATGAGCCCAAATCGCTTTACTGCACTTCAGCCTGGGCAACAGAGCAAGACTCCATCTCAAAAAAAAAAAAAAAAAAAAGAAAGAAAGATCCATTCATAGAAGTAACAAAAACTAGACAATACTTAGGAATAAATCTAACAGATAATATGCAAAATCTTTATGGCAGTTACAAAACATCACTAAAGTTCATAAAGTAAAACATGAATAACTATAAAGATACATTTTCATGAATGAAAACTTTTTATCAAGATACCACTTAAATACAATTTATTTCAAAACTCCAAAAACACTTTTCAAGAAACTCAACAATACTACAAAAATTCATATTAAAGAGTAAAGGTCTAAGAATACAACAAATAAAATAAAACCTGTCTTACCAGATATCAAGAGTAATGATAAAGCAATATCAATCAAATAATGTGTTATTATAAGCACAGGAGTAAACATAAATCAATGGAATAGACTAAAGAGCTGAGAACAGGCCTATGTATATATGAAGCTTAATACATACAAGTGATATTGCAGATCAGTGGGGAAAGGATGGACTATTCTAAACATGATATTGGGGCAACTGGTTATTCACTGAATTAAAAAATAATAATTAGATACAAGTTCATACCATACATAAAATGAATTCCAGGTGGATTAAAAACCTAAATACATGCCAGGCATGGTGACTCATGCTTGTAATCCCAGCACTTTGGGAAGCCAAGGCAGGTGGAACACTTGAGGTCAGGAATTCAAGACCAGCTTGGCCAACATAGTGAAACCTCATCTCTACTAAAGATACAAAAAATTAGCCTAGCATGATGGTATGTGCTGGTAGTCCCATCTGTTCAGAAGGCTAAGTGAGAGGATCACCTGAGCCTGGAAGTCAAGGCTGCAATGAATCGTAACTGCACCACTAAACTCCAGCCTAGGCAACAGAGTGAGACACTATATCAAAAAAAAAAAAGAAAAAAAAGGCCAGGCATGGTGGCTCACGCTTGTAATCCCAGCACTTTGGGGGGCCAAAGGGGGGCAGATCACAAGGTCAGGAGTTCGAGACCAGCCTGGCCAACACAGTGAAACCCCATCTCTATTAAAAATACAAAAATTAGCTGGTATGGTGGCAGGCGCCTGTAATCCCAGTTACTGGGGAGGCTGAGGCAAGAGAATTGCTTGAACTCGGGAGGCAGAGGTTGCAGTGAGCCGAGATCGTGAGTGAGTGCAGTGAGCCACTGCACTCCAGACTGGGCGACAGCAAGACTCTGTCCCAAACCAAAAAAAAAAGAACAGAAAAAAATATCAGAGTATAATGCATGTATTAAGGTTAAATACTACTTCATAAACTTTGTATTTCAGTTAAATGTATATAGGTCAGGTATGGTGACTCATGCCTGTAACCCCAGTATTTTGGGAGGCCAAGACAGGAGGATCACCTGAGCCCAGGAATTCGAGACTAGCCTTGGCAACATAGTGAGACCTCATCTCTACTAAAAATTTAAAAATTAATCAGGCATGGTGGCACGTGCCTGTGGTCCCAGTTGAAGCAGGAGGACTGCTTAAGCCAAGGGAGGTCAAAGCTGCAATGAGCTGTGTTCCCACCACCGCACTCCAACCTGAGCAACAGAGTGAGACCTTGTCTCAAAAAGTAAAAATAGGCCAGGCGCAGTGGCTCTGGCCTGTGGTCCCAGCACTTTGGGAGGCCAAGTTGGGCAGATTGTCTGAGGTCAGGAATTCAAGACCAGCCTTGGCCAACATGGTGAAATCCCAGCTCTACTAAAAAAAAAAAAAAAAATAGGCATGGTGGCGCACACCTGTAATCCCACATACTCAGGAGGCTGAGGCACAAGAATCACTTGAACCTGGGAGGCGGAGGTGCAGTGAGCAAAGATCACACCTCTGCACTACAGCCTGGGCAACAAAGTGAGATGCTGTCTCAACACCGTTTCAAAAAAATAATAATAAATAAATAAATAAATAAATTTTTATGTACATATGAGTGAGTACCAAACTGGATTTAAAATACATTTCTTACTATAGGTTGTGGTCAAAAGCCACTGCCCAAGTAAAAGTCTGTGTATGTGCACAAAAAGACATTCACAGCAGCACTGTGTCTCAGGTGAAAAACTGGAATTTAAGCATCCATTTAAAATTTAAAAAAAAACCATAAAAATAAAAAATAAGTAAACGGTCCAGGAGCAGTGGCTCACACCTGTAATCCCAGCACTTTGGGAGGCCAAGGTGGGTGGATCATCTGAGGTCACAAATTTGAGACCAGTCTGGCTAATATGGCGAAACCCCGTCTCTACTAAAAATACATAAATTAGTCAGGCAAGGTGGTGGGCACCTGTAATCTCAGCTACTTGGGAGGCTAAGGCAGGAAAATTGCTTGAACCCAGGAGGCGGATGTTGCAATGAGCCAAGACTGTGCCACCACACTCCAGCCTGGGTGACAGAGCTAGATTCCATCATAAATAAATAAATAAATAAACAAACAAATAAACACCCATTAGTAAGGGACTAGATAAACAAACTGTGGTATATTCATACATTAAAACTCTATACAGAAGTTAAGATGTAGTCCCAGCTACATGGAGGGCTAAGGCAGGAGGATCACTTGAGCCCAGGAATTGGAGGCCACAGTGAACTATGATTGTGCCATTACACTCCAGCTTGAGCAAGAGAGTAAGACCCTATCTCAGGGGTCGGGGGGGTGGGTGCGGAGTTAAGTATGGGTAAATCACAAAAATATACTGAATATAAAAAACAAAGACACAGAAAAAAAGCAAGCTGTATGATACTACTTACATAATATATACATACACACAGTATATAATATATATACACACACACATATATATATACTGAAACCAAAAAAGGAACTAATTATAGATAATACAAACAGCCCAAAAACGGGCCAGGCTTGGTGGCTCACGCCTGTAATCCCAGCACTTTGGGAGGCCAAGGTGGGCAAATCATCTGAGGTCAGGAGTTGGAGACCAGCCTGGCCAACATGGTGAAACCCTGTCTTTACTAAAAATACAAAAAATTGGCCGGGCGTCGTGGTGCGCGCCTGTAATCTCAGCTACTCAGGAAGCTGAGGCAGGAGAATTGCTTGAACCCAGGAGGCGAAGGCTGCAGTGAGCCGAGATCACACCACTGCACTCCAGCCTGAATGAAAGAGCAAGACTCTTGTCTCGAACAAAAAAAAATAGCCCAAAAACAACTGTGTTGAAAGTGTACCTAACTACCTAATTAGTTTTTCTTTTTTTTGAGATGGAGTCTCGCTCAGTCCACCTAGGCTAGAGTGCAGTGGCGTGATCTTGGCACACTGCAGCCTCCACCTCCCAGGTTCAAGTGATTCTCCTGCTTCAGCCTCCCAAGTAGCTAGGACTACATGCGTGCGCCACCATGCCCGGCTAATTTTTATATTTTTAGTAAAGACAGGGTTTCACTATGTTGGCCAGGCTGGTCTTGAACTCCTGACCTCATGATCCGCCCACCTCAGCCTCCCAAAGTGCTGAGATTACAAGCGTGAGCCACCATGCCTGGCCAAGTGTACCTAATTCTAATAGCAAAGACAGTTTTCTGCACCAACTGCTTCCATTCCTCTCTTCTCCTGTCTTATCTTCCTACACCTGAAGAGCTGGTCAATCTATTTTGAAAGAATCTCAAAAAGGGTTAAACTCTTCCTTCTTTAACTCAAAAAGGAACTAGCAAGGCATGATGGCACACATCTGCAATACCAGCTACTCGGCAGGCATAGGCATGAGAAATGCTTGAACCTGGAAGGCAGAGGTTGCAGTGAGCCAAGATCTGCCTGGCGACAGAGCGAGACTCCGTCTCAAAAAAAAAAAAAATCCCTTAGAGAGGTGTAGATTCTGAAAACCCCCCCTCACCTTGAGCACCAACAAACGACCAACTTCTAGGATGCCCTCAACCACAACAATCACTTCACAGTCTATAAGGTCTTTCCCTACATATTCTATCATTTGATTCTCAGAATAACCCTATGAGGTCAATATTACCAGTACCCACATTTATAGATAAGCCAATGCACAAAGCAGCTAATTACCAGCCAGAGGTCACAAGTCAATGACACAGTTGGGACTACAACGCCTCAGCTTCTGAACCTAATCACCCTGACAGTGTGCCCTTATGTGGTGACTCTATTTCAACATACAGTCATCTTGCCCAGAAAACAGGATGGGGTGTTCACAACACATGAGCTGCTCCAATCGAACCCCTTTTTCTTCACTATTCCATCCCTGACCTTTCTCTCCTCTTTTTTCAGACAGGCAGCCAAGAGCAAGAGAGCTGCCACTATTAACCCTTCCCTTCCCTGTAGCCATTCATGCTTCTTTTTCCCAGAACTCTTTCAGATGGACAGGCAAAAGGGGGAAACAAATACGAACAGGGGATTACAGGACAGTCACCCTGACACCAGGATCCCTACACCAAAGAGAAAAGACTGAAGTTTCCTCCCATCTTCCAAGAGTCAGGAAGTAGAAAAACACCACAAAAAAAGCCTAAGCTACCACTCTATCAGTGCTGGCAAAAATCCTTTACTGGAGGGCTTTAATTAACAGAAAAATGTAAAAGTACCAGTTTTTTAAACGGTCCCGGGCTTCCAACTGGGCTCCCACTTCAAAGCTGATTCCTCGTCTGTTAGGTGGATGCTTTGTCATTTTCAGTCATCAACGGGGCTGCCTTTATTCTCCTGAAAAAGCCAATTAAATATTTATGAAACTTAGGCAAAGTCTGCCCAGAGTGTAGCATCATTCACTACACATAAAAAACAAACAGACATTATTCAAAACACAAAGCTCCATGAAACCCTGTTGGTGCCCTGATTCTAACACAGGTATGCCTTCCACTGGTTCCTACTCCTCCATCGTGCAGCTTCCTGTGGTTTCCGGAACTGAGAACACCCTCCCTCAACACTGCTTACCAAAGACTCACCTACAAGGGCCACCCCTCAGAACTACAAAAAAAAACTGCTTTCGCAGTTAAATTCAGTCATCTGCTGATGCATTATTCAACAAATATTTGCTCAGTGACTATTTAAGGAAACAGTCAAGACCAAAAGAGACACAGTTCCTGCCCTCAAGAACCCTTCAGTCTACCAGGGAAACACAAAAATTTAGCCAGTAAACTGATGAATAAAATAACTGCAAACTGTAATCGCAATGAAATTTAAGAGTTACAAAGGAAGCAAACAAACGCCAGGCACAGTAATGTATGCCTATAGTCCCAGCTACTTGGAAGGCAGAACCAGGTTGTTTCTTTGAGACCGGGAGTTCGAGACCAGCCTGGGAAACACAGTGAACCCTCGCCTCTTAAAAACAAAAAAAATAAAAAACAAAGGAAGCAAACAAAAGCTGAGATACTAATACTTGGTCCTACTTTTGGAAGGCTGTACAAGGTCTGTTTATATTTTTTTTCTTTTTTTTTTTTTTTTGAGACAGAGTCATACTCTGTCACCCAGGCTGAATGTGGTGGCACCATCTCGGCTCACTGCATCCTCCGCCTCCCAGGTTCAAGCAATTCTGGAGCCTTGGTTTCCTGAGTAGCTGGGACTACAGGTGCACGCCACCCTGCCCAGCTTATTTTTGTATTTTTAGCAGAGATGGGGTTTCACCATGTTGGCCAGGCTGCTCTCAAACACCTGACCTCAAGTGATCCGCCCACGTAAGCCTCCCAAAGTGATGGTATTACAGGCATGAGCCACTGTGCCCGGAATTGTTTATACTTTCTTTGATCTATGTATATTTTCACTTCTTTTTTTGTTTGTTGGTTTGTTTTTTGAGGAGTCTCGCTCTTGTCGCCCAGGCTAGAGTGCAATGGCACGATTTCGGCTCACTGCAACCTCCACTTCTTGGGTTTAAGTGATTCTCCTGCCTCAGCCTCCCAAGTAGCTGGGATTACAGGCACCTGCCACCATGCCCAGGTATATTTCCTACTTCTTGAGTCCCTTCTGATCATTTGTATTTTCCTATAAGTTTTACCCAGATTTTCTTTTTTTTTTTTTGAGACGGAGTCTGGCTCTGTTGCCCGGGCTGGAGTGCAGTGGCCGGATCTCAGCTCACTGCAAGCTCCGCCTCCTGGGCTTACGCCATTCTCCTGCCTCAGCCTCCCCAGTAGCTGGGACTACAGGCGCCTGCCACGTCGTCCGGCTAGTTTTTTGTATTTTTTTTAGTAGAGACGGGGTTTCAACGTGTTAGCCAGGATGGTCTCGATCTCCTGACCTCGTGATCCGCCCATCTCGGCCTCCCAAAGTGCTGGATTACAGGCTTGAGCCACCGCGCCCGGCCCTTACCCAGATTTTCTTTATCATAAAACAATAAAACAGTACAAAATATTATCGTTTAATTCCTTTAATTGCCTTTGAATCTGAAGTCACAATTTGAATCTCTCCTTTCTCAATCCTGTCTTGTGTACTTGTGCTCTAAAGAATAAAATGTATATTTATGATCAGAGAACCAAACAGTAAAGCCAATTTCCTTTTGAGGGGAAAAACGTTGTACTGGATTAGGCCATTTACAAGAAAAGTGGCCCCCATAAAAGAACACTTCTGGCCAGGTACGGTGGTTCAAGCCTGTAATCCCAACACTTTGGGAGGCCAAGACGGGCGGATCACGGGGTCAGGAGTTCGAGACCAGCCTGGCTAACACAGTGAAACCCCCATCTCTACTAAAATACAAAATTAGCCGGGTGTGGTGGTGGGTGCCTGTAATTCCAGCTACTTGGGAGGCTGAGGCAGGAGAATAGCTTGAACCCGGGAGGCAGAGGTTGGAGTGAGCTGAGATCACGCCACTGTACTCCAGCCTAGGTGACAGAGCAAGACTCCGTCTCGAAAAAGAAAAAAAAAAAAAGAAGAACACTTCTTGGCATCACTGAGGTAATTAATCTACTAATCTGCAGAGTCCTAAATGCTATCAGAGGAGCTAGTGGTGGTTCTGATGGACATGCAGCCACTCTGAGCTCTAAGGGCACTTGAACAGACCACCTCCCTACAGCAGACTAACTCCAGCCTAACTCCTTCCTCCCACTAAACTCTGGACTTTTTAAAAATTTTTTTAGACAGGGTCTCATTCTGTTGTCCAGGCTGGAATGCAGTGGCGCTATCATAGCTCACTACAGCCTCAAACTCCTGGGCTCATGTGATACTCCCGCCTCAGCCTCCCGAGTAGCTGGAATCAAAAGCATGCATCAGCACACCCAGGTTTTTGTTTTGTTTTGTTTTGTTTTTACAGAGACAGCATCTACATTACCCAGGCTAGTCTCAAACTCCTGGGTTCAAGCAATCCTCCTGCCTGGGCCTCCCAAAGTACTGGGATTACAGGATTACAGGCACAAGTCACTGCATCCAGCCCGATACGTTGGCTTTTGACAGCCCACACTGCCCAAGCAATGCCAGAGCACTGCCACAGCAATGCCTGCCTCCTACCAGGAACATTTTCTTTGCAATAAATGAATATGGAAAAAAATCACAGAAGCGATACTCATATCTAATGTGTAATAGCAGCACATTTTATGAAGAGTTGCTTGCAATATATTACATAAAAAGGCGGGATACAAAATTGTACCACATGGAGCTCACATTACAACTCATACACAGCCAGATGAGGTGGCTTAGGCTTATAATCCCAGCTACTGAAAAGGCTGAGGCAGGAGGATCGCTTGAGCCCAGGAGGACAAGACTGCAGTGAGCTATGATT
>NW_012121820.1:18171167-18171977 GCF_000951035.1 Colobus angolensis palliatus
CCGGCAGGCGGAGCTTGCAGTGAGCTGAGATCCGGCCACAGTACTCCAGCCTGGGCGACAGAGCGAGACTCCGCCTCAAAAAAAAAAAAAGAAAAAAGAAAAAAGAAACTCATTAATTATTATTATTATTTTTTTTTTGGAGACAAGGTCTTGCTCACTCTGTCACTCAGGCTGGTCTACAGTGGCACAAACCTGGATCACTGTAGCCTTGACTTCCTCGGCTCATGTGATCCTGCCTACTCAGCCTCCCAAGCACCTGGGACTACAGGTGCCAGCCACCACACCCAGCTAATTTGTTCTTTGGTAGAGACAGGGTCTTGCTATGTTTATCTGGGCTGGTCTCAAACTCACAGGTTCAAGTGATCCTCCTGACTCGGCCTCCCAAAGTGCTGGAATTAGAGACATGAGCCGTGGTACCCAGCCACTGATTCTTTCTGTAAAGACCGTAAAAAAAAAATAAGTTACAGGTTATTGGTGATTGTTCCTTTTTTCTTAAATAATTTCCTAAATTTTAGTTTTTCACAATGAAAATTTTTCATAAGTGCATAATGAAAGTGCATAGTGTGAGGGATTATACATGTGAAGGACAATAAGCTATCTATTAAACAACCCATTCCAGGCCGGGCACAGTGGCTCATGCCTGTAATCCCAGAACTTTGGGAGGCCGAGGAGGGAGGATCACAAGGTCAAGAGATCGAGACAATCCTAGCCCACATGGTGAAACCCCGTCTCTACTAAAAATACAAAATTTAGCTGGGCGTGGTGGCGCGTGCCTATAGTCCCAGCTACTCAGGAGGCTGAGGCAAGATA
>NW_012121820.1:18172672-18174076 GCF_000951035.1 Colobus angolensis palliatus
CCAGCACTTTGGGAGGCCGAGACGGGCGGATCACGAGGTCAGGAGATCGAGACCATCCTGGCTAACATGGTGAGACCCCGTCTCTACTAAAAAAATATATACATCTAGCTAGCCAGTCGAGGTGGTGGGCGCCTGTAGTCCCAGCTACTCAGGAGGCTGAGGCAAGATAATCGCTTGAACCTGGGAGGCAGAGGTTGCAGTGAGCTGAGATCGCGCCACTGCATTCCAGCCTGGCAACAGAGTAAGACTCCGTCTTAAACAACAACAACAACAAAAAAAAAACAAATTCCAAAGGGCTGATATTGGGAAACACATAAAGCAAAGCAAACCAAGGCAGAAATGGTTGACAGCTATAATTAAGGAAGTTGAAACTTAAGCTGAAAAGCTGTGTTGGCAAGAGGTTCTATCTATTTGGACCCTAGGAAAGAAGTGTCAGAGGTTTGACAGCCTTTACCAAACATTCTCTAAGAAAATGAGATATCAAATCTGACATACACATGGACGGGCATGGTAGCTCACGCCAGAACTTTGGGAGGCCGAGGCGGCTGATCACTCGAGGTCAGGAGTTCCAGACCAGCCTGGCCAACATGGTAAAATCCTGTCTCTACTAAAATTACAAAATTTAGCTGGGCGTGGTGGTGCACGCCTGTAATCCCAGATACTCAGGAGGCTGAGGCATGAGAATTGCTTGAACCCAGGAGGTGGGGGTTTCAGTGAGCCGAGATCATGCCACTGCACTCCTGCCTGGGTGACAGAACAAGGCTGTCTCAAAAGAAAA
Organism: Colobus angolensis palliatus; assembly: GCF_000951035.1. NCBI lineage: Eukaryota > Metazoa > Chordata > Mammalia > Primates > Cercopithecidae > Colobus > Colobus angolensis. Next base: position 18,173,451 of record NW_012121820.1, read on the forward strand.
AAAAAAAAAAATCTGACATACAGGTATAATCCAATCAGTAGAAAGGTCTTCATTTTCGCTTGCCTGAAATACCACACCAAATTATCTTGTTCTCTGACTTAATTCATACCAAGCAATATTCTGATTATTAATTTCCCCTCCCAGATTATATAAGAAGGTGATGCCCAACCAGAAAGGCGGGATGAAACTTAATACTCATTGAGCTGCTATTATTTGTCAGGCTCTGTGTAGGCTAACAGTCTTCTTTTACCAAAGTAACAGAATTTAATGTAATGGGGTTAAATGCTTGGCCTTGAATCCCCAGTTAATTAAATATAAATTATTTAACCCCTTATTAGCTGAATAAATTTGTGTAAATTATTTTCCTCTCTGTAAAATAGGGATGGTGATAATAATAATATCTATCTCCAAGCAGTGGATGTAAGGATTAAAATATATAATCCATTTAAAGAGCCCAGGACTGGCACAAAGTAAGAACTACACAGTTAGTAGCTGTTAATAACTATGTCAGCACAAATGAGGAAATTCGCCGGGCGCGGTGGCTTAAGCCTGTAATCCCAGCACTTTGGGAGGCCGAGACGGGCGGATCACGAGGTCAGGAGATCGAGACCATCCTGGCTAACATG
>NW_012121820.1:18174691-18177375 GCF_000951035.1 Colobus angolensis palliatus
TGCACTCCAGCCTGGGTGACAGAGCGAGACTCCGTCTCAAAAAAAATAAAAAATAAAAAAAAATAAAAAATAAAAAAAAAAACAAATGAGGAAATTCGGTTTAAAGTAACTTGGTTAAAGTTCAGGCGCTAAGTGACAGGCCCCAGAACAAAAGTCCAGGTTGGCCTGACTTCTGAATTAATTGTTTCTACCACATTACGGTCCCCCAGGCACCCCAGGAGGCCTTCCATTAAAATGTAGGAGTGAGGGAGGGAGGCAGTGAATGAATGAAGATGAGCAAATTATTCCCAAAAGCTCAATAAAACCAATTCCTCTTGAGGCCGAATCCTCAGAATTCCTGCTATTTATGAACCTGTTTCATTGTAACTCTGACCCATGTTTTTGAAGTTTCACTCTCTGGTATCACACAGAACACAAAACTAATCTGGCTTTCCCATCCCATTACCAATTTCCCCTCCACCCCTCTGAGGTGGCAGAGTTTGTTTTTAAATTCACATTAATTCACCCAACAAACCACCAACGAGTATTATCAGTAAGTCACTATGCTGGAAATGCTGAAAATTAGGAATCCAACTCAGTCCCAGCTCTAGTCCACCCAGCAAGACAAACGCAAACACTGAGAAGGCATGAATGAATTCTAGCAAAGGGTGAGGGGAGGGGCAGAGGGGAAATCATCTGAAAGTATCTATTTAAATTGACAACATCTACTAAAGAATAAAAAAGAGTTCAATGGAGAAGCAGGAATTTCAAAAAAATTACATAAGTAGTACATTTTTACTTCTTTCATTTAGTTTTAAACACAATTTTTCTGAAGATGCAATAGGGCTAAGATTCTGTAGCTTTTAACTTCTCTTCAGGGCCTTAGCTTTTTCTTCCAAAAATCACCAGCTTCCAGAAAAAGAGAAAAAGGGAACATGTTCAATATGGACATGGAGAGAATTTTAAAAACTCATGCAATCTGTATTCACATAGGATTCCATTTTAAAAGACCTTGGCAGGATTTCAAATTACTCCTTTACATTCAAATTTCCCTACAATGGGAACTCACTGCTACACAGGAGACACAGGGCCTAGTTTATTTCCTTAAATACAGTATTCGGTCAGTGTCCCCTGCATCAATGATAATGAAAGCTTTAAATGCACACTGTGTAGCACAGTTTAAAGGGCACTTTCACAAATGACAAACTGGAAGAAAATAACTGCAACTCATATGACAAAGAGCTAACTTCCATATTAAAAAAGAGTGCGTACAAACCAAGGACAAAAAAGTTCAAACAACTTACTCTTTTTTTTTTTTTTTTGAGACGGAGACTTGCTCTGTCGCCCAGGCTGGAGTGCAATGGCACGATCTCGGCTCACTGCAACCTCCACCTACTGGGTTCAAGCGATTCTCCTGCCTCAGTCTCCCAAGTAGCTGGGATTACAGGTGTGCGCCACCACACCCGGCTAATTTTGCATTTTTAGTAGAGACAGGGTTTCTCCATGTTGGTCAGGCTGGTCTTGAACTCCCGACCTCAGGTGATCCACCCACCTTGGCCTCCCAAAGTGCTGGGATTACAGGCATGAGCCACCATGCCTGGTCACAACTTACTTTAAAATGTGCAAAGTGGGCCAGGTGCGATGGCTCACGCCTGTAATCCCAGCACTTTGAGGCCAAGGCAGGTGGATCACCTAAGGTCGGGAGTTCAAGACCAGCCTGACCAATATGTAGAAACCCCGTCTCTACTAAAAATATAAAATTAGCCGGGCGTGGTGGCACACACCTGTAATCCCAGCTACTAGGGAGGCTGAGGCAGGAGAATCACTTGAATCCGGGAGGCGGAGGTTGCGGTGAGGTGAGATTGCACCATACCATTGCCCTCCAGCCTGGGCAACAAGAGTGAGACTCCATCTCAAAAAAACAAAACAAAACAAAACAAAATGCGCAAACTGTAAGAAATGCCATATTTGGAGGTCGAGTACAGATACAAAGGTCTAATGAACACGTGATAATATATACACATAACATCACCCTAAATTAAAGGAAATGCAAATTAAAATAACAAAATTTCACTTCTCAAATTGGCAAAAATTTAAAGGTAGTGTTAGCAGGGATGAGGAGAAGAGACCATGCTCAAATGCTTCTATCCAAAGCATTAACTAGAAAAGCTTTCTAGAGGCAATTTGGCACCACCTACAAACACATAATCTCTGCCCAACAATCCCATGGCCAGTAACTTATAATGAAGACATACCCTCAAAGCCTATCAGATTATCCATAACAATAATCAATAGAGCTTTGCAATTTCTGCAACCAAAACATACATCAAAAGAGGACTATGTCTCAGCCACTCAGGAGGCTGAGGTGGGAGGATTGCTTTAGCCCAGGAGTTTGAGGCTGCAATAAGCTATAATCACGCCACTACAGCTATTAAAAGGAAAAATGGGCCAGGCACACTGGCTCACGCCCGAGGATATGGTAGGTGGATTGCTTGAGCTCAGGAGTTCAAGATCAGCCTGAACAACATGGTGAAATCCCATCTCTACAAAAAATACAAAAAAATTAGCCAGGCATGGTAGTGCGTGTCTGTAGTCCCAATTACTTGGGAGGCTAAGGTAGGAGGATGGTTTGAGCCCAGGAGGAAGAGGTTGCAGTGAGCGGAGATTGTACCACAGCACTCTAGCCGGGGCAACACAGCCAGACC
>NW_012121820.1:18178098-18180266 GCF_000951035.1 Colobus angolensis palliatus
AGATAGGGTCTCACTGTCACCCAGACTGGAATGCAGTGGTACGATCTCAGCTCACTGTAACCTTCACCTCCTAGGCTCAAGCAATTCTCCTGCCTCAGCCTCCTGAGTAGCTACGATTACAGACATAAGCCACTACTGCCCAGCTACTTTTTGTATTTTTAGTAGAGATAGGGTTTCACCATGTTGGCCAGGCTGGTCTTGAACTCCAGACTTCAAATGATCCACCCACCTTGGCCTCCCAAAGTGCTGGGATTACAGGCATAAGCCACCACGCCCAGCCCATTTTTAAAATGTTATTTAAATATGCAAATTTTTCACCAAGTACACTGGCTCACACCTATAATCCCAGCACTTTGGGAGGCTGAGTATAGGCTCATGCCTGTAATCCCAGCATTTTGGGAGGCCAAGGGACAGATAGCTTGAGTCTAGGAGTTCAAGACCAGCCTGGGCAACTTGGTGAAATCTCATCTCTACAAAAAATACAAAAAAAAAAAAAACTGCAAATTTTTTAAATGCAAGAATTCTTACACTATTTTACTATTTACTGGATCTTCACAACTGCCAGATGACATAATTAGGACTAATGTAATGTTACCATGGTATAGAAGTAAAATTAAGTTACAGGGAGGAAACTGACATGCAGAGGTGCTAGCAAATTTCAAGGTCCTCTGAGGCAGAATTTCCTCTTATCAAAAGTAACAGGATGTCTACAGAAGTAGAAAAACTGCTTCTCAAAGGTCCTTCCTCTTTCTCTGACCAAAGTCGTTGCTATGCTTATATTCATGTCTTTAGATATAAACATAACTTGAATACAGGAAGATAAAGCAACTGGGTGCTTTTCAAATGTTGTGTCAGAATTATCACACCATTATATAACAAGCAGAAATACTTAATTTTTTAGAAAAGGCAAAACCTAACAGTGGTCCAGACGCGGGGAAACAGGTATACTAGAACACCTCCTGGGGTCCTGACCATAGCCATCTTTTTATACCTCAATCTAGAAGCAAAGAACAAAGAACAAGCTGTGAAACTGCTTATACTCTTAGACTCATTCAGCCATTTCAAGCTGAAGAATACAGTCCAGGATAAAAATAAATCATTTGTGAAAATGAGAAAAACCAATAGCTCTTTACATAAGAGTCTGGGGAAGCTGGATGTAGTTCATCCATTAAAAAACAAGAGAATATTTAATCAAAATTCAATACAGTAGGACTACATTATAAACTCAACAGATATCTAATAAATTAAATAAAGAATGCTATTAAGCTACTACTATGATAAAGATGTAAACTAACCTTACAAAAAGAGAGTAGATATAAAATACCCTTATGCAAACTAACGAGACCCACATAAAAAAAAATTTATAGTCCGGGCACGGTGGCTCACGCCTGCAATTCCAGCACTTTGGGAGGCCAAGGCGGGCAGATCATGAGGTCAAGAGATCGAGACCCTCCAGGTAAACATAGTGAAACCCCATCTCTACTAAAAAATACAAAAATTAGCTGGGCACGGTGGTGTGCGCCTGTAATCCCAGCTACTCAGGAGGCTGAGGCAGAACAATTGCTTGAACCCGAGAGGTGGAGGTTGCAGTGAGCTGAGATCGCACGACTGCACTCCAGCCAGGGCAACAGAGTGAGACTGTGTCTCAAAAAAAAAAAAAAAAAAATTATAATAACTAACCTTACATATATTAACTAATTTAATCCTTAGAAAAATCACAGAAGTACTATATTAATCCGCATTATAAAAATGAGGAAAAAGAAAGTTAAGCATACTAATATAGTAAGGAGCTAAGCCAGCATCCAAACCTCAGCCCAGTAGCTCCTGAGTTCAGATTCTTACCCCAAGTTTATTTACAAGCTACATTGTTGAACTCTGTTTCTTCACTTATGATATGGGGATAGTGGCCCCTATCATGGGTGCTATGAGAATTAAATGAGAAAGGTCTGCAAAACCCCTATTAAAATGTCTAACACAAACTAGGTAGTCAGCTGGGTGCAGTGGCTCACACCTGTAATCCCAGCACTTTAGGAGGGCAAAGTGGGCAGATCACTTGAGGTCAGGAATTCGAGACCAGCCTGGCCAATGTGGTAAAACCTTGTCTCTATTAAAAAAATACAAAAATTAGCCAGGCGTCATGGCACACACCTATATCCTAGCTACTCAGG
>NW_012121820.1:18180441-18181443 GCF_000951035.1 Colobus angolensis palliatus
GAAGGAAGGAAGGAAGGAAGGAAGGAAGGAAGGAAGGAAGGAAGGAAGGAAGGAAGGAAGGAAAGAAAAAAAGAAAGGAAGGTAGGTACTCAATAAATGGTAGTAGATTTTTCTTTTTTCTAAGACGGGGTCTCGCTCTGTCCCCAGACTGGAGTGCAATGGTGCAATCTCAGCTTATTACAACCTCCTCCTCCTGGGTTCAAGCGATTCTCCTGCCTCAGCGTCCCAAGTAGCTGGGATTACAGGAAGGCACCACCATGCCCAGCTAATTTTTGTATTTTTAGTGGAGATGGGATATTGCCATGTTGGCCAGGCTGGTCTCAAACTCATGACCTCAGTGATTCGCCCGCCTCACCCTCCCAAAGTGCTGAGATTACAGGCGTGAGCCACCACGCCCACATTTTCTGAATTCATATCACATTTACAGTTAATGTTGTACTGACAAAGACTCTGGGTTTTATTTTGGGAGAGGCAAAAAGAGTACTGTCGCTATGGTAACTGGAAGTCTTGCCCTCAGCAATCCCTTTGTGCTCAGGGAAAAGAGGAACAACAAAGAATTAAAAGTGATAGATGGGTATGGAACAAGACCTTTCAGTGAATCAGCTCTGGGACAGGGGTAGAGGGAAATAAACTCTGGCACTTTCGAGGAAAAAAATCTCTGGGACTCTCAAGGAATAAAATACCAATCACCAGAAACTACAGAACAGGCTTTGGGATAATCTAATGGTGCTTACCACAAGGCTTGGATTCAACCTCCATTAAAGGGTGACAGTGCCTTTTAACTCAATACAACCACTTTAAATTGAGGGACACTTCAGGTGAAAGACCAGCTTAAATCTTTATGCTCCCTTCATTCAAGAAATATTCATTGAGTGCCTGCTGTGTGCCAGGTACTGGAGATAGATAATGGGAGGACAAGGCACCCCAGACCCCGTTCTCTAGTGAGGAAGGCAGCTAAGAAACAAGATAAGCACATACATAATGGTCATTTTTTTTTTTTTT
>NW_012121820.1:18182718-18184945 GCF_000951035.1 Colobus angolensis palliatus
ACGCCCGGCCTGGAAAGTGACTTCTAAGCAAAGGGAACTACTAGAGGCAAAGAGCCTCCGGCAGAAACGAGCTTTTCCCACACACAGCCTGAGCCTAGAAGGTTGAGACTTCCCACAGCCCATGCTGTTGTCCCAGGAAAACATAAACAATTTTAGCCGGTCCAGTGATACCTGGGTCTCCCAGGAAGAAGCCTTCAAGAGGACTTTCTGCCAAAGTTCTGCCTTGGAGGAAGGCCAGGGAGTGCCTAGGGATGGGTGCACAGACAGGTTTTAGACTCAGATTTTGACCAATTGTGGCTCCAGTCATGGTTGGCTGAGAAACAACAAGAAAAATCACTGGGCCTGTTTGCCCAGATATCAAATGGGATCAACGGCCCCAATTTCCTAGCATTGTGAAGAATAAGTGAGCTAATGGATATCAAGTGCTTAGCATAGCAAACTCTAAATGGTACTGGTGATGGCAATGGTGATATACTAGCAAAAAAGACACCAGACACAAAGAATTACAGTCAACATTATTAAAAATTAACAAACAGTATCCAATATATTAAAGTGCATAAAGAGCACATCTTTAGTCCTAGGGAAGTGACAAATTGGTTCAAGTAGGACCTCTTCCCACATCACATTAGAAGAAAGGGAATTAGTTCCTTTTACTTGACAAGGTAGGGAAGGAGGGAGGAAAGGCAGAAGAGGGAAGGAGGAAGAAAAATAAAGGAAGCAAGGAAGGGAAGGCAAGAATGAAAAGAGGGAAGACGCCAGGCACGATGGCTCATGCCTGTAATCCCAGCACTTCGGGAGGTCGAGGAGGGCAGATCACCAGAGTTCAGTAGTTTGAGACCAGTCTGGCCAACATGGTGAAACTCCACCTGTACTAAAAATACAAAAAATTAGCTGGGCATGGTAGCATGTGCCTGTAATCCCAGTTACTCAAGAGGCTGAGGCAGGAGAATTGCTTGAGCCCAGGAGATGGAGGTTGCAGTGAGCCGAGATCGAGCCACTGCACTCCAGCCCAGCGATAGAGCAAGACTGTCTCAAAATAAAAGAGTAAAGAAAGAAATAGGCCTCAAAACTTCCCCACTCTCTTCTCATATACTTGAAATGCTTTCTCCAAGAGTCAAGCATTTCCTTCCATAATTAAAATGCAAAGAGACAGCAAACATGAGTTGAGTTTACTCATTCCAAACTACTGAGAATGAGTTGATTAAATCAGTGGATTTTCCCAGAAGCAATGGAAAGGGCCTGGGCCAGGGTTGGCCCTAAAATGTATCTGTTGTATGACCTTTCGCATATTACTCAATTTCACTGAGCTAATCATCTTACCCTTACAAGTTCCTTCTCCTTTTGTCCCCATCAAAGTTTAAGGCCTCAAGATTGGCAAGTGTGCCAAACTAGAAACATGGGCACTTCCCTTACCTCCTTCTCCCTCCCACACTTGGACACCATTTTGTTGGACCTGCTTCTAAGTCTCGCCCATTGCCAAGTGGATGCCCAGTATCAGCCCTGCATCAGTTCTAATCTTGATTACTCCAACAGCTCTTGACAGAGCTCCAACCCTCCAGCTACACCTTCCCCAGATCCAAATCAATACTGCCTCATGAGATGACATCTTCTCAGTGGTTATTTTATACAAATACTAAAGATAGAGATATATATACACATACACACACACACACACACACACATATATACAAACTACTCTAAGATATATACTACTCTAAGGTATATATCTACTAAGATACATATATACTATTCTGATATATATATCAGCCCATTTAGTGTCTACCTCTTAGGTTTGTAATGAGCATTATTCCCATTTTACGGATGAGAAAACTAAGGTTCACAAAGTAAGTTTCCCAAATACCAAAGCTAGCCAGGTACTGGGACAAGGAATTGAACCGAGGTAAGGCTGACTCCAGTTAACTACACTGCTGTTAATCTTCATCACTGCTACTACAGTGATATTTCTAAAATCTAAGTCTGATCTTAAGACTTCTATTTTAAAACAGTTCAGGCTGGGCACGGTGGCTCACGCCTGCAATCCCACCACTTTGGGAGGCCGAGGCAGGCGGATCTCAAGGTCAGGAGTTCAAGACCAGCCTGGCCAACATGGTGAAACCTAACCTCTACTAAAAATACAAAAATTAGTTGGGCATGGTGGCTCAGGCCTGTAATCCCAGCACTTTGGGAGGCGAAGATGGGCGGATCACGAGGTCAGGAGATCGAGACC
>NW_012121820.1:18185355-18187820 GCF_000951035.1 Colobus angolensis palliatus
AAAAAAAAAAAAAATTACAAAAATTAGCCGGGCATGGTGGCCCATGCCTGTAATTCCAGCTACTCGGGAGACTGAGGCAGGAGAATTGCTCAAACCCAGGGGGCAGAGTTGCAGTGAGCAGAGATCACGCCACTGCAGTCCAGCCTGGGCAACAGAGCAAGGCTCCATCTCAAAAAAAAAAAAACAAAAACAAAAAACAGTTCAGTGGCTCCTCCACAGAACCATAATCAAGGTACTCAGTGCAGCATTTGGGTCGTTAGTGAGTTAGCCATTATAACCAAGCCAAAAGAAACTCTAAAGATGGGAGCTTAAAAGGACAGAAGCAGGCAAGCTCTAGCAGACGGGCTGTGGGACACAGTGGTTATGAGCTAGAACTCTGAAATAAGAGTGCCTGAGTTTGGACCCCAGCACCACCACTTTCCAGATAAATTTGCACAAGTCATTTCCTCTCTGAGCTTCAGGCTCCCCATCTGTAAAATGAGGATATCACTAGCACCCACTTCAAACCATCATACAGGTGTTGTGAAGATAAAAGTTACTTAGCACAGGCCAGGCCTGGTGGCTCACACCTGTAATCTCAGCACTTTGGGAGGCCAAGGCAGGCTGATCACCTGAGGTCAAGAGTTTGAGACCAGCCTTGTCAACATGATGAAATCCTGCCTCCACTAAAAATACAAAAATTAGCCAGGCATGGTGGCATGCACCTGTAATCCCACCTACAGGGGAGGCTGAGGAAGGAGAATCGCTTGAACCTGAAAGTCAGAGGTTGCAGTGGGCCAGGATCACACCATTGCACTCCAGCCAGGATGACAGAGCGAGACTCCATCAGAAAAAAAAAAAAAAAGTTATTTAGCAGAGCCTGGCACACAATAAGTTTGCAAGGTTATTACTGTTCTTGCTGGGCATGGTGGCTTAAACCTGTAATTCTAGCATTTTGGGAGGCAGAGGCGGGCGGATCATCTGATGTCAGGAATTCGAGACCAGCCTGGCCAATGTGATGAAAACCCATCTCTACTAATCACACAAAAAATTAGCTGAGCATGGTGGCAGATGCCTATAATCCCAGCTACTCAGGAGGCTGAGGCAGGAGAATTGCCTGAACCCGGGAGGCGAAGTTTGCAGTGAGCTGAGATCGATCCACTGCACTCCAGACTGGGCAACAAGAGCAAAACTGTGTATATTAAAAAAAAAAAAAAAAAAAAAGTGGGGATGCTGGGCGCCGTGGCTCACACCTGTAATCCCACCACTTTGGGAGGCAGAGGCGGGTGGTTCACAAGGTCAGGAGTTCAAGACCAGCCTAGCCAACATGGTGAAACCCTGTCTCTACTAAAAATACAAAAAATTAGCCGGGCATGTTGGTGCACGCCTGTAGTTCTAGCTGCTCAGGAGGCTGCGGCAGGAGAATTGCTTGAACCCGGCAGGTGGAGGTTGCAGTGAGCTGAGATCCCACCACTGCACTCCAGCCTGTGTGACAGAGTGAGACTGTGTCACCAAAAAAAAAAAAAAAAACCACGAAAAAGAAAAAGAAAAAAAAGGTTATTACTGTTCTTACTACCCATACTCCTGCCACATCCAAACTCCCTGCAGTTCCGACCTCCAGGGCCTTTGTATAAACAAGCTGGTTTTTTTGTTTTGTTTTGTTTTGTTTTTTGACAGTCTTACACTGTCACCCAGGCTGCAGTACAATGGCACGATCTTGGCTCACTGCAACTTCTGTCTCCCAGGTTCAAGCGATTCTCCTGCCTCAGCCTCCCGAGTAGCTTGGATTATAAGAGCGCACCACCATACCTGGCTAATTTTTGTATTTTCACTAGTGACGGGGTTTCACCATGTTGGCCAGGGTGGTCTCATCTCGATCTCCTGACCTCAGGTGATCTACCCGCCTCAGCCTCCCAAAGTGCTGGGATTACAGGCATGAGCCACTGCACCCAGCCAAATAAGCTGCTTTCTCTTCCTGGTCCTTCATGACCAGGCTTAGCCATTGACACCTCCTTCACACTTGCATTCTCTCATGGCAACCTAACTTACCTTATGGGTCACAGCATTCATCACTCTACACTGAAACTGCCTATCTAAGTAGATTTCTCCCAGAAGGCAATGAACTCCTCATAGGCATCCCCAGCATCTAACAAGCAGTGCCCTTAATATGGTGGTCAAATGCTTGTTAAATGATACAACCTGGCCAGGCGCGGCGGTTCACACCAGCAATCCCAGCACTTTGGGAGGCCAAGGTGAGTGGATCACCTGAGGTCAATTCCAGAATACCCTGGCCAAAATGGCAAAACCCCACCTCTAGTAAAAATACAAAAATTAGCCAGGCGTGGTGGTGTGCACTGGTAATCCCAGCTACTCAGGAGGCTCAGGCAGGAGAAAGGCTTGAACACGGGAGGTGGAGGTGGCAGTGAGCTGAGATTGTGCCATTGCACTCCCACCTGGGCAACAGAGAGAGACTACATCTCAAAAAA
>NW_012121820.1:18188280-18191670 GCF_000951035.1 Colobus angolensis palliatus
CACTGCACTCCAGCCAGGGAGACAGAGCAAAACTCTCTCAAAAAGTAAAAATAAAAATACAAAAATAGGCTGGGTAAGGTGGCTCATGGCTGTAATCCTAGCATTTTGACAGGCCGAGGCAGGCGGATCACCTGAGATCGGGGGGCAGGCGGATCACCTGAGATCGGGAGTTAGAGACCAGCCTTACCAACATGGTGAAACCTTATCTAGACTAAAAATACAAAATTAACTGGGCATGGTGGTACATCCCTGTAATCCCAGCTACTCCGGAAGCTGAGGCAGGAGAATCGCTTGAACCTGGGAGGCAGAGGTTGCAGTGAGCCGAGATCGCGTCATTGGACTCCAGCCTGGGCAACAAGAGTGGAACTCCGTCTCAAATAAATAAACAAATACCCAGGCACAGTGATACATGCCTGTGGTCCTAGCTACTCAGGACGCTGAGGCAGGGGAATCACTTGAGCCCAGGGATTCAAGGCTGCAGTGAACTATGACTACACCACTATACTCCAGCTTAGGCAACAGAGCAAGAGACCCTGTCTCAAAAAAAAAAAAACAAAAAACAGGAAAGAGATCAATATCATCCATCTCAATGGGTGTAGAGATTCAAGGAGATAATCATATGGAGGTTCTTTGAAGAGTGTTATCCACAGGTAAACACAGAAACTGTTACTACTCCTTGCCTGCAGAGGAAGGCAAAGCACGTGGAATGAAGCAACTGAAGACAGACCACAATTTTATCCCTGGGGCTTAAGAAAAGCTGTATCCATTTATTTAGGCACTGAGGGCTCCAATCTATCAATACTCTGTACTCTCTGAGTGATATAGTCGATAGCTCTGGAGTGAGTTTTGAGACAGAGTCTTGCTCTGTCGCCAAGCTAGAGTGCAGTGGCTCAATCTCGGCTCACTGCAACCTCCGCCTCCCTGGTTCAAGCGATTCTCCTGCCTCAGCCTCCCGAGTAGCTGAAACTACACGCGTGCGGCAACACACTGGGCTAATTTTTTGTATTTTAGTAGAGACGGGGTTTCACCATGTTGGCCAGCATAGTCTCGATCTCCTGGCCTTGTGAACCACCCACCTCAGCCTCCCAAAGTGCTGGGATTACAAGCGTGAGCCACTGCGCACAGCCGAGGGGAAGTCTTATTTATTTATTTATTTATTGAGACGGAGTTGCGCTCTGTCACCAGGCTGGAATACAGTGGCGCAATCTTGGCTCACTGGAACCTCCGACTCCCTAGTTCAAGCGATGATTCTCCTGCCTCAGCCTCCCGAGTAGCTGCGATTACAAGCACGTACCACCATGCTCTGCTAATTTTTTTTGTATTTTTAGTAGAGACGGGGGTTCTACCATGTTGGCCAGGATGGTCTTGATCTCCTGACCTCATGATCCGCCCACCTCGGCCTCCCAAAGTGCTGGGATTACAGGCGTGAGCCACTGCGACCGGCTGGGAAATCTTTCTTTAAACACACCTGAGTAGCTATCCTTACAAGATTTCTTCTTTTTTTTTTTTTTTTTGAGATGGAGTTGCACTGTGTCACCCAGGCTGGAGTGCAGTGGTGCAATCTCAGCTCACTGCAACGTCCACCTCCTGGGTTCAAGCAATTCTCCTGCCTCAGCCTCCCAAGTAGCTGGGATGACAGGCACCTGCCACCATGCCCAGCTAGTTTTTTGTATTTTTAGTAGAGACGGGATTTCACTGTGTTGGCCAGGCTGGTCTCGGTCTCCCAAAGTGCTGGGATTACAAGTGTGAGCCACCATGCCCGGCCTATTCTTACAGAGTTTCTTAATTGAAATATCACCATATTATGAAGGAAAATAATTTGGAGATGAAATTATTACTCAACAGGGCCTCGAGAGACATTGTCACTCCTATGGAGTTTTAAATACCTAAGTTATTTATGAGACAATTCGTTAGTTCCCTTATCCTGGCAGGGCATGGTAGCTCACACCTGTAATCCCAGCACATTGGGAGGCTGAGGTGGGAGGATCACCTGAGGTCAGGAGTTCAAGACCAGCCTGGCCAACATGGTGAAACCCCATCTCTACTAAAAATACAAAAATTAACCAGGCATGGTCACAGAAGTCCATAGTACCAGCTACTCAGGAGGCTAAGGCAGAAGAATCGCTTGAACCCAGGAGGCAGAAGTTGCAGTGAGCCAAGATTGCGCCACTGCACTCCAACCTGGGTGACAAGAGCAAAACTCCGTCTCAAAAATAAATAAATAAATAAAATTCCCTTATCCTTTAAATATTAACTTTTATTCCTAGCCTTTATTATTAATACCAGGAAATACTTAACATTTACTGATTTATTACCACATGCCAAATCCTTGACAAATATCTCATTCCCAACAATGCAGAGAAGTCAGCAGTATTATTCCATTTTACGAAGGAGGATTAAGAGGCTTAGAGCAATAAACAACTTGCCCAAAGTCACCTGGCTAGATAGAAGAGCTGGGAATTCAGAAGCAAGACTTCCTTCCTCCAAAACCCACTACCCTGTTTTTTTTGTTTTTTTGTTTTTTTAAGACAGTGTCTGGCTCTGTGGCCCAGGTTGGAGTGCAGTGGCATGATCCTGGCTCACTGCAACCTCTGCCTCCCAGGCTCAAACCATCCTCCCCACCTCAGCTCCCCCAGTGCTGGAACTACAGGAACGTGCCACCACACCTTGCTCATTTTTGTACTTTTTATAAAGGCGGGGTTTTGCCATGTTGCCAAGGCTAGTCTCAAACTCCTCAGCTCAAGTGATCTGCCCACCTCAGCTTCCCAAAGTGCTGGAATTACAGGTATGAGCCACCGCGCCCGGCCCCCACTAACCTTTATTACTTTTAAAAACAAGGGGCTGAGTGCAGTGGCTCATGCCTGTAATCCCAATACTTTGGGATGCTGAGGTGGGCAGACCACCTGAGGTCAGGAGTTCAAGACCAGCCTGGCCAACATGGTGAAACCCCGTCTCTGTTAAAAACATAAAAATTAGCTTGGCACAGTGGCACGCGCCTGTATTCCCAGCTACTTGGCAGGCTGACGCAGGACAATCTCTTGAGCCCGGAAGGCGGAGTTTGCAGTAAGCAGAGATCATGCCACTATACTCCAGCCTGGTAGACATAGTGAGACTCCATTTCAAAAAAAAAGCAAAAAACAAACAAACAAAAAAAACCCCCAAAGTCTTTGGGATATTTCAACATTAATAATGTTAAGGGATTACTGTTTTGTGTGTGTGAAAATGAGGGAAAAAAAATGTGGCTGGGTGCAGTGGCTCACGCCTGTAATCCCAGAACTTTGGGAGGCCAAGGCAGGCAGATCACAAGGTCAGGAGTTCAAGACCAGCCTGGCCAATAGGGTGAAACCCTGTCTCTACTAAAAATACAAAAATTAGCCGGGCGTGGTGGCA
>NW_012121820.1:18192425-18193636 GCF_000951035.1 Colobus angolensis palliatus
CACTCCAGCCTGGGCAACAGAGTGAGACTCCTTCACAAAGAAAAAAAAAATGCAAGAGTCTTTTTCTTTGGCATACACTACTGATAAAGTTATAGATGAAATACAAACTAACAAGGCCCACTGAAGGGCCCATGGAGGAATTTTACACACATTTTCTGAGAGGAATAAAACAAAAGTAATAATGGTAACATATACTCAACTTTTCATAGATCATCCAGCCAGGAAAACTCTATAAACTATGTTTTCTTTTTCTTTTCTTTTCTTTTCTTTTTTTTAACATAGGCTCTCGCTGTAACCCATGCTGGAGTAGTGGCAGGATCATAGCTCACTGCAGCCTTGCACTCCTGGGTTCAAGCAATCCTTCCACCTCAGCTTCCCAAGGAGTTGGGACTACAAGGCGTGCACCACCATGCCAGACTAATATGTTTTTTAATCTTTTTTTTAGAGATGAGGTTTCACTGTGTGGCCAGGACTGGTCTCAAACTCCTGGCTTCAAGCAATCCTCCTGCCTTGGCCTCCCAAAGTGCTGGGATTGCAGGCATGAACCACTGTGCCCAGTCAAACCAGGTTTCTTTAATTTCCTTTATAGATTAGGAAATGGAGGGAAAGGATAACATTTACTGATATTTCCAATGACTGATGTCAGACAGTTATGATAACACTTAAGTGAGGAGAGGAAACAGGCTCATATAGGTTGGGTAACTTGCTAGGCTGGAAAGTTCTGCCTCCAATGTGCATAACACAATGAAAGGTTCACAAGGTTTAAGCCATATGCCCAAATTACATGTGGCCCCAAGAGAGTGGCAAATACAGGCACTCAAACTCAGGCACTCCACCTCCAAATCCTGCAACCTCACCACCACATACCATGCAGCCTGGACATGAAAAGCAGCCTTTTAGTCAGGCGCAGTGGCCTGTAATCCTAGCACTTTGGGAGGCCGAGGAGGGTGGATCACTTGAGGTCAGGAGTTCAAGACCAGCTTGGCCAATACAGTGAAAACCCATCTCTTCCAAAAATACAAAAATTAGCCGGGCATGGTGGCATGCGCCTGTAATCCTAGCTACTTGGGAGAGTGAGGCAGGAGAATCGCATGAACCCAGGAGGCAGAGGTTGCAGTCAGCCCTGAGATCATGTCACTGCATTCCAGCCTGGACAACAGAGTGAGAATGTCTCAAAAAGAAAAGAAAAAAAAAAAAAACAAGAGGCCAGG
>NW_012121820.1:18199221-18205325 GCF_000951035.1 Colobus angolensis palliatus
ATTTTTTTTTTTTTTTTGAGACACAGTTTCACTCGTTACCCAGGCTGGAGCACAGTGGCGCGATCTTGACTCACTGCAACCGCTGCCTCCCAGGTTCAAGTCATTCTCCTGCCTCAGCTTCCAGAGTAGCTGGGATGACAGGCACCTGCCACACACCTGGCTAATTTTTTGTATTTTTAGTAGAGACAGAGTTTCATCATGTCTTGGCCAGGCTGGTCATGAACTCCTGACCTCAGGTGATCCATCCAACTTAGCCTCCCAAAGTGCTGGGATTACAGGCATGAGCCACAGCACCCGTCTCAATTTTCATTAGGTTACCCTACAGTCAATAGCCTGTAAGGGGCAGTCACTGACAAAGATGGATAAGACAAAGACATCACCCTCCTTTTCTTTAGGCTCATAATCCAATCAAGGAGCTTGACTAAGCATACATTTTGGTTTAAAGAATGTTTATCAAGAAAAATGTCCCAGCTTAACCAACATAGTGAAACCCTGTCTCTACTAAAACTACAAAAAATTAGTTGGGCATGGTGGTGCACGCCTATAACCCCAGCTACTCAGGAGGCTAAGGCACAAGAATTGCTTGAATTCAGGATGCAGAGGTTGCAGTGAGCTGAGACTGCGCCACTACACTCCAGCCTGGGCGACACAGCAAGACCCTGTCTCAAAATAAATAGATAAATAAAATTAATAAAAAGACTGTTTATCAAGAAAAATGTAAACATCCTCCCTATTATTTCTTAGGAAGATGACGAAGGAAGAAAACTCCAGAGGTTAAATATACCTTTAAATCCTGACTTCCAAGCCCCCTCAGCACCTGTCTTTGGCAATAATCAGGTGCTCTCAAAGTACTGTTAGTTTTATTCATTTGTTAAGTTATTTGAAATACAGATTTCTTATCATTATCCTTAATAATTCTTTGTCTGGGTTCTGTGGCTGTGTGTTCCCAGAAGAGCACTTGGAAGCAACGGGGTCTCGCGCTGTCACCCAGCTCTAGTGCAGTGGTACAATCTTAGCTCACTGCAGCCTCTGAACTCCCAGGTCAGCCTCCCAAGGAGCTGGGACTACAAGCACGCACCACCATGCCTGACTACTTTTTGTTTTTTTTTTTGGTATAGACAGGAATCTCACTTCGTTGCCCAGGCTGGTCTTGAACTCCTGGATTCAAGCAATCCTCCCACTTTGGCCTCCCCAAGTGTTGGGATTACAGGCGTAAGCCACTGCACCCACCCAACCACAAGTAATTGTCAAATGGTATTTGCACTTAGGATACACTTTCAAACTTCAGAAAGGGAGTTTAAGTACCTTTACAATCCAGGAAGATGTACCAGGCAACTGATTCCCACAGATACAGGAGATCTTGGGGAACGGGACTAAAAACATTACATCTCACTTTCCCCAAATCCCAGCCAAAGGCAAACAACCTGCTTGCTTCCTCTTTAAATTTCATGCCACCTGCCCTGCTAATTCAAACCAAAAAACAAAGCTGTGGTATGGAGGAAATGAAGTCCCTTTTTAAGTATACATTAGATAAGAGAACTGACAAGTAAATACGGGGTATATAAGGTATAGACTCCACCTTGGTAAGGCAGGGAAGTCACTAACGTTGAATGGAGAACTCAGGAAGATTTCTTTGAGGATTTCAGGTAGTTCTGAATGAAATACAGCATGGAACTGGAAGAAGACATGGAGGCAAGAAGAATGCTGAAGTTGCTGGCTGCCTCAGCTAGAAAAAAGATAGTGGAAGTGACTCGGACAAGGGACTAACTGGCAGGCTGCCCAAGGGAACACATGAAAGAAATCAGATCTGCTGCAACAAGCTTCCACAGGGAACTGGGTTTCTAAGCGAGGTAGTGACCAAGATTCAGCCAGGGTGGACATTGCAGATCATCAGCCCCTCATTTTACAAATGGGGAGAAGCAGGCCCATAGCATTAAGTGACTTGCCTGAGGTCTCACAGTGAGTGGAAGAGCTGGGACTTGAGCCAAATCCAGATCAAATCCGTTACTGAATAGGATCTGACATTCATGTGAGGAATAGGGGTTGGGGGAGGACAGGGACACAAAACAGTCTAGTCATTCAGGTTTGCCCTGATTAGGGCTGGCAACAGGATCATGTGGAAGAGGGCCAGACAGGTGACAGCCAGGGAAATAGGTACAGATGCTCCAACACACTTAGAAACGAAAAACGCTTTCAGAGGTAGTCTTTGTCTCCAAAAAAAATTTTTTTTGAAAAAAGGAAAAACCCACTTGAGACTTAGAATAGATTAGACATGTGGGTACAAAAGGAGAAAGATCATCATAAAGCATGATCACCATCAAAGAATATCATCTCCCCAGCATTTGCCTTTCTAGAGCACCCATTTAGAGAAAGCCAGAAGCTTCCACTCACAGTTGGGGCACCTACCTTTATTCTGGCTTTTCCTGGCCCATTTCCAGAACCCAGAAAACCAAGAAGGACTCTTTGGAAATTCCAACACCTGTGACCCTGCTGATCTAGTGTGTCACAGACTCCCTACTCATGGTAGGATGAAAGGTAAGGAACCAGAGAGACAAGCTGGCTATGCAGCATTTATTAGAATGATTCTATATCAATAATAATGTTCAAGTTCAAGTAAGAAATACATAAACATTTAAATTTGGCAATAGCCAGGAATGGCAGCTCACACCTATAATCCCAACACATTGGGAGGCTAAGGTGGAGGACTGTTTGATCCCACAAGTTCAAGACCAACCTGGGCAAAATGGCAAGCTCTCATCTCTACAAAACATTTAAAATTAGCCAGGTGTGGTGGCACGTGCCTGTGGTCCCTGAAACTCAAGAGGCTGAGGGGAGGATGGCTTGAGCCCAGAAGGTTGAGGCTGCAGTAAGCCGTGATCACACCACTGCACTCCAGCTTGGGTGACAGAATGAGACCCTGTCCCCAGCCCTCACTTCCCCCCACCCAAAAAATATATATTTATATACAGAAACAAAACTCCTGGAGAAGTTTCAGCCTTTTTTTTTTTTTTTTTTGAGACAGAATCTCGCTCTGTGGCCCAGGCTAGAGTGCAGTGGTATGATCTTGGCTCGCTGCAACCTCCACCTCCCGGCTTCAAGCTAGTCTCCTGCCTCAGCCTCCCATGTAGCTGGGATTACAGTCACCTGCCACTACGCCCAGCTAATTTTTGTATTTTTAGTAGAGATGGGGTTTCACTGTGTTGGCCAGACTGGTCTCGAATTCCTGACCTCGTGATCTGCCCGCCTCAGCTCCCAAAGTGCTGGGATTACAGGCATGAGCCACTGTACCCAGACAGTTTTGGCCATTATTTAAAAAGCTATGTGCTAGAATAACTAATTGAGTATAACTAATAGAGGGGACTATGGCCTTGTACAAACTTTTAAGGGATGTGTGTCTGGATAAAGATAAAATAAAAAAATATATAAGGCTAACCACCACCTTCCTATTTTCACAGAGAAATCTTTGTCTTTGTGTATGAAACCTCACTACTAAAAGTGTAGTTCAGTAACATCAGCATCACCTGCAAATCAGAAATGCATCCAGGTCCCATCCTAGATCTACCAAATCAGAATCAGCATTTCAACAAGACCCCTGGGTGACTTATGTGCACATTCAAGTTTGAGAAGCACTGGTATAGAATACTTTAAGGGTGCACTGTACAGCAGTACACAGATAAAGTATCAAACAGCCAAAGAAAGAGACAAAGTACCTGTTCACTTTCAGTATACTATATTTTATTAGCTACTGCTCAGACAGACCTCCAGTGTTTTTTATAAATTTGGTACTTACTAATGGTCACATGATCTAACTGTGGGATCTATTTCATTTCTGGAAATAACACAACTTAGTTCTAGGGCTTTCATGCACATGAAATATAAAACAGTTTAGTTGTTTTGAAAACATGATAATGGTTAATTTTATTCAAGTCCCAACACTGAGTTCAGAGCACTTCTCCATAGGCCCCATTAATCTCTCCAGGTTTCTGGGAATATCATTAAATCCCTCGGCATCCTTAAGAAGCAGGTGCTTAGCAAACATCCAGTTTCCAAATGAGAGTCAGAGGGGCTTGATCCTGAAAGTGTAGTATTTTCCTGCCTTGTCCTACTGGTATAGCTTCTTGGACCTAAAAATCTCTCTCCTGCTGAGGACTCATGCAGTTGCACACTCAAGTACTTCCCAAAAGGAAGAAAGGTCAGAGGTATCATTATCCCCAAGCACTTGGAATTCCAGCTGTGGAGAAATTAATCTGGTTGGGGGTTCAGGCTGAGAAGCCCTGAATAAGATCTGTAAAGGCAGAGGGAAACACAAAAGAAAGAACTATTGAGGCTCTTAAGAGACAGGAGGTCCCAGATACTTGCAGATTTTAAAGTCAGGATTGCGGGTGAAGACTGACAAGAGGATGATTGGGAGAGAAAAATATCCATTTCCCCACCGACACCTTAGGGACAAGAACAAAAAGAGTATCCAAGGAATTCCTCCAAATGACATATTTTCTTCATAAAAGATAGTAATAAAGCCAATGTAGGGAAAAAGCTTATAGGCTAGACGCAGTGCTGGAAAAATCTGAGAGTTTTGTTTGTTTTTGTTTTCCAGCACAAGGAGATAAAGCAAAGGAGAAAACAGTATGCACCCAAACAGAACCTTAGGTCTTCTATGAAGTAAACCACCAGGAGGATTCAGAGTCTTGTGATTAACCAAAGAAATGGTTTCCACTTTGAATCCAGCGCTGGGGGCTGAGGCAGTCCTAGACTTGAGGCCACCTCCAGCACAAGGAAAATCTGTATAGCCACTACATAAACAGAACAGTTCCAGAGAAAGACAGAAACCAGAAAAATGTTTGGGGATTGGGCAAGCCAAGAGAGAAGAGATCCTTTAGCGGAAAGATAAAAGATAGGCCTATGAAAAACAATGTGCAGGTAGCCCTTTAGGAGAGGAATCCTTCCCTGGAGGGAGAGGAGAATTCAGGAGGCGTGACTCTGGGAAGTGTGCTCTGAAAAAGAGGCCGCAGAAGCAGAGAGAAAAGTGCCGTGCTGAACAAAGATAGGCACTCGCCAGAGGAAGGAAGAGGAAATGGGTACGCTGACCAGACTGGGAGAGCACCTCAAGGGGAATGTGGCTCCAAAAACGGAAGGAAACTGAGGAATGAAAATGTCTTGGATGACAGAAAAGCTAAAAAGGGTAGGAAGCCATGCTCAAAACCACAGACCATTCACCACCTGAAAATGAGAGGACTCAAAAAAAGGTGTGCCCCCCAAATTTAAGAAGCATCTGGAAAGTGGCTGCACTCTGAGAGTTGTAGAACTAACTCGTACATTTGGGGGGCACAAAAAATAAATATACTCCCAGATATGAAAATGAGTCTCCCTCAGGAAATAAGGTAGTTTGATTTGGGGAACACGTGAAAAGCGTGTAACCCCAAGAATATAGTCTCGAGAGAAGGCAGTGAATTCCCTTATTTGTGAAACTGGAAATAAGTACCCATAAACTTCAGAATTTGGACATCGTTCTCGGCCCAACCTCAGATTTGAAGGGCTGAGGAAAGGAAGTGGCCCCTAAATGTAAGAAATTCCTGAAGCCATGCTGTCAGATTTGGGACCTGGAAAAGGGGGATTCTTCTTTGGAGTGGCGGGGATACAAGAAAGTATCCCAAAACTTTGGCTAATGGACCCCAGATCTGAAGACCCGATAACAGGGTGAACCTCTAAATTGGAACGGAAAAGCAGAATCAGATTGGAGGCCCGAAAAAAGGAGTGTGCTTCCACTTTGGGGGCTGAGGGAAGAGGGTACACCCTCAATTCGGGGGGGGGCTTTAGAAATTTAGATAAAATTCCAGAGCTAGAGCTTAAGAAAGGGGGTGTGCCGCCCAGTTTTCAAAACTAGAGAGAAAAGGGACACTCCCATATTTGGGGTCTTGAGAAAGGAATGTGCTCCCCGGAATAGCATAAAAAAGCCAATTTTAAAAAACGTATTCCCAAAGCACAGGGCAACAGCAGAGGCTGCTGATGAGGCTCTAGGGGCCCACACAGCTCAGGCTCGGTCCCTAGCGCTCACCCGCACCCCCAACACGGCCCGCTCCGCGCCCCGGGCCCGC
Source organism: Colobus angolensis palliatus (assembly GCF_000951035.1). Lineage (NCBI taxonomy): Eukaryota > Metazoa > Chordata > Mammalia > Primates > Cercopithecidae > Colobus > Colobus angolensis. The sequence goes on from NW_012121820.1 coordinate 18,205,314, forward strand.
ACCCCACGGCCC
>NW_012121820.1:18205661-18213158 GCF_000951035.1 Colobus angolensis palliatus
TCGCCGAGCCTCGCCGCGAGCTCACCTCACGGCCCCACTCCGGCTGCGCCGCTCCAGGACCAACCGACAGAAGGACTCTGCGTGCTCTATACCACGTGACCCCCGGGACGCGCCCAGCGTATCCCCCGCCCCCCACACAGACGCATCATCGCCACCACCGAGTGACGTAAGGTCCCAGCGGCCCCGCCCCCTGCCCCGTCCGCCCGATCACCGTGGCAACCGCCTGCGCAGGCCACGCCCACTGCCCTGACGCGCGGGAAACAGGCCCGCGCCCTATCAGGAACACGAAGCCCCTACTCACTCGTAATCACTGAGATCTCGGAAGCCGGGGAATAGACGCTATCCATCACCCGTTAATTTTGCCACCTAAATGTGTCTCAAAACTTCCCACTTCTCCATCGAAGCGACCACCATCTCTCCAAGATGATGCTGGTCTCCCCCCTATTACTCTTCGCCGTTCTAATCCATTCTTCGTACATGGGCAGAGAGGTCTTTTCAAAACGCCATCCCCTGCTCAAAGCCCGTTTCCCTCCCTACTCCGAATTAAGTTCTAACTCTTCACCTAGACTATCTACCAGGCTCTTCAAAGTGTGGACCTGACCTGCCGCTTTCTTGTCCTCACACATCCAGCTCCCCCACATTCTCAGCGTCCTTCAACCCCGCCAGCAATCCAGGTTCTTCTCACCTCAGAGCCTTTGCACTCTTTTTCTCCCCCACTTTATCATTAACACCTAGAAAGGTTTCCAATTGCTGCTAAGGATAAGGAGCTATATTTTGCCTGGGGATGAAGGTCGGAGTTGAAGCCATCCCGAAAGAATATGAGGCCAGGAGCAGTGGCTCACACCTGTAATTCCAACACTTTGAGAGGCTGAGATGGGTAGATCACTTGAGCTCACGAGTTCAAGTCCAGCCTGGGCAACATAGCCAGACCCCCCGCCCATGTCTCTCCAAGAAATACAACAATTAGCCAGGCGTGAACGTGCACACCTGTGGCCCCAGCTCAACCTTCTGAGTAGCTGGGACTGCAGGCCCATGCCACCATGCCTAGCTAATTTTTTTTTTTTTTTTTTTTAGACATGGTCTCACTTTGTCACCCAGGCTGGAGTGCAGTGGCTCAGTCTCGGCTCATCATAACCTCCACCTCCTAGGCCCAAGCAATTCTCCCACCTCAGTCTCCCTGATAGCTGGGACCACAGGTGTGCACCACCAAGCCTGGCTAATTTTTGCGTTTTTTTGTAGAGACGCACTTTCACCATGTTGCCCAGGCTGGTCTTGAATTCCTGGGCTCAAGCAGTCCACCCACCTCAGCCTCCTAGAGTGCTGGAATTAACATCGTGCTCAGCCAATTTTTTTTTTTTGAAACGGAGTCTCACTCTGTAGCCCAGGCTGGAGTACAGTGGCACAATCTTGGCTCACTGCAACCTCTGCCTCCCGGGTTCAAGCAATTCTCTGCCTCAGCCTCACGAGTAGCTGGGATTATAGGTGCACGCTGCCACACCCAGCTAATTTTTTGTGTTTTTTTTGTTTTTTTTTGTAGAGACGGGGTTTCTACACCCCATCTACACGGGTTTCCTTGGCCAGGCTGGTTTTGAACTCCTGACCTCATAATCCGCCCACCTCAGCCTCCTAAAGTGCTGGGATTACAAGTGTGAGCCACCGCGCCCAACCCAGTTTTTTGTTTTTGTTTTTGTTTTAGAGACAGGGTTTCACTTTGTTGCCCAGGCTTGGCTCAGGTGATCTTCCTGCCTCAGCCTCCAGAAATGCTGGAATTACAGGCCTCAGCCAGCAAATCCAGCTTGAGAAGTGCTTTCTAAACCAGGGCTGGAGACTAAGGAGGGTATTGCCTCAGTGGAGGTAGTCAGGGCAAAGAGCAGCCCTTAGGTAGAGATACTGTGGAACCAGGGACAAAAGCTTCAGCTATACTTGCTTGGGCAGTACATGTCTTCTATTAAAATTGTAACATGGCTGGGCATGGTGGCTCACGCCTGTAATCCTAGCACTTTGGGAGGCCAAGACGGGCAGATTACCTGAGGTCAGGAGTTCGAGACCAGCCTAGCCAACATGGTGAAACCCTCTCTCTACTAAAAATACGAAAATTAGCCAGGCGTTGTGTTGCATGCCCGTAGTCCTGGCTACTTGAGAGGCTGAGGCAGGAGAATGACTTGAACCCTGGAGGCAGAGGTTGCAGTGAGCCGAGATAGCACCACTGCACTCAAGCCTGGGCAACAGAGCAAGATTCCATCTCAAAAAATAATAATAAAATAAAATAAAATTGCAACATTACAGAAAAGATTCACATGACCCCTACACAAGGATAAGCATGCAAATTCATGATACATTTCATACTTTTTTAAAAAATCAGCAATTTGAGAATCAGTGCCACTCAAGTAAGTGCTCACATACAGGAAAGGCCTTCCCAAGATCCTCTGGGTTTATGTTTATTAATATGAAATTGCTCAGATGTCAGTGGCTATGGTAGCAGACAAAGAACTTTTTGCCCCACAACCACAATAATGCCAAGAACTCCAGACTCTGTAGCCCCGTATAAATCTAGCATGTTTCTTTACTTATTCAACCAGCATTTACTTTAGAGTCAAATTCAAGATGGGCAGCAAACACCCAGAGCACAATGAGACTTAGGCCCTGCTCTCAAGGAGCTCACAGACTAGTGAAGTAATCACGGCAAGCAAAAGAGAAATACGTTACAAGGGCCCCTGAGCTACAACAGGAGTGCAGGCTTGGAAAACAAACAGGCACAAGGACAGCTCCACCAAGAAAGAGCGACAGCTGCTGCCCCCAGCAGCACTGCACACCACTGCTGCGATTCAATCTTAGTATCCCTTTGTCTTTGAGTCACTCACTCAAGAGGCAAAGTCTTGGCCAGCAGCCACTGTCGATTGGCCAATCTCAGGTCACATGGATGAGTCCAGCCTGCCAGGGAAAGAAGAGAGGAATGATCTGCTCCTAAGGGTACTCCCCAAGATGGGAAGTGGGGGTTGGAAGGAGACTGACACTGATCAGGGAAAAATAACTGAATACAGATATGAAAAAAGTACCTTGGGAGTTAAGCTCTTTCTGATAGAAAAATTTTCAGAAATTTGACTTACCAGCTTCTTCTGAACTGAATATTAATGGAATGCTAGCCAGAGAGCTCCAGTTTACAAGATTTTGGTCTAAAGTTCACTGACTCCTTAGTAACATCTACCTTCTGCCTTAAGATCCTCCCCAGCATCTTACTAGTACTGTATTTCAAAACTGTAGTCCCAACCCATAACTGAGAGCTCCACAATGAAACCCTGTGTGCATCCATATGAAGTATAGCGTAGCACAAAAAGCATCCATCTGCATGGAAGAGTTGTCACTCTCCATAGGCATCACTTTTCTTCAATATTCACTTTTTTCACTCAATGAGATAATGTATGTCTACCAACACAGAATTGTCACGTTTAAGTTCAATAATATGTGAGAAAATGAACTAAACTACAAAGTTCTATACAAATTCATTTCTATTTTCTTTCTTACTAGGTTCAGCATATTCAAAATGTTCCTAGAGAAAGAGAAGCAGAATTAAAGATCCAACATGAGATAAAATATTCAATTAGGAAACTGATCTTTCTCAACCTCTACTCAGCAAACCTCTATACTCTATCATTATGCAACCCTCAAGCACTTACAGTGAGTCTGTTAAGGGAAAAGAGGGAAACTAAAACAGAAAAGTAAGCCCTCTAGATCTCACAGACCCCATGTACTGAGTTATCACCAAACTTTAGCATGTCAGTCCCCAAAAGCAGGAACTGGGGTGTGATCTCTGCAGTACCAAGCTGAGTGTGAGAACTCAGGAAGCCGGAAACCACAGTCACAGTAGCATCTTGAAAGGTCCAAGACCTCAACAAGGCACCAGAGGCCCAAGGGAAGCAGGTTGTCTTGGCCCTGGCCTGAGGTCTCTCCAATCTGGGCTCCATGGAAAGTTGCTGAACTCCTCAGGCCTTAACTGCTCTCCAAGTGAGGGGGAGGAGAATTAACTAGGAATTCCAAATTACTTCTGGCATTTTGCAAGATTACAAGGAGGGAGGGAGCAGTAGGAAGGAGAGGAAAGCATTTTGTATTCCTGTCCTGGTCACTAAAAAGGCCGATAAGTCCAGGCACAGAAGCTCACGCCTGTAATCCCAGCACTCTGAGAGGCCAAGGCAGCCGGATCACTTGAGGGCAGGAGTTCGAGACCAGCCTGGCCAAAATGGTGAAACCCCATCTCTACTTAAATACAAAAATTAGCTGGGCGTGGTGGTACATGCCTGTAATCCCAGCTACTAGGGAGGCTGAGGCAGGAGAATTGCTTGAACCCGGGAGGAAGAGGTTGTAGTGAACTGAGATCATCATGCCACTGCACTCTAGCCTGGGCGACAGAGCCAGGCTCTGTCTCAAAAAAAAAAAAAAAGGGTCAGGCTTGGTGGCTCACTCCTGTACTCTCAGCACTTTGGGAGGCCGAGGCCGGCAGATCACCTGAGGATAGGAGTTCGAGACCAGCCTGGCCAACATGGTGAAACCCTATCTCTACTAAAATACAAAAATTGCCAGGCGTGGTGGCACATCCTGTAATTCCAGCAACTCAGGAGGCTGAGGCAGGAGAATCGCTTGAACCCAGGAGGCAGACGTTGCAATGAGCTGGGATCGTGCCATTGCACTCCAGTCACTGTTACCTGTAACTTAAACATACCTAATAAATATTTCTTGTGGGTTAAAATTCTTACAAGCCTAGAGATAAAGGGAGAAGGGGAGGATTTTAGCCTCAGGGACTAAGACAATGGAGGTTATAAAGAGGTAAATTAAACAAACAGTCTTGGAATACCCAGGTAATCCGCTTCAGTCTCCAAACTTCTTGTAATTTAATTTTAAACGGTTAATGCTGTCACATGGTTCAAATACCGGAAATTACATAAATGTTGTACAATACAAAGTCTCCCTGAAATTCTTGTCCCTCATTGGTCCAGTTCCAATTGGTAAACATGACACTTACTTTTTTAATGAATGCTTTGTGTCAGGATCTTGCTCTGTTGCCCAGGCTGGAGTGCAGTGGGGCGATCTCGGCTCACTGCAAAGCTCCACCTCCTGGGTTCACACCATTCTCCTGCCTCAGCCTCCCAAGTAGCTGGGACTACAGGTGCCCACCATCAGTATTTCTTTACATATATATAAGCAAACTTCAATACAGTTCTTATATTGATCCTTTAACATAAAAGGAATACTTATTCATGTTGTTGTTCACCTTACTTTTTTCATTAAACAAAACTTTTCTTTTTTTTTTAGAGACGAAGTCTCGCTCTGTCGCCCAGGCTGGAGTGCAGTGGGGTGATCCGCCTCCCGGGTTCCTGCCATTCTTCTGGCTCAGCCTCCCAAGTAGCTGGGACTACAGGTGCCCACCACCACGCCCGGCTAATTTTTGTATTTTTAGTAGAGACGGGGTTTCACTGTATTAGCTGGGATGGTCTCGATCTCCTGACCTCGTGATCCGCCTGCCTCAGCCTCCCAAAGTGCTGGGATTACAGGCGTGAACCACTGTGCCTGGCCTCATTGGACAAAACTTTTAAGGTACTCTAAGCTGGGCATGGTGGCTCATGCCTGTAATCCCAGTGCTTTGGGAGGCCAAGGCGGGCAGATCAACTGAGGTTGGGAGTTCAAGACTAGCCTGACCAACATGGAAAAACCTCATCTCTACTAAAAATACAAAATTAGCTGCGCATGGTGGCGCATACCTGTAATCCCAGCTACTCCACAGGCTGAGGCAGGAGAATCGCTGGAATCGGAGAGGTGGAGGTTGCTGTGAGCCGAGGTCACGCCATTGCACTCCAGCCTGGGCAACAGGAAAGAAACTCTGTCTCAAAAGGAAAAAAAAAAAAGATACTCTATCTTTTCTTATATTTATTTAGTTACTTACTTAGTTATTTTGAGACAGTCTGGCTCTGTCACCCAGTGGAGTGCAGGGGCACAATCATGGCTCACTGCAGCCTCAAACTCCTGGACTCAAGCAATTCTCCCACCTCAGCTTCCCAAGTAGTTGGGACTACAGGCACTTGCCATCACACCTGGCTACTTCATAAATTTTTGTTTGTCTGTTTTTTGAGGCAGAGTCTTGCTCTCTTGCTGAAACCAGAGTGTACTGGCATGATCTCAGCTCACTGCAAACTCTGGATCCTGGGTTCAAGTGATTCTCCTGCTTTAGCCTCCTGAGTAGCTGGGATTACAGGTGTGTGCCACCACGCCCAGCTAATTTTTTTTTTTATTTTTTAAGTAGAGACGGGGTTTCACCATGTTGACCAGGCTGGTCTCGAACCCCTGACCACCTGCCTCGGCCTCCCAAAGTGCTAGAATTACAGGCATGAGACACCATGCCCAGCGCAACAATATATTTTATACAATGGAATAAACATAATGTCCTTTTTATTTTGTTTTATTTTACTGCTGCATAGTATTCCTTGTGTGGATATACTATAATTTGCTTAATCCGTCCCCTATTGATGGCCATATGGGTGATTTTCAATTTTCTGCCTATGAGCTCAGCAGTTTGGGAAGCCAAGGCTGGAGGATCACTTGAGCCCAGGAGTTCAAGACCAGCGTGGGCAACATGTTGAGACCCTGTCTCTACAAAAAAATTAAAAAGGCCAGGTGTGGTGGCTCATGACTATAATCCCAGAACTTTGGGAGGCTGAGGCAGGCAGATCACTAGAGCCCAGCAGTTCAAGACCCGCCTGGCCAACATGGTGAAACTCCCTGTCCACAAAAAAAATACAAAAATTAGCCAGATGTGGTGGCTCACACCTGTAGTCCCAGCTACTTGGGAAGCTTAGATGGGAGGATCTCTTGAACCCAGGAGATGGAGGTTGCGGTGAGCCAAGATCACACCACAGCACTCCAGTCTGAGCAACAAAGCAAGACTCCACCTCAAAAAATATGTAAATAAATAAAAATTTTAAATAATAAAAATAATTTAAAAATTAAAAAATTAAAGTTAGCCAGGCATATTGGTGTGCATCGGTAGTTCCAGCCACTCGGGAGGCTGAGGTGGGAGGATCGCCTGGGCAGGAAAGGTTGAGGCTGCAGTGAGTTATGATTGTGCCGCTGCACTCCAGCCAGGGCTAAAAAGCCATACTTTGTCTTTTAAATAAATACATAAAATAAAAAGAGAAGTCTTGGAAATTATCGTGATGATCTTGTGTGGAAAATATTCTGAACACATAAAAAGGACAAGACATTAAAGAAAATACTATAAATTCAAGTACATGAAATATTTATATTTATTCATGGATATACATATACACATAGGTAGTCTCAGAAGTGATAGGGAAATGAGACAGAATGGAAGCTAAAGAAGAGTAACAGGCCGGGCACGGTGGCTCACGCCTGTAATCCCAACACTTTGGGAAGCCGAGACGGGAGGATCACAAGGTCAGGAGATCGAGACCATCCTGACTAACACGGTGAAACCCCGTCTCTACTAAAAAA
>NW_012121820.1:18214113-18215837 GCF_000951035.1 Colobus angolensis palliatus
TTCCAATGTTTATGAACAGTGTTGCAATAAATAATTCCCCTACTGATGGTCAATCACAACCTTTTCATTGTTAAAAACCATGCTTCAGTAAACATCTTTTTATATTCAAAAAACAAGACAAAAACCAAAAAGAAAGGAAAAAAGAAAAAGTGGGGCTGTTTCTGGCTTAGTGGGAATTGGGTGCCAAGAAACAAAAGCATGATTGAGTGTATCTGTGTAATTATGTGCATTTGAGGTTTTAAAAAGGGGGCAGTAGAAATGTTGATAATTGCTGGGCATAATGGCTCACGCCTGTAATCCCAGCACTTTGGGAGGCTGAGGCGGGTGGATCACCTGAGGTCGAAAGTTTGAGACCAGCCTGACCAACATGGAGAAGCCCTGTCTCTAGTAAAAATATAAAATTAGCTGGGCATGGTGGCGCATGCTTGTAATTCCAGCTACTTGGGAGGCTGAGGCAGGAGAATTGCTTAAAACTGGGAGGTGGAGGTTGCGGTGAGCTGAGATAGTGCCATTGCACTCCAGCCTAAAAAAAAAAAAAAAAAAGGAAATGTTGATAATTAATGCTCTGCCACCTGGACCTCTGTGAATCCCTTCTTGTCTGCTTACTGACTCACCAAGACCCTAAGGCTCTCTCTCCCTTCACTGTCACCCTACAGGTTTGAAATCTGCTTCCTTCATTTCACCCTCCCCAGCCTAGCCCATACTTCCCTTGGGCCTAAAAATGTATCTGAAGTCCAATCTGAATTCCAAATTCCATGCTCTAAATAGCACCGCTAAAGAAATACTGGAGGAACAATTATGGAAAAACAGGCACTGACAGGTACTGTCATCCCTTATTCAATTTTCCCTGCTTTCCTTGACTATGTCATTGTCCCGTCCTCTCACCCCAACCCACGACTACTTCACAAGCACCAAACACTTTTCAGCCTTCATTCTTTTTTTTTTTTTTTTTTTTTTTTTTGAGATAGAGTCTTGCCCTGTCACCCAGGCTGGAGTGCAATGGCAACATCTCGGCTCACTGCAACCTCCGCCTCCTGGCTTCAAGCAGAGGCTCCTGACTCAGCCTCCCGAGTAGCTGGAATTACAGGCATGCACCACCACCACCACGCCCAGCTAATTTTTTGTATCTTTAGTAGAGATGAGGTTTCACCACGTTGGCCAAGCTGGTCTCAAACTCCTGACCTCGTGATCCACTTGCCTTGTCCTCCCAAAGTGCTGGGATTAGAAACATGAGCCACTGCGTTCAGCCTTCATCCTTTATTCTTTTCACAGTTATTTATCCTACAAGCTACATCATTGCCCCTGTGCCTCCTCCCTATCTCCTTTCATTTTTGGGGGAGCCTATTTATTAGAGGAAGTAAACCAGAGGCAGAAATCTTCAAATACCTGGCTAAAATAAAAATTAAAGGTACTGCCTGGTACAGTGGCTCACACCTGTAATCCCAGCACTTTGGGACACCGAGGCAGGCAGATCACCTGAGGTCAGAAGTCCAGACTAGCCTGGCCAACATGGTGAAACCCCACCTCTACTAAAAATACAAAAATTAGCCAGGTGTAGTAGTGCATACTTGTAATCCCAGCTACTCCAGAGGCGGAGGCAGGAGAATCACGTGAACGCGGGAGACGGAGGTTGCAGTGAGCCAAGACCGCACCACTGCACTCCAGCCTGGGCAACAGAGTGAGACTCCATCTCAAAAATAAATAAATAAATAAATAAAATTTTA
>NW_012121820.1:18216603-18222932 GCF_000951035.1 Colobus angolensis palliatus
AAAAAAAAAAAAAAAAATCCTTTCATCATGTCCTTTCACGGATTAGCTCTTATCTGCCATTTTTGTTTTCCTTTTTTTTTTCTTTTTTTGAGACAGAGTCTCGCTCTGTCCCACAGGCTGGGATGCAGTGACACGATCTCGGCTTGCCACAACCTCTGCCTCCAGGGTTCAAGCCATTCTCCTGCCTCAGCCTCCTGAGTACCTGGGATTACAGGCATGTACCACCACACTAGGCTAATATTTGTACTTTTAGTAGACATGGGGTTTCACCATGTTAGCCAGGCTGGTCTCAAACTCCTGACCTCGTGATTCGTCCACGTCCGTCTCCCAAAGTGCTGGGATTACAGGCGTGAGCCACCATGCCCGGCCACGCCCAACTAATTTTTGTATTTTAGTAAAGATGGGATTTCACCATGTTGGCCAGACTGGTCTCGAGCTCCTGACCTCAATGATCCACCCACCTCGGCCTCCCAAAGTGCTGGGATTACAGGTGTCAGTCACCGTGCCCGGCCTCTTATCTGCCATTCTAATGGAATCTGCTCAACTCTCTACCCCACCCATGCAACCCACTTTCATACAGAATTCCTGTATGCATGAAAACATGCCCAGCCAGGTGCGGTGGCTCGTAAGACTGAGGCCAACAGGTCGCTTGAAACCAGTCTGGCCAAAATGGTGAAACCCTGACTCTACTAAAAATATGAAAATTAGCCAGGTGTGGTGGTGCTCACCTGTAATCCCAGCTACTCAGGAGGCTGAGGCAGGAGAATCGCTTGAACCTGGGAGGCAGAAGTTGCTGTGAGCTGAGACCTCGCCACTGCACTCCAGCCTGGGCAATAGAGTGAGACTCCGTCTCAAAAATAAAATAAAATAAAAATAAAAAAACAAACAAAATGCCCTTGGTTGGGTGTGGTGGTTCACACCTATAATCCCAGCACTTTGGGAGGCCGAGGCAGGAGAACTGCTTGAGCCCAGGAGTTTGAGATCAGTCTGGGCCACATAGGGAGACCCCGTCTCTATGTCAACAACAACAACAAAAAAAAATAGGAAAATAGAACAAAAAGCATGCCCCTGTCTATATTTTATTTTCAGCGAGTAACATGCTCTATTTCTGGAAATACTTTCATCCTTCCTTCCTCTGGCTCTCCACTGATGCATCTCCAAAGCAACTCCAATCAATTCAACAAATAGTTGTTAAACAACCAGCACATTCTAGGCAAAATGCTAGGAGCTGGGGGGATCGAGATAAACAAGAAGCAGTTCATGTTCCCAGAGAAGTTCACAATCTGATGGTAATAGCAAATACAGTTGTCTAAGAAAATAAATCAAATTAGGCAGTGGGTCACGCCTGTAATTGCAGCACTTTGGGAGGCCGAGGTGGGCGCATCACGAGGTCAGGAGCTCGCGACCATCCTGGCTAACATGGTGAAAACCCAACTCTACTAAAAATGCAAAAAGTTGGTCGGGCCTGGTGGCAGGTGCCTGTAGTCCCAGCTACTCAGGAGGCTGAGGCGGGAGAATGGCATGAACTCGGGAGGGGGAGCTTGCAGTGAGCTGAGACTGTGCCACTGCACTCCAGCCTGGATGACAGAGCGAGACTCCATCTCAAAAAAAAAAAAAAAAGAAATAAGTCAAATTATAGTCTAGTAAGAGCAATAATGAGAGACTGATTGAGTATAACAAGGTGAGCAGGATTAAGGTTGACTTCCCAGAGGAAGTAAAACATAAACATCTTTAAGGATAATATTCTTCAGACAGGAAGATCAGAGGCAATTTGAGACGTCTGGAATGGAATAAGAAATTTGGGTGGGAAGCCTGGCGCAGTGACTCACACCTGTAATCCCAGCAACTTTTGCGGGGCTGAGGTGGTAGAATCATTTGAGGTCCAAACTTTTCTTGAAGCCAGGAGTTTGAGAACAGCCTGGGGAAACACAGCAAGACTGTCTCTAAAAAAAATAAAAAATAAATAAATAAATAAATAAACAACTTAGGCATGTTTCTGTGTTCCCAGCTACTTGGGAGGCTGTGGCAGGAGGATCACTCGAGTCCAGGATTTTGAGGCTGCAGTTAGCTATGATTACACGACACCAGTGCACTCCAGCCTGGGTGACAAACTGAGACCTTGAGTGTAAAAAAAGAAATAGGAAGGAAGGGAGGGAGGGATGATAAGGCTTTCTGACTCCTGGAATGGAGATATTGTCTCCTCTGTGTTAGCAAAATCCACACTAGGAAACTCTACAGCATTCCATTATAGCAAAATCTTCAATGCGTAAGTGGTCAAATCTATGACTAGATAATGAACGTGGGGGAAATACAACGTCAGTATCTTGAGAAATGTCTGAATGGGTATGGTGGCGGCTCACACCTGTAATTCTAGCACTTTGAGAAGATGTGGTTGGAAGATCACTTGAGCCCAGGAGTTTGAGACCAGCCTTGGCAACATAGTGAGACCCCATTTCTATTAAAAATAAAAATATTAGCCAGGAATGGTGCTGTATACTTGTGGTCCTAGCTACTTGGGAGGAGGAGGTAAAAGGATCACTTGAGCCCAGGAGGTTGAGGCTGCAGTGAGCTGTGAACACACTGCTACACTTCAGCCTAAGTGACAAGGCCAGACCCTGTCTCAAAAAAGAAAGAGAAAAATGTTTGCCAAAATTTTGTACCTCTTGATTATCAGAAAATCATAACCAACAAACTAGGTATTCTGTTGATTGATCAAACAATTCTGCAATGAACTTGATAGGCCTATTTCAATCAGTACAAACACTGGAATATGTAGCAAAAATAATTGGTAATAATATTTGTAGAATATGAAGAAAAGTACGAAGTATACACAACATATAAATACAATTAAAATACATATAATAAAACACTATCTGTCAGCCTTTGATTTATGTGCTTTTCTTGTATTAACTCGTTTGACTTCTGCCACAATTTTGTAAAATAGATTCTATTATTATTTATTTTCTTTATTGAGACAGAGTCTCACTCTGTCACCTAGATGGAGTGCAGTGGTACAAACATGGCTTACTGCAGCCTCAACTTCCCAGGCTCAAGCCATCCTCCCAAGTCAGCACCCCCACCAAGTAGCTGGGACTGAAAGGTGTGTGCTTCCACACCCAGCTAATTTTTTTTTTAAGTTTATTGTCGAGATGGGGCTCTCACTGTGTTACCCAAGCTGGTCTCGATCTCCTGTGCTCAAATGATCTTGCCGCCTCTGCTTTCCAAAGTGTTGGGATTACAAACATGGGCCACTATCATGAATCATAAATGTTCTCAAAGGCATACAGAACGGTGAATTATTTCCAGAAGGTTTTCAATTTACTTTGCCTAGATCCATCAAAGAAATCACTATCTAGGGCTTAGTGCAGCTAAAGCCTTTTGAAAACCCTCCCCTCTTTTGAGACACAGTCTCTATCACTGGGGCTGGAGTACAGTGGAAAGATCATGGCTCACTGCAGCATCTACCTCTGGGGCTCAAGAGATCCTCCCACCTCAGCTTCCTGAGTAGCCGGGACTACAGGTGCATTCCGCCATACCTAAATAATTACAAAAATATATTTTGGCTGGGCATGGTGGCTCACGCATGTAATCCCAGCATTTTGGGAGGCCAAGGCAGGCAGATCACCTCAGGTCAGGAGTCCAAGACCAGCCTGGCCAAGATGGCGAAACCCCGTCTCTACTAAAAATACAAAAATTAGCCTGGCATAGTGGTGGATGCCTGTAATCCCAGCTACTTGGGAGGCTGCACAGGAGAATCGATAGAACCCGGGAGGCAGAGGTTACAGTGAGCCAAGATTGTTCCACTGCACTCCAGCCTGTACCACAAGAACAAAACTCCATCTCAAAAAAAAAAATAAAAATAAAAAATCGGCCAGGTGCAGTGGCTCATGCCTGTAATCCCAGCACTTTGGGAGGCCGAGGCAGGTGGATCACAAGGTCGGGAGTTCGGGACCAGCCTGGCCAACATGGTGAAACCTTATCTCTACCAATAATACAAAAATTAACTGGGCGTGGTGGTGTGTGCCTGTAGTCCCAGCTACTTGGGAGACTGAGGCAGGAGAATCGCTTGAACCCAGGGGCGGAGGTTGGAGTGAGCTGAGATTGCTCCCCTGGACTCCAGCCTGGGCAGCACAGCCAGACCCCTTCTCAAATAAATAAATAAATAAATACTCCTTGCCTCAAATGATGCTCCCACTTTGGCCTCCTAAAGTGCTTGGATTACCAGTGTGAGCCTCTGGGCTCAGGCAAAAGATATTTCTCTTCTCTTCTCTTTTCTTTTGGAGTCTTGGCCAGGCGCAATGGCTCATGCCTGCAATTCTAGCACTTTGCAAGGCTGAGTTGGCAGATCACGAGGTCAGGATATTGAGACCATCCTGGTTAACACGGTGAAACCCCGTCTCTACTAAAAACACAAAAAAATTTGCCCAGCATGGTGGCAAGCGCCTGTAGTCCCAGCTACTCGGGAGGCTGAGGCAGGAGAATGGTGTGAACTCGGGAGGTGGAGGTTGCAGTGAGCCGAGATCGCACCACTCCAGCCTGGGTGACAGAACGAGATCTGTCTCAAAAAAATAAAATAAAATAAAAGAGTCAGAGTCTCGCTCTTGTTGCCCATGCCCATGCTGCATTGCTGCATACTGGAGTGCAATGGGGTGACCTCGGCTCACCGCATTCTCCGCCTCCCGGGTTCAAGCGATTTTCCTGCCTCAGCATCCTGAGTAGGTGGGATTAACAGGTGTGTGTGATGACTCCCATCTAATTTTTTTTTTTTTTTTGAGTTGGAGTCTTGCTCTGAGGCCCAGGCTGGAGTGCAGTGGCATAATCTCGGCTCACTGCAAGCTCCGTCTCCTGGGTTCACACCTTTCTCCTGCTTCAGCCTCCCGAGTAGCTGGGACTACAGGTGCTCCCCGCAAGACCTGGCTAATTTTTTTTTTATTCTTAGTAGACACGGGGTTTCACCATGTTGCACAGGCTGGTCTTGAACTCCTGACCTTGTGATCTGCCTGCCTCGGCCTCCCAAAGCGCTGTGATTACAGGCGTGAGCCACTGCGCCCAGCCCCTATTTTTCTGTTTTTAGTAGAGAGGCAGTTTCACCATATTGGCCAGGTTGATCTCAAACTCCTGACCTCAGGTGATCCACTCGCCTCAGCCTCTTAAAGTGCTGGGATTACAGGTGTGGGCCACCGCACCAGGCCAGATCTTTCTTTCTTTCTTCCTTTTTTTTTTTTTGATGGAATTTTGCTGTTGTTGCCCAGGCTGGAGTACAGTGGCATGATCTTGGCTCACTGCAACCTCCTTCTTCCAGGTTCAAACAATTCTTCTGCCTAGCCTACTGAGTAGCTGGTATTACAGTCGCCCACCACCACGCCCAACTAATTTTTGTATTTTTACTAGAGACGTTTTACCATGTTGGCCAGCCTGGTCTTGAACTCCTGATCTCAGGTGATTCACCTGCCTCTGCCTCCCAAAGTACTGGGATTACAGGCATGATCCACCAGGCCTGGCCCCAGCCAAGTATTTCTTAAATAATAAGATTTGAAAGCCAGGCTGGGCATGGTGGCTTACATTTTGGGAGGCTAAAGCAGGAGAATCGCTTCAGCCCAGGTGTTCCAGACAAGCCTAAACAACATAGTGGGACCCGATCTCTATATAAAAATCTCTAAGGAATAAAACCTAAAGGCCAGGTATAGTAACTCACACCTGTAATCCCAGCACTTTATTGAGGCTGAGGTAGTCAGATCACTTGAGGTCAGGAGTTCGAGACCAGCCTGACCAACATGGTGAATTTCCATCTCTACTAAAGAAATACAAAAATTAGCTGGGCATGGTGGTGAGTGCCTGTAATCCCAGCTACTAAGAAGGCCAAGACAGGAGAATCGCTTGAACCCAGTAGGCAGAGATCAGTGAGCAAGATCAAGCCACTGCACTCTAGCCTGGGCAACAGAGTGAGATTATTTCTCAAAAATTAATAAATAAATAAATAGAAATAAAAATAAAAAATTTAAAATTTAAAACATAAAAATAAAGACATGGAAGTCAAAATTATTCCTTCATTCATGGGCTGCAGAATGAATGTTGTTTCGGCAGGCATGTATATCTTGTATATCTCCCTGAGAGCTTTTGGGTGACCAGGTGCATTGTCAATGAGCCGTAATATTTTGAGAGGAATCTTTTTTTTTTTTTTTTTTTCCTGAGCAGTAGGTCTCAACAGTGGGCTTGAAATATTCAATAAACTATGTTGTAAACAGATGTGCTGTCATCCAGGCTTTGTTTTTCCATTTATAGAACATAGGCAGAGAAGACTCAGCATAATTTTTTTTTTTTTTTTTTTT
>NW_012121820.1:18224124-18224727 GCF_000951035.1 Colobus angolensis palliatus
GGGGTTTCACCGTGTTAGCCAGGATGGTCTTGATCTCCTGACCTCGTGATCCGCCCGTCTCAGCCTCCCAAAGTGCTGGGATTACAGGCTCAAGCCACCGCACCCGGCCTCTTTCTTTCTTTCGTTAGTTCGTGTCCTCTCTCTCTCTCTCTCTTTCTTTTCTTGCAGCAAGATTTATTATGAAGAGCGAAAGAACAAAGCTTCTACAGTGTGGAAGGGGGCCCGAGCGGGTTGCCCTATTTCTTTATTTTTTTGTTTGTTTGTTTTAAGAGATAGGGTCTTGGGCCGGGAGCGGTGGCTCACGCTTGTAATCCCAGCACTTTGGGAAGCTGAGGCAGGTGGATCATGAGGTTAGGAGATCGAGACCATCCTGGCTAACATGGTGAAATCCCATCTCTACTAAAAATGCAAAAAATAAGCCAGTCATGGTGGCACACACATGTAATCCCAGCTATTCAGGAGGCTTGAGTCAGAAGAATCGCTAAAACCCGTGAGGAAAAGGTTGCAGTAAGCGGAGATCACCCCACTGCACTCCAGCCTGGGCGATAGAGACAGACTCCATCTCAATAAATAAATAAATAAATAAATAAATAAATAAATAAA
>NW_012121820.1:18228724-18232697 GCF_000951035.1 Colobus angolensis palliatus
GGTCTCGATCTCCTGACCTTGTGATCCACCCGCCTCGGCCTCCCAAAGTGCTGGGATTACAGGCTTGAGCCACCGCGCCCGGCCAACTTTTGTATTTTTAGTAGAGATGGGGTTTCACTATGTTGTGCATAGTGGTCTCAAACTCCTGAGCTCAGGAAATTTTCCTGTCTCAGCCTCGCAAAGTGCTGGGATTACAGGCGTGAGCCACTGCACCTTGCCGGCACTTTCTTATTTTTAAAAAGTATGTTATTGGCCAGGTGTGATGGTTCACGCCTGTAATCCCAACACTTCAGGAGGCCAAGGCAGGTGGATCACCTGAGGTCAGGAATTTGAGACCAGGCTGGCCAACACAGTGAAACCCTGTCTCTACTAAAAATACAAATATTAGCCTGCATGGTGGCACGCACCTGTAGTCCCAGCTACTCAGGAGGAGAGGCAAGAGAATCGCTTGAATCAAGGAGGCAGAGGTTGCAGTGAGCAGAGATCGTGCAACTGCACCCCAACCTGGGTGATGGAGCAAGACTCCGTCTCAAAAAAAAAGGCTTTAGCTGCCCTAAAAAAAAAAAAAAGTGCTTTCTTGGTACACATTACTGGATAAATTGTAAACTAATAGCAAAAATAATAGTTTGTTTATTTATTTGTTTATTTTTGAGACAGAGTCTCCCTCTGTCATCCAGGCTGAAGTGCAGTGGCATGATCTTGGCTCACTGCAACCTCCGCCTCCCGGGTTCAAGTGATTCTCCTGCCTCAGCCTCCCTAGTAGCCGGGATTACAATGCCACCACGCTCAGCTAATTTTTGTATTTTTAGTAGGGAAGGGTTTCACCATGTTGGCCAGGCTCGTCTGGAATGCCTAACTTTGTGATCTACCCATCTCAGCCTCCCAAAGTGCTGGGATTACAGGCATGAGCCACCGCGTCCGGCCAATAGTTTATATTTATTGAATACTTGGGGCACTAGACAGGCACTGTGGTAAATGCTTCACACATATTATCTTACTTAATCCTTTCAACATTTATTCTACTTAATCCTCAGAGCGATCTGTGAGGCTAGAAAAACAAATTTAACTGAGAATTTAAGTAAATTGTGCAGAAGTACAATATGTAATTGAATGGATTGGAACCCATGTTTGTTCCTTCTTGCTCTATACCTACTCTTCTCTATTATAATTGGTAGGCACTTTTTTTGGATCAGAGTTAATTTGAGTAAAGAAGTTTCAGTATAACTGTAAGACAACAAAGAGATGTGAATAGGCATATGATTGTGACTGGGCATGTAATTATAAAAACAAACCCCTATTGGCTTTTCAAGAAAGACATTATGAATTAACTGGATGGATAATTTTAACTGAGGATAATGGAAAAGACACATTAGAAGGTAGCATTTGAACTGGACCATGAAGGGTAAATAACAATCCTTATATATTAGTCAAGGTCCTGTAAGGAGGTAGAAATCACATGGCATTTGGACAGAGACAGTGTAACATAGGGGGTTGTTAACTGAGTAACTGAAGAAGTAAAAGGCGAAACCTAAAGTACCATGGTGGTAGTAACTGTAGGAACAGCTACTATCCCTAGGGCTGAGGGAACAAAAGGAAGAGGTTGGAGTTATTAAAACATAGAAATTTAGAAGGGGGGCCGGGCGCGGTGGCTCAAGCCTGTAGTCCCAGCACTTTAGGAGGCTGAGATGGGCGGATCACAAGGTCAGGAGATCGAGACTATCCTGACTAACACGGTGAAACCCCATCTCCTAAAAAAATATAAAAAACTAGCCGGGCGAGGTGGCGGGCGCCTGTAGTCCCAGCTACTCTGGAGGCTGAGGCAGGAGAAGGGCATAAACCCGGGACACGGAGCTTGCAGTGAGCTGAGATCCGGCCACTGCACTCCAGCCTGGGCGACAGAGCCAGACTCCGTCTCAAAAAAAAAAAAAAAGAAACTTAGAAGGGGAAGGGTCAAACACAGCCCACACTCAGACCTCTGAGGAGGAGGTATTGATTGACAAGTGCTTGTGTCTCTGAACTCAGAGGAAGAACCCCAAGGGGTAGAAACCAGACTTGTGAGTATGGGGCATTGGGCAGCCAGGTGTTGGTATCTCTGAAAAAGAGGCCATGAGACTAGTTCTGTAAGTGTTGAACAAACTGCTGGGCATGGAGGTTTATATCTGTAATCTCAGCACTTTGGGAGGCCAAGGTGGGAGGATAGCTTGAGCCCAGGAGTTCAAGACCAGGCTGGGCAACAAAGTGAGGCCCCATCTCTATAAAAATAAAAATTAGGCCAGGCACAGTGGCTCACGCCTGAAATCCCAACACCTTGGGAGGCTGAGGCGGGGGGATCGCGAGGTCAGGAGTTCGAGACCAGCCTGACCAATATAGTAAAACCCCGTTTCTACTAAAAATACAAAAATTAGCTGGGTGTGGTGGTGTGCCTGAAATCCCAGCTACCTGGGGGGCTGAGGCAGGAGAATCACTTGAACCCAGGGGACAAATGTTGCAGTGAGCCGAGATCTAACCACTGCACTCCAGCCAGGGCGACAGAGTGAGACTTCGTCTAAAAACAACAACAACAAACCAGACTCATCTTCCCTGGCTTAGAAGGTATTACATGGTTGGGCTGTTCCTAAGCATCTTTGCTATAGCCACATGGTCTTCCTGCAGTCCTTAAAGACACCATGCTTCATTCTGCTACAAGGCCATTGCATAGTCTATTACTTGTCAGGAATATTCTTTACCTGTTATACACTGCTCCTCAAATCTTACTCTTTTTTGTTTGTTTGTTTGTTTGTTTGTTTTTTGAGATCAGCCCATCAGCACCTCCCGAAGTGCTGGGATTACTGGTGTGAGCCAGCTTGGCCCAAATCTTCCTCTCATTTGCTCTTATAGCACCATAAATCTTTCTTATAGCAATTGTCACAGTTGTGCATCTTCATTTATTTATATGGCCTTTATTTGTTTATTTACTTTTTTTAGCATCACTCTGTCTACAAGGCTGGAGTGCAGTGGTATAATCTCGGTTCACTGCAACCTCCACCATGTGGATTCAAGGGATTCTCCTTCCTCAGCTTCTTGAGTAGCTGGGAATATAGGCATGTGTCACCATGCTCAGCTAATTTTTTTATATTTTTAGTGGAGACAGATTTTTGCCATGTTGACCAGGCTGGTCTTGAACTCCTGACCTCAGGTGAGCCACCCAGCTCATCCTTCCAAAGTGTTGGGATTACAGGCCTAAGCCACTGCGCTTGGCCCTATTTATATAGTCTTTTGATCAACGCCTGCCTCTTCCAACAAGGTTTGTAAGCTCCAGGAGGGCAGGGGTCGTGACGGTTTTTGCACTCCATTGTTTGTTTTACCAGTGCCCAGTTTAGTGACTGCCACATAGTAGACTGCCACATATATAAATATAGAATACATGGCTGGGCACGGTGGCTCATGCCTGTAATCCCAGCACTTTGGGAGGCGGAGGCGGGTGGATCACGAGGTCAGGCATTGAAGACCAGGCTGGCCAAGATGGTGAAACCCCATTTCTACTAAAAATACAAAAAAAATCAGCTGGGCGTGGTGGTGGTGGTTTGTAATCTCAGCTACTCAGGAGACTGAGGCAGAGAATTGCTTGAACCCAGGAGGTGGAGGTTGTAGTGAGCTGAGATCGCGCCACTGCACTCCAGCCTGGGCGACAGATTGAGACTCTGTCTCAATTAAAAAAATAAAAAATATATATATACACATACACACATACACATATAATATATATGTAGTAAATATACATATATTCATTTATATGTATATACATATGTATATATATGAAATTACTTCAATATTCTGCAAGTGCAGAATGTAGCCTTGACATGAGAAGAGGTGGGTATTTGAAAGCAGGGATTTGGCCAGGCACAGTGGCTCATGCCTGTAATCCCAGCACTTTGGGAGGCCGAGGTGGGTGGATCACTTGAGGTCAGGAGTTCGAGACCAGCCTGGCCAACAT
>NW_012121820.1:18233902-18235314 GCF_000951035.1 Colobus angolensis palliatus
TAAGACGGAGTCTCACTCTGTCGCCCAGGCTGGAGTGCAGTGGCCGGATCTCAGCTCACTGCAAGCTCCACCTCCTGGGTTTACGCCATTCTCTTGCCTCAGCCTCCCGATTAGCTGGGACTACAGGCGCCCGCCGCCTCGCCCAGCTAGTTTTTTTTTGTATTTTTTAGTAGAGACGGGGTTTCACCATATTAGCCAGGATGGTCTCGATCTCCTGACCTCGTGATCTGCCTGTCTCGGCCTCCCAAAGAGCTGGGATTACAGGCTTGAGCCACTGCGCCCGGCCTTTTTTTTTTTTTTTTTTAAAGATAGGGTCAAGGCCAGGTGAGGTGGCTTACCCCTGTAATCCTAGCACTTTGGGAGGCCAAGGTAAGCAGGTTGTTTGAACCCAGAGTTTGAGACCAGCCTTGACAACACAGAAAAACCCTATCTCTATCAAAAAAGATATGAAGATTAGCTGGGCATGGTGGCATACACCTGTCATCCCAGCCACTCCTGGGAGGATCACTTGTACCCAGGAGGCAGAGTTGTAGTGAGATCAATCACACCACGCCACTACACTCTAGACTGGGTGACAGAGCAAGACCCTTGTCTCAAAACAACAACAACAACAACAATGGAAAGAAGATAGGGTTCCTCTCTGTTGCTCAGGCTGGTCTTGAGAACTCCTAATCTCAAGCAATCTTCCCACCTTGGCCTCCCAAAGTACTGGGATTACATGCATGAACTACTGCACCCAGTTTATTCTATTTTTATTGAGATAAGATTCACGTAAAATAAAATGAATGAACCATTAATCATATTAAAGTGTTCAATTCTTGGCATTTACTTCCACAGTGTTGTGCAACCTTCTCCAATGTTTAGTTCTGGTAAATTCTTTTTTTTTCCCCCCATCATTTCTTTTAAATTCTTTTTGACTTTTTCTCCTGGTCTTCTGTTATCCTTTCTGCAGGTCGCTTCTTCAACCCCTTCATTTTCCTGGTCTGTAGTTTGCTTAGGTCTTGCTTCTACGTATGAATCCTTCCATAAGTTGTACCAAAAGTATCATTGGCGATAGTTGTCTTCTTCTTTGGCTTGGGAGGTTTTGGCATTTTCATAGATAATTTATAAAATCATCCGATGCCAGGTGTGTCCTCCTCAGAGCCAGATCTAATGAGGGTCCCATCTCTTCCAATTCAATCTGTGGTGTTCTGCAACCAGATTTCTTCAACAGCAATTTATAGCTTCGAAAGTAGGCCGGGTGAGGTGGCTCACACCTGTAATCCCAGCACTTTGGAAGGCCAAGGCGGGCGGATCACAAGATCAGGAGATCGAGACCACGGTGAAACCCCGTCTCTACTAAAAATACAAAAAATTAGCCGGGCGCGGTGGCAGGCGCCTGTAGTCCCAGCTACTAGGGAGGGTGAGGCAGG
>NW_012121820.1:18236309-18237977 GCF_000951035.1 Colobus angolensis palliatus
GTGTTAGCCAGGATGGTCTCGATCTCCTGACCTCGTGATCCGCCCGTCTCGGCCTCCCAAAGTGCTGGGATTACAGGCTTGAGCCACCGCGCCCGGCCATTCTTAATGTATTTTAGAGATACAAAATTCTCAATACCTAATTCAATCACATCCAGCACCTGGTGGTCACACATACAACCTATTACTAGATTATATGGCTGCTTCTTTTTGTTTTTTTTTGAGACGGAGTCTCGCTCTGTCACCCTGGCTGGAGTGCAGTGGCGCTATCTGAGCTCACTGCCAGCTCTGCCTCCCGGGTTCATGCCATTCTCCTGCCTCAGCCTCCTGAGTAACTGGGACTACAGGCGCCTGCCACCACGCCCGGCTAATTTTTTTGTATTTTTAGTAGAGATCGGGTTTCACCATGTTAGCCAGGAGGGTCTCTATCTCCGGACCTCGTGATCAGCCTGCCTCAGCCTCCCAAAGTGCTGGGATTACAGGCATGAGCCACCGCATCCGGCCTGGCTGCTTCTTATTACAGGAGGCAAACATGAATAAAGAACAATTTGACTTATTTGAAAAGAATTCCAGTGATGTCTGACCCTCAAAAGGTCTTGTAATATTTTTCTTTTTATACAGTACACTGTATGGTTTTTTCAGTGCACACACATCTTTAAGTACTTGTGTCACTGTTACATTTGCATTTCCCCCTTTAATCAGCATGGCATTTTTAATATTTTCATTGAGTTTTGGTTCTCTTTTCTCAAGGAATCTCTTGGCTGTTTTCATTTTGGGCTTTAAAACTCGATCCAGAGTGTCCAACGCTACTACTACCTGCAACTCTTAACTAGGTGGATCTAGTTCTGGTAAATTCTTGTTACCCCAACAGGAAACCTTATAGCCATTAAGTAGTCACCCCACATTCCTCCTTCCTCCCAGCTCCTGGCAAATACCAATCTGGTTTCTTTTTTTTTTAGACGGAGTCTCCCTCTGTCACCCAGGCTGGAGTGCAGTTGCGCTACATTGGCTCACTGTAACCTCCCCCTCCTGGGTTCAAGCGATTCTCCTGCCTCAGCCTCCTGAGTAGCTGGGATTACAGGCACCTGCCACCACGCCTGACTAATTTTTTGTAATTTTAGAAGGGATGGGATTTCACCGTGTTAACCAGGATAGTCTCGATCTCCTGACCTCGTGATCTGCCCACCTCAGCCTCCCAGAGTGCTGGGATTACAGGCATGAGCCACTGCACTCGGCCCACCAATCTGATTTCTGTCTCTATGGATTTATCTATTCTAGATGTTTCATATAAATGGTTTCATACAATATGTGACCTTTTGTGTATGGCTTCTTTCACTTAGCACAGCGTTTTCAAGGTTCATCTACATTATAGCATGTATCAGTATTTCGTTTTTATGGCAGAATAATATTCCATTGTCTGAATATACTACATTTTGCTTATCCATTCATCAGTTGATAGGCATTTGGGTTGTTTTCATTTTTTGGCTATGGTGAGCAATGCAGCTATGAACACTTGTGTATGAGTAATTATTTGACTGTCTGTTTTTTTGTTTTGAGATGGAGTCTTGCTTTGTCTCCCAGGCTGGAGTGCAGTGGTGTCATCTTGGCTCACTGCAACCTCCACCTCCTAGGTTCAAGTGATCCTCCCACTTCAGCCTCCGAAGTAGCTGG
>NW_012121820.1:18238877-18242245 GCF_000951035.1 Colobus angolensis palliatus
TAGCCAGGATGGTCTCGATCTCCTGACCTTGTGATCCGCCCGTCTCGGCCTCCCAAAGTGCTGGGATTACAGGCTTGAGCCACCGCGCCCGGCTTGGTTATTTATTTCACTTATTTTAGAGATGGAGTCTCACTGTGTTTCCCAGGCTGTACATGAATTCCGGGGCTCAAGAAGTCCTCCCACCTCAGCCTCCTGAGTAGCTGAGATTTCAGGTTTTACTGCCACCTAGATAGGCTAGAGAGCTGGTTATTTAGACATGTTTGGGCAAGATGTATGTCTGTAGATCTCTCACAGAAAATGACTGTTAAGAACCTAATTTTTTCAGACCCCAAAAGAATGAGTCTATTAGCTACATCCTTTCAGAGATGTTGTGTCTTTCTGGGCTATTTATTGTACAAGGTCATTCACTCATATCATGAAATCACATGCCTTTCATTCAAAACCGCTGTTGAGTTGATGCTTCTTTTGTTTGCCATCCTTCATTTTCAAGGTATATCTCCATCCTGTGATGCCTTGTCAGCAGAATCTTCCTCTCTATTGCTAGATTTGCTTAATTCCTAAATCTTCTGCAATGCTGTGCCCGATTGCATTGTTTTTGCTTCTGTTAGCAGATGTTTTTAAACAATACTCTGCCTCCTAATTTGCAATGGTTTATCCATTTCTCAGGTTGTCAAATCAGGATATTTTGGGACAAAATATACTGCTTTCTCTGACCCTCTCTGCCTGTGTCTGACATTTCTTTACTTAATAAAGTTAACAGAACATTACCCGATTTGTAAGCATTTGTCAGAACTAATCTATTGGTACATTTAAGATTGTGCGTTTTGCCATATGTAAATATTATGCCATTTGAAAACACTGTGAACATTATTAAACTGTAGTTAAGATTATGCAATGCTGAAGTGTTTAAAAATAAAGTATACTGATGTCTGCAATTTGCTTTGAAAAGCATACAAAAATTAAGTTGGATGAATGGATGGACAAAGGGATAGATGAATATGTGATATAGCAAACATTGAAAAATGTTAAATGTAAAATAGATGGTGGGCATCTGTACTATTTTTTCAACCTCTGTTTGAGAATATTCATAATAAAATGTTGGAAAAAAAATCTCCCTAACTGCTCTAATAAAATACGTAAATCAGCTACTTTCGGAAGCAGATTCCGTGATCACTTCCATTATAGTCTGATCATTTCAATGTATTTCATTCAAGGAAATAAACAAGACTGGGAGCAGTGGCTCATGCCTGTAATCCCAGCACTTTGAGAGGCCGAGGCAGGCGGATCACCTGAGACCAGGAGTTCGAGACCAGCCTGACCAACATGGTGAAACCCAGTCTCTACTAAAAATACATAAATTAGCCAGGCGTGATGGCATGTGCCTGTAATCCCAACTATTTGGGAGGCTGAGGCAGAATTGTTTGAACCCAGGAGGTTGCAGTGAGTGGAGATTGCACCACTGCACTCCAGCCTCGGGGGAAGAGCGAACTCTGGCTCAAAAAAAAAAAAAAAAAGGAAATACACTGATTTAGAGGAATAAATGGGATTTTATATAGAAAAAACTTTATAATGTGTGAAGTGCTATGTAAATATGCTATTATTACTACTATTAGCCAGGTTAGGTGGCTCACACCTATAATCCCGGCATTTTGGGAGACTGAGGTGGGAGGATTGCTTCAGATCAGGAATTCAAAACCAGACTGGGCAACACAGAGAAATCCTGTCTCTATGACAAAAAAAGAAAAAAAATAGCCAGGTGTAGTGGCATATGCCTATAGTCCTAGCTACTTGGTAGGTTAAGGCGGGATGATCTCTTGAGCCCAGGTGTTTGAGGTTGCAATGAGCTATGATCATGCCACTAAACAATGCCTGCTGGGAGACACTGCCAGACTCCATCTTTTTTCTCAGACAGGGTCTTGCTATGATGACCACGGTGGTCTCAAACTCCTGGGTTCAAGTGATCCTCTACCTTGGCCTCCCAAAGTGGTGGCATTATAGGTGTGAGCTACCATGACTGGCTGAGATCCTGACTTTTGATGTTTAAAGCATTGGGCTTATGCAAAATCCTATTAGTACAATGCAAAACAGTATATCTTGACTATAGTTTTATGTTCCTTCAGGTGTTCTCAATAAACTGGAAACTCTTGAAGGAAAAAGGATTATCCTTTTGATTAGTTTTGTGCTCACAAATTGTCTTTTTTTTTTTTGAGTTGGAGTCTCACACCGTCGCCTGGGCTGGAGTGCAGTGATGCAATGTTAGCTCACTGCAACCTCTGCCTCCGAGGTTCAAGTGATTTAGCCTCCTAAGTAGCTGGGATTACAGGTGCCACCATGCCAAGCTAATTTTTTGTATTTTTAGTAGAGATGGGTTTTCACTATGTTGGACAGGCTGGTCTTGAACGCCTGACCTCGTGATCCACCTGCCTCGCTCTCCCAAAGTGCTGGGATTACAGGCATGAGCCACTGCACCCAGCTGCAAATTGTCTTAATGAGTATTTCACCTACCAAATGTACTAAATAAACACTTATTGAATGAATCAGTAAACAGTATATTTCATTGATAAGCTCTAAATCATTACATTTTATGTTACCATGTATTGAATAGTTTCGCTTTTATTTTCAATCTAAAGTAGCATTTTGGGCAATCCTTTTGGCCATGGAATGGACACATTGGCTATTGTAAGTGCCCCTTAATTTTCTTCATTGCCATAACTATGGTGAGTTCAGAACATTTTACTTTTTTGACCAAAGATGAAACACTGACAGAAAGCATCAGTTACTTCCCTATCTGGTTCACATAGGAGCTAACGAAATTATCTTGAGTTTGAGGATGGGATTCTTTGACAGTGATCCCAAGCAAATTTAATGTGATATCACCCTCAAGTAAGTAGCCAGGGATGTACCCTTGACAGATTTCTTCTAGGCTGGGCGCGGGGGCTCAAGCCTATAACCCCAGCACTTTGGGAGGCGGAGACGGGCGGATCACGAGGTCAGGAGATCCAGACCATCCTGGCTAACACGGTAAAACCCCGTCTCTACTAAAAAAAAAAAAAAATTAGCTGGGTGTGGTGGCACATGCCTGTAGTTCTAGCTACTCGAGCGGCTGAGGTGAGAGGATTGCTCGAGCCCAGAACTTTAAGGGAGGCTGCAGTGAGCAGTGGGCTATGATCATGCCACTGCACTCCAGCCAGGGCAAAAGAGCAAGACCCTGACTCTAAAAAAAAGAAATAATAAATAGCAGTAACTGTGAGGAGTATGTCATGTTAGGTGACATGTGGAGAACCACAGGCACATGTCACAGGTTCAGATCAAAGGTAAAGAAGGGGCCAGGCGCAGTGGCTCAAGCCTGTAATCCCAGCACTTTGGGA